>NC_079313.1:14446868-14754668 GCF_029931775.1 Euleptes europaea | reverse complement strand
ATGCCTCAACGAATTCCTCAAGCAAAATAGATAGATAGATAGATAGATAGATAGATAGATAGATAGATAGATAGATAGATAGAGAGAGAGAGAGAGAGAGAGAGAGAGAGAGAGAGAGAGAGAGAGAGAGAGAGGCAGGCAGGCAGGCAGGCAGGCAGGCAAGCAAGCAGGCATTTAGGTAGGTAGACAGACAGACAGGTAGGTAGGTATTTAGGCAGGCAGGCAGGCAGACAGACAGACAGACAGACAGATAGATAGATACAGTCGAGAATAAAGTAACGGGCCCAAACTAAAAAAACCCAGAATAAACTAATGAGTGCAGAACAATTCAAGGAATCCAGCATAATTGGAGGACACCAGAATAAATGAGCGCAGGATGAGGACAGGACAAACGCATCCAGAGTAACGATCACGCATTATGAAGGACAGTCTCTTCCCCGCCCCCCACCGACACCCCGCAGGAGCCCTTACTCCGGATCGCAGGGGGTGTGATTTTTGCGCGTGTGCACCTCGAGAGAAAGAGGCGAGGGGGCGGCGCGGCGAAGGGGGGGGGGCTGCGCCGGGAGGAGGCGGCGCTCCGCCCCAGCCCTCCAATGGGAAGGGGACCTTTCGGATCCCACCAGGGGGTCGGTGGGGTAGCGGGGAGGGGGGGAAGCCGCCGGGGGGGAGAAAAAGATTGAACCGGCGCCCGGGAGAGGCGGGGATGCCGCGGCGAGACCCCGGCGCTGTCTTCCAGCACCCGCCGCCACCGCCGCCGCAGGGCGACCGCGCCAGCTCCGCAGTCGGCGCGGCGGAGGCGAGCCGCCCGCTTCAGCACCGCGGACAGCTCCTGGGCGGCCCGCTTCAGCACCAGGGGCAGCTCCTTGGAGGGTCTCTTCAGCACCAGGGACAGCTCCGCGGCGGGCCGCCCAGGGACGGGGCGCTGGCCGGAGGGACCCCCCAGCCCCCCCTCCCCCTCGGCTGCCCGCCCCCCCTCCAGCCCCTCCAGCCCCTCCCGGACCCCCTTTTCCCCCTGCCCCGCCCGCCCCGGGACCTCGCCAGGCTCTGGCCCCCTTGCCCCCTCGGGCACCCCTCCGGTGGGCACCCTCCCCGCCTCCTCTCCCGAAGCCGTCCCGAGTGCGCCAGAAAGGAGCGGGTCTGCCTGCAGGAGCTGGTGCTCCGGCCCCATCTCCCGCTGGCACCGCCTCGCTGGGCCCAGGGAGGACCGTGGGCTTGGCCCCTCGCCGGGGACGAGCCGGCGTGCCCAGACTGGGCACGGCAGTGGCGCTGCCAGCCTGGGGGAGAGCAGGCGTCCTGGGCGCCCCAGCCGCATAAGCAGGAGCCAGCCCCGGTGCGGAGAAACTTCGCTTGCCACAGCACGTCTTCGCCGAGCTGTTTGTGGAACCCGCCGCCAGTCATCCCACGGAAGGTAACCTCCCTTGTCTTCTTGCTCATGGGGGGGGGGGTGCCATCTGAGACCCAGAGGTGCATGTTAGAACGACCCACATGAATAGTAGTGTGGTTAAGGGGTCGCGCTTCCCCTCCCCATAACTCCTCACATCTCTGGGGACGTGAGCGCTTTTGCCCATGGAGTAGAAGCAGTGAGCCTGAGCAAACGGGAGTTTTCTCTTCCACGACCCTCGGTGCATAAAATTTCTTTTAGCTAGTTTTATAAAATTATCGTCATCCTTGTCTTGCGGCTGGCCTGTTCCATTTGATGTGATGCTTGCTTTTCATAGGTTTCTTAAAAAATAATAATTGATAATCGTTTAAATGGTCACTGTTCGCATCGGAAGAAGTGCTAATCTGCATTTTTATAAATAAATAAACCAGAGCGGATGGAAACGGCCATCGACTGTGTCCATGGGGGTCCTGTTGGCTTTTGAAACCCCCCCCCCAGTTTTCTCGTATGGTCCAATTCCTGCCACCTAAGTATACCACTGTACTGCAGAATTTGAGGCGCGGGGGGGGGGGAATCTCACCTCACTCAGCAGTTCTGTTCCCTGCAATCCTCTTCTAGTTCAAGTTTGTTTGCTTTGGGGGAGGTTTGGGTGGTATCGGCCCCATTTTGGGGCAGAGAGATTTTGTTGTTGCTGTTGTTAAGTAAATGCCTTTTGGGGGGGGGGATGTTTGCATGAGTCCACGTCAAATCTCACTTTATTAAAACGACCTAGGGCCCCATGGGTGAGTGTTCGTCCAAATGATTCCAAGAAGAAGTTTAGATGGACGTGAGATACAGAAATGACACCACTGATATGGGGAAGATGTGTGTAATCAGAAGGGATTGAGTTAGTGGTCTCCTATTTCTCAAGGTTGGGGGGGATTGTTGGGTAGTGGAGACCCCCATCTTCAATGAGAAGCAGGCCTATCTGTACGGGGTGGTGAACAGTCTGTGGCTGCTTGCGCTAAAGGCTTCTGAATTAGCCCACCGATAGCTTTCCAGGTTGTGTTCAGACATCTCTGTGCTGCCTTTAAAATAATCCTCTCCCAATCAGAAGGTTTCCCTCCACTCTCTTTTTTTCATGTGATAGTTATCACTGGCTTCCCCACCTCCCTTTATATTAGAAAATTTAAAGCCCAGGTCCGCGGTCGGCCCAAAGGAAGGGGGGAAGGCTCCTGCCACTTGGAACGTGTGAAGCTGTTGGGAAACGTATCCGACAAACCTCTAAGGAACGGATAAATTTTACAGCAATCCGGGGGCAATGGGGGCAGAGCTGAAGAGAGCCCTCTTTGAGAAGAGCTTTCCTTTTTCATACCGGGCAAGAAAGCAGAGAAAAACCTTCTAGGGGGGCTCCTTCTCTGTTCAGGGCGTATCGGTTTTCCCGCTCCTCAGCCTTCCAGAGTGTCAACTGCGACGGGCGTCAGTGTCAGCCTGAAGCCAGCAATGCTCAGGCGGTTCAGCGAGAGGGGGCCATGCCCCTTGGCAAAGGCGTGCCCCTTCCAGAAGCCTGGCTTCAGCTCCTCCCGTGGTCTCTGAGCACCACAAAAGCAACCAGGAAAGTGGCTTATGGACTGCAGCTGGTCTCCACTGAATGCAGAGACCAGGTCCACGAGCCCTGGGAAACTGCACAATGACCTTGCAGGCGGCTGGGGCCGGGCATGCTCTCCTGCTGCCGTAAAAGCCTCTTGGCCTTCATCGGTGTCGGGGCGAGCCCTAAGTGTGGCCATGACCAGCTACTATGGGGGAGAGGGGAGCAGAGAAAGGGGGCTGTGGTGCCTGAAAGACGGATGGGTTTGCAGTGGCTTTTCCTAGCCAGAATCTGCCTCGTCAGAAGCGTGCAGAGTTATCCTCCGCTGGGGTGTACATAGGATAAGCATGGAACATGAGAAAGTCCAGCAAAGGCTCAAAGACATGCCAAATAAGCACAAGGACCCATTGGCTGTGACAGGAAGTAGGGAGAGGAACAGACCCTCTATCACTGCCCCTTGTGATATTAACATTCGACATCTCAGGCCCTGCACCCTCTCTACCTGCTGAAGTAAGGAGGGTGGTTGTGATAAACAGGGCCTTCTTGGTAATAGCCTCCCTGCTGTCTCCCATTTCCCTCTCTTTGTGGAGAGGGCCTGCGGCTCAGTGGCAGAGCCACTGCTTTGCATGCGGAAGATCCCATTATCAATCCCCAGTACACCCAGTAGAAAGGATCAGGGTGTCGATGACGGGAAAGATCTCCAACACCCTAGAGAGCTGCTGCCAATCCGAGTAGACAACTCTAACTTGGATAGACCAATGGTCTGACTCAAGGGGGAAAAAAGGGGGGTAAAGGTCCCCTGTGCAAGCACCAGGTCATTCCTGACCCATGGGATGATGTCACATCCAGACTTTGTTTACGGGGTGGTTTGCCAGTGCCTTCCCCAGTCATCTTCCCTTTACCCCCAGCAAGCTGGGTCCTCATTTTACTGACCTCAGAAGGATGGAAGGCTGAGTCAACCTTGAGAGGGCTACCTGGGACCAACTTCCGTTGCGCAGAGCTTGGACTGCAGTACTGCAGCTTACCACTCTGTGCCACGGGGTTCTAAATCTTGACTGTGGGTAAGGCAGCTTAAATAAGGGTGTGTGGCTCCGTGGTAGAGCATCTGCTTTGCACACAGTAGGTCTCGATCCCCGGCATCTCCAGTCAAAAGGACCAAGCCGGCAGTAGATGAATGACCTCTGCCCAAGGTTCTGGAGAGCTGCTGCCAGTCCGAGTAGGCAGTACAGACCTCGGTAAACCCTTAGTCCGACTCAGTGTGCAGCACCTCCATGTACTCTCCCTGAACTCGGTGCTATGATTATATATTTTCCCCCTTGGCTGCTCTTTTATTTCTGTTTTCTGGAGCGAGGCGTGACTGTGCCATAGACTTTAGCTCCTGTTATAGATGGGTTTTATATGGTTTCTTGGTGGCATTCTTTTGTAGATCATTGGCTTTAGTTTCTGGTTGTTTTTATGTGTTTTTTTATCAGTTGTAAACCACCTCGGGCCTGTTTTTTTGCAGAGAGGGAGGAGATAAATATTTTAAAATCGATAGCAAGAGGCATCCAGGATTGCAGCTGCCGTGACAGAGATGTACGCTATGGCTTCACATGTGGGGAATACGGTATTCTTGAGAGAGTTCCTTCAAGGAGTAAAGTAGGCTGAGGGGTTCCTGAATGGGGGGAGAACCCTGTCCCATAATACTACAGCTTGGGGTCACCCAATGAAGTCACGGAGAAATAGGTTCAGGAAAGACAAAAGGAAATATTTCTGTACTCAATAAGTAATCAAATTGTGGGATTCACTGCCAGCGGAAATAGTGATGGCCACAAGTGTGTGTGTGTGTGTGTGTGTGTGTGTGTGTGTGTGTGTGTGTAAAGCACCATCAAGCAGCTGACTTATGGCAACCCACGCAAGGGGCTTTCAAGACAAGTGAGAAGCAGAGGCGGTTTGCCATGGCCTTCCTCTGCAGAGCCTTCCTTGGTGGTCTCTCTTCCAAGTACCGACCCTGTTTAGCTTCCCAGATCTGATGAGATCGGGCTGTACCATACCACCTTCCCTTCCTTCATTTATATATATGTACATATGTAAGTGCCATCAAGTCACAACTGACTTACGGCAACTCCTGCAAGGGGCTTTCAAGAAGAAGAAGAGTTGGTTTTTATACGCCGACTTTCTCTACCACTTAAGGAAGAATCAAACTGGCCTAGAATCACCTTCCCTCCCCCTCCCCACAACAGACACCCTGTGAGGTAGGTGGGGCTGAGAGAATGTGACTAGCCCAAGGTCACCCAGCTGGCTTCATTTGTAGGAGTGGGGAAACAAATCCAGTTCACCAGATTAGCCTCTGCCGCTCATGTGGAGGAGTGGGGAATCAATCCTGGTTCTCCAGATCAGACTCCACCGCTCCAAACCACCACTCTTAACCACTACACCACGCTGGCTCTGAACAAGTGAGAAGGAAAGGTGGTTTGCCGTTGCCTTTCTCTGCAGAGTCTTCCTTGGAGGTCTCTCTTCCAAGTATTGACCCTGCTTAGCTTCCCATCCTGACATTTACTATGCAGACTATGTTTACGGAGTGGTTACTTAGCCATTGCCTTCCCCAGTCGACTACACTTTTCCCCCAGCAGCAAGGTGGGTACTCATTTCACTGACCTCAAAAGGATGGAAGGCTGAGTCCATCTTGAGCCGGCTACCTGAAACTGACTTCCATCGGGATCGAACTCAGGTCGTGAGCAGAGCTTTCGACTGCAGTACTGTAACTTACCACTCTGCGCCATGGGGCTCTCTCAGGGTCGACTTACGTTCTTATAATTGCCGAAGCTTATCCATCACTCTGTGTTGGGAGAATTTGTAGACCACGTAGAGGGGACGCCACAATTCAAGCTCCAGATTTTTTTCCTGGCTTTTCTGTGACTCCTATTACCATCTGAATTAAGGCCAATGAGGATCAGGGGTGGGGCCTTTTTTGCTGTGGTGCCCTGTCTGTTGAACTTCCTCCCCCATGACACTCGCCTGACACCTTAACTGTCCTTAAAGCACCAGACAGAGACCTTCCAACTTTACTGCATGCTTGGTTGACTTCTCAATCTTGATTCCCCTCCATGTTGGCTCATTAGGTATGATGGCTGTGTGTGTGTGTGTGTGTGTGTGTGTGTCACAGCTGACTTGATTTGAGAGCCAGCGTGGTGCGGTGGTCAAGAGTGGCGGACTCTAATCTGGAGAACCAGGTTTGATTCCCCGCTCCTCCACATGAGCAGCGTACTCTAATCTGGAGAACCATATTAGATTACTCGCTCCACCACATGCAGCCTGCTGGGTGACCTTGCTGGGTGAGAACTCACAGTTCTCTCAGAACTCTCTCAGCCTTGCCTACCTCCCAAGGTGCCTGTTGTGGGGGGTGGAAGGTGATTGTAAGCCCCTTTGAGATTCCTTTCAGTAGAGAAAAGCTGGGTATAAAACCCAACTCTTCTTCTTCGTATGGTGACTCTAGGGTTTTTAGGACAAGAGATGTACAAGGAGGATTTTCTGTTTGCCAATGATTAGATTTGTGAAGGTTGATTTTATTTGGGAGTTGGTCATCTTGTTGGGTTCTCTTCAGATCGGATTATTATCTTTGTGATCGGATAGTGATCTCTGTTACAAACCCTGTTTTCTTGCATTGCTTACAAAATGCATTCTTCACACAACACATAATTAAATTGTGGAACTCCCTGCCTCAGGTTGTGGTGATGGCTGCCAATACGGAAGGCTTTAAGTGGGGAGTGGACATGTTCATGGAAGAGAGGGCTATCCATGGCTACTAGCCAAAATGGATACTAGTCATGATGCATCCCTATTCTCTCCAGGAACAGAGGAGCATGCCCATTATATTAGGTGCTGTGGAACACAGGCAGGATAATGCTGCTTCAGTCGTCTTGCTTGTGGGCTTCCTAGAGGTACCTGGTTGGCCCCTGTGTGAACAGACTGCTGGACTTGATGGGCCTTGGTCTGATCCAGCATGGCCTTTCTTATGTTCAAATGATGCAAAGTTGTTCTATGTTGGGAAAATGGGATACAGATAATTTTAATCAGCCCACCGAGAGACCTTCCATTGGGATGCATAACAGGGAAGTTGCTCTCTGATAACAATGGGATTTGGAAAGGGAAAGAGATCACATTGGGGAGGCAGCCCAAAACATTCTACCATCCAACTTAAACAGCCACAGCTGGAGTCACACCTCACTCAGCATCCTCTGGGAAGTGCTGTGGCTCAGTGGTAGAGCATCTGCTTGGCATGCGGAAGATCCCAGGTTCAACCCCTGGAATCTTCAGTTGAAAGGATCAGATAACAGAAGATGGAAAAGACCACTACATGAGCCCCTGGCAAGCCGCTTCCAGTCTGAGTAGACAATACTGACCTTAGAATGGAATAGAATAATAGAGTTGGAACGTACCACCAGGGTCATCTAGTCCAACCCTGTGCACAATGCAGGAAATTCACCACTACCTCCCCTCCCCCTCACTGATCACTACTCCATGCCCAGAAGATGGCCAAGATAATCCCCCCCTCTCAAGATCTGCCTAAAGTCATAGAATCAGCATTGCTGACAAATGGCCATCTAGCATCTGCTTAAAAACCTCCAGGGAAGGAGAGCCCACCACCTCCCAAGGAAGCCTGTTCCACTGAGGAACTGCTCTAAGAGAGCCAGCATGGTCTAGTGGTTAAGAGCGGTGGTTTGGAGCGGTGGACTCTGATCTGGAGAACCAGGTTTGATTCCCCACTCCTCCACATGAGAGGCGTAGGCTAATCTAGTAAACTGGGTTGGTTTCCCCCCATTCCTGCACATGACGCCAGCTGGGTGACCTTGGGCTAGTCACAGCTCTCTCTGAATTCTCTCAGCCTCACCTACCTCACAGGGTGTCTGTTGTGGGGAGGGGAAGGGAAGGTGATTCGCCAATTTGAGTCTCCCTTAAGTGGTAGAGAAAGTTAGCATATAAAAACCAACTCCTCCTTCTAACTGTTAGAAAGTTCTTCCTAATATTTAGACGAAAACTCCTTTGATTTAATTTCAACCCATCAGTTCTAGTCTGACCTTCTGGGGCAACAGAAAACAGCTCAGCACCCTCCTCTATATGAAAGCCCTTCAAGCACCTTGACAGACAGATGTTCTGATTCAGTTGAAAACATCTTCACGTGAGACATTCTGGGACAGGAAACGCGTCTTTGGCACCACTGGAAATATTCCCCTCCCACCTATCCACACACGTGCCACAGCCAACCTGACTTGTGAGATTTCCAAAAGCCAAATAAGCAGGGGGTGGGAGTGGCGGCTGCTTGAATGCAAGAGTGTTGGTGTCCTTGAAGAGGGGGAAGTCAGAGCAAGTATGTCTGAAAGGCACAAGAGCCTCCCTCTGCCAGATGCAAACCACTGGGCCAGCTAGCCCCGTATCGTTTTTTCCGACTGGCAGTGGCTCTCCAGGGTCTCAGGCAGAGAAAGGTCTTTGCCAGCCTTTGAGAGAGTGGACCTGTGATCTTTGACATGCAAACCAGCTGCTGCACCGCCAAGAGACGGTTCAAAAGAGCCCATGAAGCTGAGTCAGGCTATCAGGGTCATTTTGGCCTACTCTGACTGGCAGCTGCTCTCCAGGGTCTCAGCAATGCAGATTCTGAGAACTTAGGCAGATCGTGAGAGGGAGGGCAGGAAGGGTTGCATCAATGCTTGGCTCACACGGCCCTTTCTTACATTCCCAGGGTAATGGCGATCAATCACCACTTTGGGGTTAGGAAGCAATTTTCCTCCAGCCAAATTGGCCAGGGATCCCGGAGGGGTTTTCCCCCCACCCCATCTTCTGGGCATGGAGTAGGGGTGACTGGGGATGGGGGAAGCAGTTGTGAATTTCCTGCATTGTGCAGGGGGTTGGACTAGATGACCCTGGTGGTCCCTTCCAACTCTATGATTCTAGAGGTCTTTTTATATCACCTACTAACTGATCCTTTTATCCTGAGCTGGAGATGCTGGGGATTGAACCTGAGACCTTCAGCATGTGAAGCAGATACACTACCACTGAGCCACAGCCCTGCCCCAAGATTTTTTAAAAATTTCTTGGGCTTCTCAGCACATGCAGGCAAACCCATGGACCATCTAGCTCAGTGCTGGCTCTGCAGCAGCCATCCAAAGTCTCAGGCCAAGACAAGTCTGAGCGCCTTCACCTGGAGAAGCCAGAGACCAAACCTGGGGTTTTCGGCAAGCATAGCAGGGGCTCTGCATCTTGATCCATCTGATCTAATCTTGCGCCCTTCTGATTGGCCATGGCTCGCCAGGATCTCAGGCACAGAGAGGCCATTGCTGGCATGTGATTACATGCTTCTCGCCCTCCTGGAAAGCAGCAATTCCAGGAACTGAACCTGGATCCTTTTGCGTGAAAAGCAGGCATTCCACAGCTGAGTAAGGTAGGCTGAGAGCATGGCGAAATCTTTTTTTTCTTCTTTTTTTGAATGGATGCCTCGCCTTATCCTTTGAGTGGCTTGTGACATTCTGAAGGCAGCATGGTGTAGTGGTTAAGAGCAGCGGACTCTAATCTGGAGAACTGGGTTTGACTCCCCACTCTTCCACATGAGCAGCGGACTCTAATCTGGAGAACCGGGTTGGTTTCCCCACTCCTTCACATTAGCAGCAGACTCTAATCTGGTGAACCGGGTTGATTTCCCCACTCCTCCACATGAAGCCATCTGGGAGACCTTGGGCTAGTCACAGCTCTCTCAGCCCCACCTACCTCACAGGGTGTCTGTTGTGGAGTGAGGAAGGGAAGGCAATTGTGAGCCGCTTTGAGGCTCCTTATGGTAGAGAATAGTGGGGTATAAAAACAAACTCCTCCTCCTCGGTGCATTTTGGTCCCTCCTGCCCACTTCTGCCATCCCTTCCCAAGACCCCACTTCACTCCATCTACCTAATTGGCTCCAACACGTCATCTTTCTCCCCACCCAAAAACAACACCTGTTCCTCCCTAGTCTAATTCCCTTTTCTCATCCCTTCCTCCCCATGTCTACCTATAGGAACCAGTTCTTCCCCTCTCTCTTGTTTCGGCTGCTCGGGCTGTCTCTTAGGGTGCTGAGGTCTTCTTGATGGTGGCCCTACTTTTATGGAACGGCCTACTGAAAGAGTTCAGAAGGTCAACACCTTGAGTGATTTTTCCAGAGCAAGGAGACAACATAAAGCATCTTTGGATGGGTATTCATGGAGGAAAGGGGTATTCATAGCTATTAGTTAAAATGGATTAGTTAAGAGGGGAGTGGACATGTTCATGGAGGAGAGGGGTATTCATGGCTATTAGTTAAAATGGAAACTGGTCATGCTGCATACCTATTCTCTCTAGTATCAGAGGAGCATGGCCATTATATTAGGTGGTGTGGAACACAGGCAGGATAATGCTGCAGTCGTCTTGTTTGTGGCTTCCTAGAGGCACCTGGTTTGGCCACTGTGTGAACAGACTGCTGGACTTGATGGGTCTTGGTCTGATCCAGCAGGGCCTTTCTTATGTTCTTATGTTTCTATTTTTCTGATGTAATGGAGCTGATATTTTTCTGATGTAATGGAGCTGATACATGCGTAGAACTTGTCTGGCCAGGGTCTACTGTGAAGTTGTTAATGTGAATTCTTTTCATTTGCTGATTGCAATGTTTTTGCAATGTTTTTTGTGGGCCCGGGGAGGGAGGAGAAGATCAATAGATCATTATTATCAATAGATGGCTTAAAAACAGGTAGCAAGAGAGCCTGGGGTGGGGAGGATAAGTCTTAAGCAGCCCCACCCCAAACTCACAGATAGGTTTGCCAGCTCTGGGTTGAGAAATACTCGGGAGATTTTAGGTGTGAAGCATGAAGTGGGCGGGGTTTGGGGGGAGGGACTTCCCTGGAGTATAATGCCATAGAGTCCCCCTTCCAAAGCAGCCATTTTCTCCAGGCAAACTGATCTCTGTCTCCTGGGGATCAGTTGTAATAGCAGGAGAGTTCCAGTAGGGTTGCCAACCTCCAGGTAGTAGCTAGAGATCTCCTGCTATTACAATTGATCTCCCCTGGAGAAAATGGCCACTTTAGCAATTGGACTCTATGGCATTGAAGTCCCTCCCCTACCCAAACCCTGCCCTCCTCAGGCTCCACCCCAAAAACCTCCTGCCAGAGGCGAAGAGGGACCTGGCAACCCTAAGCTCCAGCCACCCCCTGGAGGTTGGCAAGCATACTCACAGATCTTGGTGTCGGATGAACAGATGTCCGTAGCTTCGTCTCGAGAATTCTGCCTCCCCAATCCTCCCCAACAATTAATCCCTTCTCCACTGCAGCTCTTTAGGCCTTGGCCATCTCACTGGGTTGATGTGTGGGGCAGGAAAGGAGGCCAGAGGGAAAGAGCTGGCATTGCCCAGAAGCTGAGCCACTGGCTATGTTTTTACTCTGAGCAGGCCGTGGCAGATCGAATCGTTCCATCATTCTCCATTATATCTTCACAACAACCCTGCAAGTTAGGCTAGGCTGAATGAAAGGCTGAAAGCGGCTGAGCCAAGATCATCCAGTGGGCTTCAAGGCTAAAGTAGGATTCAAATCCAGGGGTCCCATTTCTGAGTTCTAACTGCTGTACTGCATTGGCTCAAAAGAGGCTCTTATCTATCTCACTTTTTAAATCCTCCCTCCGTCCAAGGAGATATCACTTACAACCGCCCTGCAAGGTGGAACCAGAAAACCTCCCCTAAGATACATGGTTGTCAAAAATAAAAGAGGTTTATATTTTAGTGAAGCTAACCGCTTACTAAAAAAATAATGATATTAATAGTGTAGAACTGTTATGGACAAGAACCACTCAAAGAATGGAAATGTCCATTTTATAATAAGATATCATTTTGATTAAGCGAGAAGGGGCTACGGATGCAGGGTTGTAAAGTATTTTATGTGACTTTATGATATTATGTGATATTATTTGTTTTTAGTTTATGTATATATTTACTGTTGATTGTCCATTTCTCTTAATAAAACTTTAAAAAACAGCCCTGCAAGGTAGGTTAGGTTAAGAGAGATTATGGCTGACCCCAGGTCAGCTTCGTAGTTGAATGAGGATTTGAACCCAGGTCTCTCCTGTCCTGCTTTGATATTCTAGCCATGGTGCTGCACCGACACCTGTTTCAGCTTTGCCTCTTTCGGTGTTTGACCTGTCCTTATACGAATCTGCCCCTGAATTCAAATAATGTTCTTAGTTCCTTCTCCAGAGGCCGGGCAGCTGGCAACTGGGATCTTCTCTGTGGTGCCTGTTCCCAGCTGTGCCAGCTTTATTGCTCTCTAAGTCAATGGATGAAGATGGTTTTTACCCACCCAAAAAATATTTCCTGCATTCCCCCCTCCCCCCCGGAAGGTGTGACAGGTAATTTATGCATGGGAGTTTTACCTGAGGTTTGTTGCTCACTGGACCCACACTTTCCTGTTGGGAATCTACGCACCAGCAGCCTCCAAGATCAAATCAAGTCCCCGCCCCTTTAAATGCTGCTTTGTAATTGGCTTACTTTGTAGTGCTTACTGTGAGAGAAAATTTCCCCCCAGAAAAACCCAATTGCTGCATAAAAAAGAATGTTAACAACAAAAAACGGAGCAATCTGAAAGTAGGGGGTGGGGAGAAATCGAAGCCTTGGTTTTAAAAAGCCTTTCTTCTGCTCAGAAAGAGCTCCAACAAAGCAGGAAGCATTTGAATCCCCACCTCTTTACACGCTGCTTTGTAATTGGCTGTAAGAGAAACCAAGCTTGGGTGTCCCGCACGTTGCCTTATACTCGGGAATTTCAGCTGGGCTGAGCTCAGGGGCGAGAGAAGAATCGGGTTAACCGAGGAACGGGAAGGTCCGGGATCTTTGATGGCTGGCAGCAAGGTCATCTCTAATGGAGGGGAAACTCATGCGTAACTCCAAGGAACAACCAAGACAGACCGGAGGCGACCGTGAGTGAAAGTACCCATGCATGAACGACCATAGTCAGAAACTCACGGCCAAGTTCATGTTCTGCTGCATGTTTGTGACCATGAAAATCCTTTGATTTGGCCAACCCCGCCGGGTGAGCTTTGAAATGCATCAAGGCTGTGGTCCAAGCTCATTTCTTCTGTCTCTCCTGGCCAGTTGGAATGCAGCTATCTGGCTGGTGTCCAGACACAAGGAGGATCTTCAGTTGAACCTAGCAAGACAAATCCCTGCATTCATTCGCTGGTGTCACGAAGACCTCGTGCACATGCTGAGGTAGAGAGAGACTGCTTGTCAAAATGTTTCTTTGGAGTTTTAATTTTTCACCTTAGTCCCCTTTACCTATTTTACCTCAGCAGAAATGAGACACCAGAGGCTTTTTCAAGTGAACAAACAAGAAACAGATTTATTAAACACTGTACAAGGGATTGATGGGACTAGGTTTATGGGCAAAAACTCCGACTTTATGGGTAAGGCATATAATAAAGCAAGAAAGTGGCATACAAAGATAGAACCCAATGCAGTAATTGCGAGGTGATATGTACAATAAAAGTTGCAATGGACTACAGGTTGAGGTTAAATAAATACATTTATTTACGGCAAAAGACAGAATAAAAGTCCAACTACAACCTGTGAGAGATTAAGATCTCTCCTGTTTAAAATATCACAATTTAAAAACCATTAAAACCAATAATTTACCAGATAAAAATTAGCCAGTCCCAGTGATTACCTTTCCTGTACGGACCTTAATTGAAGCAGAGCAAAATTTGGCAACTTGAGAGAGACAAAAAGAGTCCCAGTCCCAAGAAGAAGCTTCATTATCTCTTCCTCTGATTCCATTAAATTTATAAGTGGATGGATCAGGTTCCGCCGGATACCCTCGTAACAACCACATCTCAGGAGCACATGGTTTGTATTTTCCATTTCTCCCGCACCACACGGGCACTCCCACTGTGCTCTTGGCAGCTTCCTAAATTTTCCCTCCAATAAAGCTGAGGGTAGAGCAGATCCTCGCGCGAGGGTTAAAGCTCACCTATACTTATTTGATTCTAGTGTAAATAAATACATAGCAGGGACCAGACGGTAGCGTATACTGGAAGGAGCTAGATAAGCCGGGAAGCTCCTAAGATCTGTTTGTCTCTCAATGTCATATATCCTTTGCTTCATTGAGGCCTTTGCTTGCTCTCGCCTGAGCTCTAAAAGGGATTGTGGAAAGAAGCCTAGTCTTTCTATTTTTTCAATGGAGTGCTTCCACCATTTAGATTAGGTTGAGGTTTAATTCATGCCATCGTATTCCCTATTACTATGTACGGGTGTGAGAGCTGGACAATGAAGAAAGCTGATAGGAAGAAAGTAGATTCCTTTGAAATGTGGTGTTGGAGGAGAGTGTTACGGATACCATGGACTGCCAAAAAGACAAACCAGTGGGTTCTAGATCAAATCAAGCCTGAACTGACCCTAGAAGCTAAAATGACTAAACTGAGGCTGTTGTACTTTGGACACATTATGAGAAGACAAGAGTCACTGGAAAAGACAATCATGCTTGGAAAAGTTGAAGGCAGCAGGGAAAGAGGAAGACCCAACAAGAGATGGATTGACTCAATAAAGGAAGCCATGGCCCTCACTTTGCAAGATCTGAGCAAGGATGTTAAGGATAGGACACTTTGGAGGACATTGATTCGTAGGGTCGCCATGAGTCGGAAGCGACTTGACAGCACTTAACACACACACAGGTTGAGTATCCGGACTGCTTGGGACCAGAAGTGGTCCGTATTTCGGATCTTTCCATATTTTAGAAGAGTTTGGAATTTTTGCACATACATAAGGAGATGTCTTGGGGATGGGACCCAATTCTAAACCTTAAATTCATTGATGTTTTATATATGTTTGATATATACTTTATACACATAGCCTGAATGTAATTTTAAACAGTATTTTAAAATAATTTTGCATACGCTGAACCATCAGAAAGCAAATTGGTGGGCTGCTGAGAACGCCTGCATGCCGGTTAAAAAAGTCAAATTTTGGGGTCAGTCCGAATATCAGATGTTTGGATATGGGTTACTCAACCTGTACTCACCTGTTGCCTTATAAAAGCAACCTCCTGATCTCTGTTTCAATCCTCACAACAATAACCCTGTGAAGTAGGTTAGTCTGAGAGTGTGTGACTGGCCCACGGTCACCCAGTGAGTTTCCATGGCTAAGTGGGAATTCAAACCTGGGTCACCCAGATCCTGGTCCAACACTCTAACCAGAGCACCACGTGTGTACATCAGTTGGAAGGGGGAGGGCAGCAATGTATCGAGGGAGATAAGAGACGTGGCAATTTGTGCATACGTGCTCTTTATCGAGTCTAATAGATCAGGTCTGCTTTGGAAACCAGACCAGGGAATTTAGAAATGCCAAAACCCAAGGGAGGGTTCAGGTCAGGAGATTTTTTTTTCTGAGGGAGACAAGGAAAGAGAGTGGCCGAAGGCCATTCATTTCAATTTCAATTCATTTCAATTTGCAGCTCAAATTTTGCTTTAAACCATGTTCCACGTCTAGAAAAAAAATTGCCTGAATATTCTAATTTTCTGGATTAAGAGAATGAGAATGCTCTTCTGTGAGAAAAAAATCCCCGCCCATAGAAAACTAGGATGCTAAGGCTAGGGTCATAGAATCATAGAATCAAGTCCAAAGGATGTCTGGGGGAAACCTGGTTGGTCCTGTGTAGGGAGGAACAAGATTTCCCTTCCGAGCATCCTAGAATCCTAAAGTTGGAAGGGACCACCAGGATCATCTAGTCCAACGCCCTGTACAATGCAGAACATTCACAACTACCTCCTTCACACACACCCAGTGACCCCTACTCCATGTCCAGAAGATGGCCAAGATGCACTCTGTCTCATCATCTGCCTAAGTTCATAGAATCAGCGTTGCTGACAGATAGCCATCTAGTCTCTTCTTAAAAACCCCCATTGAAGGAGCGCTTACCACCTCCTGAGGAAGCCTGTTCCACTGAGGAACTGCTCTAACTGTGAGAAAATTCTTCCTAATGTCTAGACGGAAACTCTTTTGATTTAATTTCAACCTGTTGGTTCTGGTCCGATCTCCTGGGGCAACAGAAAACAACTCGGCACCATCCTCTATATGACAGCCCTTCAAGTACTTGAAGATGGTTATCATATCCCCTCTCAGTCTTCTCTTCTTCAGGCTACACATACCCTGCTCCTTCAACCTTTCCTCATAGGACTTGGTCTCCAGACCCCTCACCATCTTTGTTGGCCTCCTCTGGACACGTTCCAGCTTGTCTACATCCTTCTTAAAGGGTCTTCTTCCTGCCACTTGCTTCATTTGCTGTGTTCCCATCCCTTTAATTTTTAAAAAAATATTTAAGTAATGGAGGAAAGCAACAAATGATCATTTTCTTCTCAGGTGTGCATGACACTTGCTTGGGAGTCGGGAGAATCGTCTTGCACATCACCATTGCAGACATTAAATGCAACCAGCCGTGTGATGCTTCCACCCAACCCTGAAAGCTTATCCATTATACATAATGAGCAAATGGACTCCAGAGTTTCCCTCCGTGCACGCAAACTACCAGCTGATTTTTGATAAGCTGTCAATTTAACAAGAATAGTGGCGCCCTGCCCTCCTCTACGTGACAGCCCTTCAATTACGTAAAGAGAGCAATCCTGTCCCCCCTCAACCTCCTCTTCTCCAGACTAAACATTCCCAACTCCCTCAGCCTTTCCTTGTAGGGCTTGGTCTCCAGGCCCCTGGTCATCCTCGTTGCTCTCCTCTGTACCCTCTCGATTATGTCCACATCCTTTTTGAAGTGAGGACCCCAGAAATGCACACAATACTCCAGGTGCAGCCTGACCAATGCAGTGTACAGCGGAACTATGACATCTTCCAATTTGGATGTTATGCCTCTGTTGATGCACCCTAAGATTGCATTAGCTTTTTTGGTTGCTGCATCACACTGACTGCTCATATTTAACTTATGGTCCACTTAGTTCCTCACCTTTGGAGACGCAGTGTCTCCCCTCCCTTTGCAGTCAAATACAGAAAGAAATTTCCAGTTAAAAATCTCAAGTTCTATCACCAGTGACATCAAGGAAAAGCTCTGCATGACACAAGAAAGTCCCACTGCTGGCAGAACCAATCCACAAGATCCAATCCATTGCCTGTTTTCATGTACCAGTTTTTTTCCCTCTGCATTTTCCATCATTATCTGTGAATCCAACAATTGGTCCACTGGGCATATGTTATATTATCAGTGACTGTGGGATAAAGACATAGGGGAGCCTCCATTTGTAACGTTGCGATGTTACATCCAAGAGGAGACCCGGAAGTGACATTGGTCAACTCTAGGAGTTGACTAAAACTCTATGCTTTTACCATAGAGTTCCCCCCATGATTCCTAGAGAGGACCAACAACATTTCCTGGAGCTGGAACTGGAATCTAGAGAACTGGGTTTGATTCCCAACTCCCACACATGAACAGCTAGTTTGGAATTTCCTTCATTGTGCGGGGGGTTGGACTAAATGAACCTGGTGGTCCCTTCCAACTCTATGATTCTATGAAAATGCAGAACCAACAGCAGAATGGAGACATTTGAAACCACCGGCAACAACCCACAGATGCCTAAATACCCAAATGAATGTGCATTAATTCATGCCCGGTACTCTGATCTTTCTAATAGGACACGCGCTGTCCCCCGGGCTCCAATCCTGGGTAGAGTTGTGTGGGCGAAGACGGCCTTCTGGATCCTTTTCCACACTGCAAGAGTCACTTGCTCTCTTCCTCTCCCTGCTAATTTTTCCGTGACCCATTTCAGATCACTCCTGGACTTGTTTATTTAGAAAATGTATTTGCTGCCTCTCTGGAGACCTTCCGGAGGCTGCTTCTAAAATCACAACAATGCAGCGAAATCATAAAAGCAACAACATAGGAATGATCAGTGATAAAACAAGCCATCGCAACAAAGCAAGGGGCAGAAAAAACACAGGGGGGAAAAAACATTCAGCAGCCTAAACTGATATCCACACGACTGCTCTCAGGCTAAAAACAAACCATAAGAACTGCTAAAAAGTGATAAAACCCCTACAGTTGAAAGCCTAGGCAAAAAGAAATATTTGGGCGAAGCACCTCAAGGAGAAAGGCAGCACCAGGTTACCTTCAAGGGGGAGAGCATATCAAAGGTCAGGTGCCACCACTGAAAAGCCCTATCTTTGGTTGCCACTCCTCTCTCCTCCACAAGTACAGAGAGCAGAGCTTAAGATGATGACTTACGTAGGGTTGCCAACCTCCAGGCGATCTCCTGCTATTCATAGAAGCATAGAATCATAAAGTTGGAAGGGAACCCCAGGGTCATCTAGTCCAACCCCCTGCACAATGCAGAACATTCACAACTACCTCCACCCCCAGTGACCCCCACTACATGCCCAGAAGATGACCAAGATGCCCTCCCTCTCATCATCCGCTTAAGGTTATAGAATCAGCATTGCTGACAGATGGCCATCTAACCTCTTCTTAAAGACCTCCAGGGAAGGAGAGTTTACCACCTCTCGAGGAAGCCTGTTCCACCGAGGAACCGCTCTAACTGTTCGAAAATTCTTCCTAATGTCTAGATGGAAACTCTTGATTTAATTTCAACCCGTTGGTTCTGTTCTGACCCTTTGGGGCAACAGAAAACAACTCGGCACCCTCCTCTATGTGACAGCCTTTCAAGTACTTGAAGATGGTTATCATATCCCCTCTCAGTCTTCTCCTCTACAGGTTAAACATACCCAGCTCCTTCAACCTTTCCTCATAGGACTTGGTCTCCAGACCCCTCTGGAGCTGATCTCCGGCCAATAGAGATCAGTTCACCTAGAAAAATGGCTGTTTTGGCAACTGGACTCCATGGTATTGAAGTCCCTCCCCTCCCCAAACCCCGCCTTCCTCAGGCTCTGCCCCAAAAACCTCCTGCTGGTGGCGTAGAGGGACCTGTCAACCCCACATTGAAGTCCCTCCCCTCTCCAAACCCCGCTTTCTTCAGGCCCCACCCCCAAAATCTCCAGGTATTTCCCAACCCTGAACTGGCAACCATATCTGGGACTGAAAGGAGAGGTCTAGCCATCCAATGGATGTTCCTTCCTTCATACCATTGTCAAGAGCCTAGAGAAAAAATGTCCTGTTCCTTTAATAGAGGCATAATGGAATGTTATTTACATGGGGATGCCATGGGAAAGCTTTAACTGCCCATTTCCGCACATTAAGCCTCTATTAAAGAGCCAGGATATTTTTCACCAGGGCAGTTGGCCACACTAGTTCCATGGTGAGAGAAAGAGAGACAGAGAGAGCATATAACCCTGAACATTTCTCCCTACAAAGGAATCTTATTTTCCCTAGGGATTTATAGGTTTCCCCCATTGCATTCCCTTCTTATTTCAGAATTTCTCTATGCCCTGCATTGTGCGCCTCCCAAATTTTGATTTAGCTGAATTTATAAAATTCAGTTTTAGAAATGGTGTAGTGGTTAAGAGTGGCGGACTTTAATCTGGAGAACCAGGTTTGATTCCCCACTCCTCCACTTGAGCGGTGGACTCTAATCTGGTGGACGGGGTTGGTTTCCCCACTCCTACACATGACTAAAAGCTTGTGCAGAAGCTATTGGAAAGTCAATTTATATGGATATGAAGGGGGAGCTCCCCCCCTCCGCGCCTCCCCTGTAGCAGTGAGCATCTCTGTGCATTTTTAAAGCACAGATTGCTTGTCAAAGCAACGCTCTTTCCCCTTTCCGGAGGCACCTAGAGCTTTGGGGCAGAGGAAATGGAAATGTCATCTGCGTGCCCTCTCTATCTCCGTCAAAGCTGAAAGGCAAGCTGCAGTTGCCGCCAAAGAAGGCAAGTCCAAAGGATGTCTGGGGAAAACCTGGTTGGTCCCGTGTACAAAGGAACAAGATTTCCCTTCCTAGAATCATAGAATCATAGAGTTGAAAGGTACCACCAGAGTCATCTAGTCCAACCCCCTGAACAATGCAGGAATTTCACAACGACCTCCCCCCTACACCCCCGATGACCCCTACTCCATGCTCAGAAGATGGCCCTCTCATAGTCTGCTTAAGGTCGTAGAATCAGCATTGCTGACAGATGGCCTTCTAGCCTCTGCTTTAAAACCTCCAGGGAAGGAGAGCTCACCACCTCACGAGGAAGCCTGTTCCACTGAGGAACCGATCTCACTGTTAGAAAATTCTTCCTAATGTCTAGATGGAAACTCTTTTGATTTAATTTCAACCCATTGGTTCCGGTCCGAACTTCTGGGGCAACAGAAAACAACTCGGCACCCTCCTCTATATGACAGCCCTTCAAGTACTTGAAGATGGTTATCAAATCACCCCTCAGTCTTCTCCTCTTTAGGCTAAACATACCCTGCTCCTTCAACCTTTCCTCATAGGACTTGGTCTCCAGACCCCTCGCCATCTTCGTTGCCCTCCTCTGTTTAGAATTTCTTACTGTTTGGTACTATGTTTTTGAGTCTTTCTTACTGTTTGGCACTATGTTTTTGAGTCTTGATACAGTTATATAATGCACACACCAATTTAGTCTTTACTAGTCTTTATTGTTCATTTGGTCATTGTTGCTGTTGGTCTCTATTTCCTAAATTGACTTGTAGCATGAGAGTTTTTGCTTGTTTATTAACCTCCAGTTGGGGCCTGGAGGTCTCCAGGAATTAGAACTGATTTCCAGGCCAGAGATCAGTTCCCCTGGAGAAAATGGCTGACTTGGAGAGTAGACTTTATGGCAGGGGTGTCAAACATAAGGCCCGCGGGCCGTATCCAGCCCCTTGAGAGTTCTTATCCGGCCCGTGAGGCAGCTTCCCTCGCACCAGCCCCGATCTGCGCTGCCCAGGCATGACCTGGCCCGACCAAGTGACATTTATGTTATATCCAGTCATTGTAACAATTGAGTTCAACACCCCTGCCCTATGGCATTATAACCTGCTAGGGTCCCCTCCGAAAGCCACACCCTCTCCCAGCTCCACCCCCAAGCTCCAGGAATTCCCAACCCATAGTTGGCAACCCTCTGCCTCATTCCGCTAAGCAGAAACACTCTCCTCTGGCCAATTTTTCTACAGAGACTCCACAGTAGGGTTACCTGCTCTGGGTTGGGAAATACCTGGAGATTTTTGGGGTGGAGCCTGAGGAGGGGGGGTTGGGGAGGGGAGGGACATCAATGCCACAGAGTCCAACTGCCAAAGCAGCCATTTTTTCCAGGTGAACTGATCTCTATCGGCTGGAGATCAGTTGTAATAGCGGTAGATCTCCAGCTACTACCTGGAGGTTGACAAAACTAGTTGCCAGCTCTAGGTTGGGAAAAAACCTGGAGATTTTGGGGGCATAGCTTGAGGAAGGCGGGGTTTGGAGAGGGGAGGGACTTCAATGTCATAGAGTCTAATTGCCAAAGAGGCCATTTTCTCCAGGGGAACTGATCTCTGTCGCTTGGAGATCAGTTGTAATAGTGGGAGATCTCCAGCCACCACCTGGAGGTTGGCAACTCTACGCCACAGCCTCTGGGAGGTTCTGAATCCCCACTTCAGATGCTGAGGGCTCGGTGCCGCCTCCCATTTTCCCCGACTCGCTTCTCTTCCTTGAAAGCCACGGCGTCTCTTTGCCCTGTAATTTCCCTGACAGCCTCGGGCCCCTTTGCAGGGAACGCTTTGCCTGCTGTCAGGGTGAGCCGAATCTGGGTGCCAGCGCTTCAGAGGGGTGTAATTAGCCGCCGCAGGAGTAGCACTTCGGTAAGAACCTTGCGGCGCGGGAACAAAGCCACCAGCATAGGGGGAGAGGGGGGAATGTGAGGTGGCGCGCGGCAGGTACAATTGCACCCTGGCAGAGCGAGTGCAGGGCTTGATTGGCACCAGGGCCCATCCCAGTGGTGCCAAGTATGCATGGTGTCGTGACTGGGGGTGGGGATAGAGCACGCGCGGATGTATAAATGTCTGGCTTTGCACAGTGACTTTATATTTGGGGAATCCCTGGTTCAAATTTTGTCTCTGGCGTGATCTCACTCAGGGACCTTGGCAAGCCACAAGCCCGCTCATCTGCAATATGAGAGTGTTAATTTAGGATTGCCAATAGGGTTGCCAGCCTCCAGGGACTAGCTGGAGATCTCCTGCTATTACCACTGATCTCCTGCCAATAGAGATCAGTTCCCCTGGAGAAAATGGCTGCTTTGGCCATTGGACTCTATGGCATTAAAGTCCCTCCCCAAACCCTGCCCTCCTCAGGCTCTGCCCCAAAAACCTCCTGCCTGTGGCAAAGAGGGACCTGGCAACTCTAATTGCCAACCTCCACGTGGCACCTGGAGATCACCTGCTATTAGAATTGATCTCCAGGCAACCAAGATCAGTTCCCCTGGAGAAAATGGCTGCTTTGGAGAATGGACTTTATAGCAACCTGCTGAGGTCCCTCCCCTCCTCAAATCCCACCCTCCCAGGCTCCACCCCCAAAATCTCTAGGCATTTCCCAACTCAAAGCAGGGAACCCTACCTTGTCCTACCTTGCAAGAGAGTTGTATACTACATTGTATGAGAAGCACTTTGAATATTTGTAAACCTCCTACAAATGCTGAGAATTATACTCGTGTTGAAAAAGTTTTCGGGATTCCTCTTAAAAGCAAGCCGGGAAGCTGGCCGTTTAAGTCTCATTTCTGCCATAAACTGGTCAGCGTCCTTAAGTCAAGCCTTGCTTTCTCACATCCCACCCTGCATGGTGTTTCCGCAAAACTCCACCAGGAGGGCATAAGGGCCAGCATGGTGCAGTGGCTAGCATGTCGAGCTAGAGTCTAGGAGGTAAAAGGGTAAAGGTCCTCTGTGCAAGCACTGGATCATTACTGACCCATGGGGTGACGTCACATCCGGACGTTTACTAGGCAGACTTTGTTTATGGGGTGGTTTGCCAGTGCCTCCCCCAGTCATCTTCCCTTTACCCCCAGCAAGCTGGGTCCTCATTTTACCAACCTCGGAAGGATGGAAGGCTGAGTCAGCCTTGAGCCTGGCTACCTGAAACCGACTTCCGTCGAGATCGAACTCAGGTCGTGAGCAGAGCTTTTGACTGCAGTACTGCAGCTTACCACTCTGCGCCACAAGGCATTTAGAGTCTAGGATACCTGGGTGCAAATTCCCTCTCAGCCATGACTAGGGTTGCCAATCTCCAGGTGGTGGCTGGAGATCTCCTGGTATTACAACTAATCTCCATAGATGATCCTTTTGTGCAGTTTCAACAGGCCTCTTTTTAAATATTCCTATCGGAAGGGGCCTGGGCAAATGCCAGGAGGAATGCCAGCCGCATTGAGTTCCGCGAGGGAGAAAGGCAGCTAATAAGTGTTTTAAACAAACAAATAAATGAAACATTGATGGATATTAGCCAAATGGGTCCTCCATATTCAAAAGCAGTCTACCTCTGAATAATTGGATGCTGGGGACCAATCGGGGAGAGTTGTTATTTTTCTACCCTTATTGCAGGCTTACCAAGGCAGCTTTAGGGTTGCCAACCTCCAGGTACTAGCTGGAGATCTCCTGCTATTAGAACTGATCCCCAACCGACAGAGATCGGTTCCCCTGGAGAAAATGGCCCCTTGGGCAATAGGACTCTATGGCATTGAAGTCCCTCCCCTCTCCAAACCCCACCCCTCCTCAGGCTCCACCCCCAAAACCTCCAGGTATGTCCCAATCCAGAGTTGGCAACCCTAGACATGACGTTGCCTGGGAGACTTTGGTCAATCATTGTCTCTGAGCCTAACCCGCCTCACAGGGTTGTCGTGAGTACAAAAGGGAGACAGTGAGAACCACGTGTGCCATCCTGGGCTCCTTGGAGGACGAATGGAATAAAAACCTGATCAGCAGCCTTCTCTCCAAGGCTGCCCCTTCCGTTATCTTGTATTTGGAGTTAAACTGCCTCTGATCTAGTATTTTTCTCTAACATCCTTGCCAGTAGCTGTTAGCAGACCTTTCTGCTTCCATGCATTTATCCTTTCTCCCTTTTAAAGCAAGGGGCCATCATTGCAGCAGGGGGTTCCACAAGCTAATTGGGCATTGTTTGAAAAAGGGATTTCCTTCTGTGCAAAGAACCAGGAACAGTAGAGCAAAGAGCAACCAAGCCTTTCTTTAAAGCTGATATTTGAAAGAGCTTTTAAAAAGGACCACAATTATGATCATACTGGTGGCAATAATTAGCATTTATACAGCCAGTCTTCGGAAATGGGCAGTATCTTGGTTCCTATAACAGGCAGTCAAAAGTGTGGAAACAAATCTGTTCTACTCACCATTATGGGGATTTCTGCGTCCTTGTTTAGCAATAGGGTTGCCAGCTCTGAGTTGGGAAATACCTGGAGATTTGGGGGGTGGAGCCTGAGGAGGGCAGGGTTTGGGGAGGGAGGGACTTCAATGGGGTATAATGTCACAGAGTCCACCTTCCAAAGTGGCCATTTTCTTCGGGTGAACTGATCTCTGTCGCCTGGAGATCAGTTGTAATAGCGGGATATCTCCAGCCATCACCTGGAGGTTGGCAACCCTATTTAGCAATCAGGTTAGGGTCTTTTCCTGTGAGTATGTTTAGCTGATAACCTCTGCACGTTGAGCGACGGTTATGATTTCCCCAGGGTTATAAACATGAAGGATTGTTGCCATGTTCTCTCTTCTGGACAGAGGAGGGTTGAGGGAGGAAGCCATAGGAAGACAAGTGTGTGGAGAAGCCAAGGTTCTTTGAGGGCTTTTCAGTGGGTTGCCAACCTCCAGGTACTAGCTGGGGATCTCCTGCTATTACAACTGATCTCCAGCCGATAGAGAGAGAGAGGGGCCTGGGCAACCCTAGTGGGACATCAGACTGACCACTGTTGGAAACAGGATGCTGGACAAGACAGACCCACCTGGGTCTGGTCTAGCAAAGGGACATCTAATGGTCCCTCTTCGCCACTGGCAGGAGGTTTTTGGGCGAAGCCTGAAAAGGGCAGAGTTTGGGAAGGGGAGGGACTTCAATGCCATAGAGTCCAATTGCCAAAGCTGCCATTTTCTCCAGGTGAACCGATCTCTATCAGTTGGAGATCAGTTGCAATAGCAGGAGCTCTCCAGCAAGTACCTGGAGGTTGGCAACCCTAGGAATAAACCAATCAACCAACCCAGACTTGGCAACCCTAGGCAGCGTCTAGCTGTCCCCTGTCGGGAGCAGGAGGCTCTCCTCCGCCTAATCCAGGAGGGCTCTTTGTCTCTTCTCCCCAGGTCAATGCTGACTCCCAAATTTTGAGCCATGCTGGATCCAGGAGCGGGGGCAGCGAGACGAGCCCTTTTGCCGAGATAGCCATGAACAGCTGCAAGTTCAACGGCGGCGTGGTCCGGCCCTTGAGCAGCCTAAGCGCCTCCCACCGGAACCTGCACGAGCTGGATGCCGAGACCCAGCCCCTGCAGACCTTCCACGACTCTGGCCTGGAGGTGGTGGTGTCCAAGTCGGAGAACAGCAAGACGTCGGACCCCCACCTGGACGAGGCGGGGGAGGCGGAGGGGGCCGCCCACGGCCAGAAGAAGAACCAGAACATCGGGTACCGGCTGGGCCACCGGAGGGCCCTCTTTGAGAAGCGCAAGCGGCTGAGCGACTATGCCTTGATCTTCGGCATGTTCGGCATCGTGGTCATGGTCACCGAGACGGAGCTCTCGTGGGGGGTCTACACAAAGGTAAAGGCATCCCTTTGGGGCTTGGGCATCGTGAATTATGAGAGCCCGCATGTGGTTAAGAGCGGTGGTTTGGAGTGGTGGACTCTAATCTGGAGAACCGGGTTTGATTCCCCACTCCTCCACATGAGCGGCAGACTCTAATCTGGTGAACTGGGCTCGATTCCTCACTCCTCCACATGCAGCCAGCTGGGTGACCTTGAGCTAGTCACAGTTCTCTCCAAACTCTCTCAACCTCACCTACCTCACAGGGTGTCTGTTGTGAGGAGAGGAAGGGAAGGAGATTGTAAGTTGGTTTGATTCTTCCTTAAGTGGTAGAGAAAGTCGGCGTATAAAAAACCAACTCTTCTTCTGCCTTTGAGACATTTCAAGGGAGCACAGTCCAAGTTTGCTTTACAATAACTTTACGAGGTAGGCCCTGGAATATGACTGGCACAAGGACACCCGGTGAGCTTTGAAGCTCAAGTGTACCCTTGGGGAAAAAAATAAAAGCTGATGCCTCTCTTTGCTCAATCTGGCCATTCAAGGTGACTTGCTATATATAAAAAGCACAACCCATAAAATGACACAATCCAAAAATGACGTCAAATAGCCGGCTTGCTGGGGTGACTTTGGGGGCAGACACACTTTCTCAACCTAACCTATTTCACAGGGTTGTTGTGAGGACAAAATGGAGCCATTTGGAAGTCCTTGAAGGAATCCGGGATAAAAATGGATAGATAAGTTGGTGGTTGTTTTTTAAATGTCAGTCAGAGGACTATTGGGGGGGGGGCTCTTTAACCCATTCACTTCCAGCTGTTTTTTTTGTGTGTGTGTGCTAAACATCACCTTCCTGTGCTTGGCCTTATTTCCTGCTCCAGTGGAGAAATGCACCAGTGCCTCCCGTCTTTCCTTCCACATAGGGTTGCCACCGGCGGGAGGTTTTTGGGGTGGAGCCTGAGGAGGGCGGGGTTTGGGGAGGGACTTCAATCCCATAGAGTCCAATTGCCAAAGGGGCCATTTTCTCCAGGTGAACTGATCTCTGTCAGCTGGAGATCAGTTGTAATAGCAGGAGATCTCCAGCTAGTACCTGGAGGTTGGCAACCCTACTTCCACAGCAGATGGGGACAGCCATAACTCATGCATAGCACACACAGCTTTCATTCCTTGGCCCAGTCCCCAGGATCTCCACTTAAACAGGGTTGCCAACCTCCAGGTAGTAGCTGGAGATCTCCCGCTGTTACAACTGATCTCCAGCCAACAGATATCAGTTCACCTGGAGAAAATGGCCACTTTTGCAACTGGATTCTATGGCATTGAAGTCCCTCCCCAAATCCCGCCCTCCAACAGCTTTGCCCCAAAAGTCTCCAGGTATTTCCCAACCCGGAGCTACCACTTAGAGGGTGTCAGAGGGCTTGACTACACATTACATTGTTTAGGGGTCTGCCCCTGTTGCTGTCACATAAATGTGCACTTGTCGAATAGGGACACTATGGGATGCTTTTAAAGCAGTCCTTAGAGGGAATTTGATAAGTTTGGCGGCTGCCAAACACAAAGACAGAGTAAAAACGATACATGAAATTAATTTTCTTATAGAAGAGAAAAGTTGCAAGGTTAAAAGGATTAAAGGAAGGAAAAGTAAAAGAAATAAAAATTTAGAAAAAGAAATAGAGATTTTGAAAAAGCAGTTAATAATTGTTTAAATAGAGAAATTAAATTGGATATGAAGCAAATGAAACAAAAAGCATTTTTTGGAGCAAATAAAATAGGAAAACATTTGGAAAAATATATAGACAAAAAGAACAACAACAATAGGATTACATCAGTAAAAACTGGTAAGGATATATATTATGATTTAAAATCTATAAAAGAGGTGTTAGTAAAATATTATCAAAATTATATGAAATACAAGATATTAAAGAACAAGATATAAAAGACTATTTATCAAAAATTGAAGTTCCTAAAATTAATGAACATTTAATATATCAATTAAATGATACAATAAGCATGGAAGAACTTGATATATCAATAAGTAATTTAAAAACTGAAAAAACACCTGGTCCAGATGGTTTTCCTGCTTTATTTTACAAAACATTTAGAGAGGAAATAAGACAACCTTTATTAAAAACAATGAATGCAATAAGAGAAGAAGGGTATATCCCAAATTCTTGGCAACATTCAAATACTACATTAATTCCTAAAGTGGAAAGCTCTCCAATTGAAATGTGAAGTTAGACCTATAACTCTATTAAATTGTGACTATAAAATTTTTATTACAATTATGGCAAACAGATTAAAAAACATTCTACAAGAAGTAATAAGTGATGAACAAACAGGATTCCTTCCTAAATGATATCTGAATGAGAATATCCGTTATCTTATGAATCTTTTAGAGATTGGAAATAAAAGTTTCTCCATCCTATCAGTGACTCCTTTAATAAATGACAAGAATACCTTTCCTATGGGAGACTGTTTTTCCTGAGTTTTCTGAGTTTTGTTTGGTTTAATGGCCCTTCTGATTTCCAAACAAAACTCAGAAAACTCAGAAAAAACAGTCTCCCATAGGAAAGGTATTCTTGCCATTTATTAAAGGAGTCACTGATAGGATGGAGAAACTTTTGAAAAAACATAACCTACAAACAGTGTTTAAACCCACCAAGAAAATACAACAGATGCTACGATCAGCAAAAGACAAAAGAGATCCCCTCACCTCTGCAGGAGTATATCGTATACCTTGCAGCTGTGGACAAGTTTACATCGGGACCTCAAAACGCAGCATACAAACAAGGATAAAAGAACATGAAAGATACTGCAGACTTGGCCAACCTGAGAAATCAGCAGTGGCTGAACATGGACTGACACAAACAGGACACAGGGTCTTATTCCAAGACACTGAAAGACCGGACAATTCTACCAACTATTTTGTCAGATTGCACAGAGAAGCCATTGAAATTCATAAACATCAGCACAACTTTAACAGAAAAGAAGAGAGTTTAAGAATGAATAAGGCTTGGCTTCCTGTCCTGAAAACCTCCAGACTAACAGAGACTACAGCCATGCAGATTAGCTTTGGATTTCACACATTAACAGATACCTTCAGGATACAATGGTTCCATATTAACATACCACACCCTCATTAGCACATTATCTTGATACTTACAGGTCAATGATTAGCACATTACCTTTGATACTTTTTGCAGGACAATGATTCAGCTCAACCCAACCCCTTTCTGACTATATATTACTCTTCCTACACACTTGACACTGAGAGACACTGTCCTTCAGTGTTACTCCTCTGAAGATGCCTGCCACAGCTGCTGGCGAAACGTCAGGAAAGAAAATACTAAGACCACGGTTACACAGCCTGGATAACCTACAAGAACCAATTCTTTGTATAGTTTGAAAGTCTCAGTAAAGAAATTTTGACATTGTTTGATTTTAGATCTTAAATGTAACTTAATTTTTTTTCTTTTGTGTTTCCTCTATTGTTGTTTCTTAATAAAGTTAAATTTAAAAAAATGTGCACTTGTCGAAATCTAGATCCTCAGGTGTGTGGGGGCCTGATTTGGACTGGGACACTCTGTGAGGTAGGAGAGGCTGAGAGAGCTCTAAGAGAGCTGTGACTAGCCCAAGGTCACCCAGCTGGCTTCATGTGTAGGAGTGGGGAAACAAGTCCAGTTCACCAGATTAGCCTCCGCCGCTCATGTGGAGGAGTGGGGAATCAAACCCGGTTCTCCAGACCAGAGTCCACCGCTCCTAACCACCGCTCTTAACCATTACACCACGCTGGGTCTCTGAAGATTGGGCAGTTATCACCCCAAGCCTCTGCATGAAAATAGCACCCCTCACATGTTTGCAAAACTGGATCCCATTGTGTGACAAGCAGAGTCGTTCTCTACCTGACATGCTCTCTTCTTCTTTTGTTCTTTCAGGAATCTTCCTATTCATTTGCACTGAAATGCCTTATCAGCCTGTCTACTATGATCCTCTTGGGGCTTATCATCATGTACCATGCCAGAGAGATCCAGGTAAGAGCTCCTCCTTTGGTGCCTTCTGGACGAGGGGACCCACAGCCCTGTCGAAAGAGGCAGGGGCTGAAACTAGCAGATAAGGGGAACTGTTCTGGCCCAGCTGTCTTGCTGAATTGCTAGCTTTCTAGGTGCACAGAGGGGTGTGTGTGTGTTTAATTATGGGACGTGCTCAGACATGCAGCTCTTTCTCTGCACTTGGAAATTACCCAAGATGCGATTCTCCCGCAATGCAGCTGATCTCTAAACTGCAATGATAAAGACAGATTTCACGTGTAGGGTTAGAAGAGTTTCCTCCTGCTCTTGGCATGCAGGGTCAAAAGGCAGACATTGAATTTTCAAAGCACATGTGCCTAGTTGTCTTCAAATTAATTACTGATTTGGCTTTTTGAATTTGTTTGGCCATTTTTTAGTCTTAGAAAAAGCTCTCAAAGAGCAATTGACAAACAAGAAGAGTGTTGTCTTAAGAGCTGCTGGAAGTGATCGATACCAAATATTGCAGCATTATGATTCTCAGCTTAATTACCATTTTGCAGTCAATAGTAGAGCTTGCTAATGAAATGGCTGCAGTTAAACCGCTGGGGAGGCCGCACCACCCTGCCTGGCTTCTCCGGAAAAGGGAAAGTCGATCCATGGACATGTATGAAAGTGGAAGTTCAGCTCCAGGGCTGGATCCAGACTATAGTGGTGATTTCCACCAGTTCTCCCTTCTGGCTGCAGAACTCTGTCATGCAGAGGATTACCTATCTCCCAGGAGCTACATTTTGTGGCGAACAATGGATTGCAGTGGAAGAAGAAGTTGGTTTTTATATGCCGACTTTCTCTACCACTTAAGGAAGAATCAAACTGGCTTACAGTCACCTTCCCCTCCCCCTCCCCACAACAGACACCCTGTGAGGTAGGTGGGGCTGAGAGAGAGTGACTTGCCCAAGGTCACCCAGCTGGCTTCATGTGGAGGAGTGGGGAAACCAACTCAGTTCACCAGATTAGCCTCCGCCGCTCATGTGGAGGAGTGGGGAATCAAACCTGGTGCTCCAGATCAGAATCCACCGCTCCAAACCACCGCTCTTAACCACTACACCACGCTGGCCTGGAAAATATTGCTACAATGCTAGATAATTTAGCCTGGATCCAACCCACAGTCCATCTCAAGTACATTTTTTTAGACTTCTACCCACCATTCCTCATCCTATGGAGATTTATGCACTTGGGAATCACTTTCCCCCCAAATTTTAACCTCCCTTCCTTCTATGAAAGTTCCCTCTCAAAGCCTTGTCAGTTTCATTTGTGTCATTTTTCCCTGCCCTATATCCCACCAGTAGCAGCCTCACTCAACTTAGACTAGCTGGGTCTTGTCAGATGTCAGATGCCAAGCAGTGTTGGTGCTTGGATGGGAGATCACCAAAAAAGACTGGGGTTGCTCTGCAGAGGAAGGCAGCGGCAAACCGCCTGTGCTTAGCTCTTGCCTTGAAAACCCCATGAGGTGGGACTTTATGGGGTCACTATGAGTTGGCTGCAGCTCAGTGGCAGACTTTACCTTTTTAGCCAGCGTGGGTGTAGTGGGATGGAGGGATGGACTCTAATCTGGAAAATCGGGTTTGATTCCCCACTCCTCCACATGAGCAGCAGACTCTAATCTGGAGAACCGGGTTTGTTTCCCCATCCTACGTATGAAGCCTGCTGGGTGACCTTGCGCTAGTCACAGTTCTCTCTGAGCTCTCTCAGCCCCACCTACAGGGTGTCTGTTGTGGGGAGAGGAAGGGAAGGAGATTGTAAGTCGGTTTGAGTCTTCTTTAAAAGGTAGAGAAAATCCGGGTATAAAAACAAACTCTTCATCACCATCATCTTCTTCATCTTCTTCTTATACAGGACTGTTCCATAAAAATGACAAGGTCAGGGAAAGGCATCTCAGTTTTTCCAAAGCCTGTTTACTTCAAAATATTGTCGAAGGCTTTCACGGTCAGAGTTCATTGGTTCTCGTAGGTTATCCGGGCTGTGTAACCGTGGTCTTGGTATTTTCTTTCCTGACGTTTCGCCAGCAGCTGTGGCCGGCATCTTCAGAGGAGTAACACTGAAGGACAGTGTCTCTCAGTGTCTGTTTACTTCACAAATAGTGAAGTAAACAGACAGTGTCTGTTTACTTCACTGGTCCCAATTGGGTTGAAACTGTCAAGGCTTTCCTGAGACCTTTTTTTGGGGGGGGTGTTTCCTGTTCTGTATGTGTTTTGCCCCCTCTTGTGGTCGATTTGATATTACATTGCTTTATGTCCAGCATAAAAACCCTCAGTTTAAATCTGCAGGGAGATATGCTGGACATAAGGTGGTGTGATATTGCATTGACCACTAGAGGGAGCAAAACACTGAAGCATTAGGAACAAAAGTGAGGAAAATGAGAATGCGGTAAAGCTCTTTGGTAGTTTCATTTGAGAAGGCACCTTGAAAGGAAGTGTCCAATGGGGCAGAATGAAAAGGATACCTTTGGGGCATCTATGGTTACAGAACAGTAAGAGGCAGATGGGAGTTCTTGTACCGCTAGGCTGGTTGGAGCAGGTGTGCTCACATTTAAAGTGAGAAAAGCATTGCTTGTGAGCAGTAGTGAAGCACATTAAGTGAAGATTCCTCAAATGGTCATCTAATGCATGGGTCTTCAGCCCAAAATCTTACGGGTATCCTTACAGTAGAACTCTACCAGTGTATCTGTTCCATGAAAGATAGCAAAAAACCGAGATGACTCCCTTGGAATCGGAACTCAAAGCACTTGCAAAGGCATACTTTTTATGGACCAGAAGTAAAGCTTAAATATAATGCCTTAAATATAAATCAACGGACTTGGGGGGGAGGGGTGGCTGATGCAAAGGGCCAAAGTGAGAGGAGACAATGAAAGTGTAGTATAATGGTTAGCGAACTAGACGAGGATTGTAAAGCCTTGGGTTTAAATCAGCCATGAAATTTCACTCGGGGAATATGGGCCAGTTGCACTCACAACAAGGTTGTTTTGAGGATATAATGGAGCAGGAGAAAGTGATACATGCCACATTCCTTGGAGAAGGGGGTTGGGTCAAAAAGGTGTATTTATTTACTTCATTTATACCCCACCGTTCTCCCCAATGAAGACCCAAAGTGGCTTATGTCATTTTCCTGCCCTCCGTTTTATCCTCGCAACAATGTCAAAGTCACATCCAGCAAGCTTCCATGGTGGAGAGGGGATTTGAACCTGGAGCTCCCAGATCCTAGTCTGGCAGTCTGACCACTACACCACACTTGGCGAGTAGAAGCTCCTTCAAAGTGCACCCAATCCCTCACAAGTAGGGTTGCCAACCTTCAGGTATTAGCTGGAGATCTCCCGCTATTACAACTGATCTCCAGCCGATAGAGATCTGTTCCCCTGGAGAAAATGGCCGCTTTGGCAATTGGACTCTATGGCATTGAAGTCCCTCCCCTCCCCAAACTCTGCCCCCAAACCTCCCACCAGTAGCGGAGAGGAACCTGACAACCCTACTCACAAGACAGCGATGCCAAAAATGAGATAATTATCTGGGTCAGCAAACCAGAAGCCCCCCCCCCCCAAAGAGGAGTTATGAAATATTTTATAATGCAGGTTTGTTCCTTCTTTCTAGCATAGCCAGGAGGGCTGATCTGCCCACAACCTCAGCTCCTGAGGTAACAGATATGAAGCCACAACCACAGAGGAAACTGGCTAGAGAGCCAAAGCAAAGAGACATCCGGAAAACTTCGAACCCAGATCTAGGGAAACTTCGAACCCAGATCTAGGATCGAGGCAGTTGTAGGAAATAGCCTTGCTTCAGTCTCCGGCATTTCCAGTTTAAAAGGATATTTTGATTTCGTTATTTTGCTAAAACATGCTGGTAGGAAAAGCGGGAGAGCGGCAGATGGGGACGCCGCGACCGCTGGCCTACTGGAGCCTGCAGCCATTACTCAGCTGAGCGACCACAGCTGCCGCGAGAGCCATCACAGTCAGTGGACTCTGGGCCGAGGGGCCCGCGTGCGAGGCCTCGCAGGCATCTGGTGCCGGCTTGGTGGGGGGTTAAACAGCACGGAGAGTGTTCCCATTAAACCGTCATTACGGGCTGCGGCTGAGTGCCGAAAAAGCCCACTGCGGGTTGCTGGCGCTGGCGGCCATTTTCAAGGGGAACAGGTGTACTCGGAATGAATGAGCGATTCTCTTTTGCCTCTCGAGTCGAGGAGCCTGGAAAGTCTTTAACCTTCTTGTGGCCGTCACGGCCAGACAGGATGAGGTGGAATGAAAAAGGAGCTTGGTGGTCGGAGGGCCGTCCGCGCAGATCGTTCCACGCGCACGATCTACCGGCCAATGACGCAACTGCGGAAATGCAGATTTATTTATTTTTTACGGCAGCACAGATTTCTCCAATCGTAAAATGTTTTCCAGCTGTGCATTTTTTTTCCAAACCCTCGCTTTCATATCGCCTGAGCTTTGTTGATGTATTTTTCAGAGATTTCAAGGATTTTTGGTCAATTTTAATCATCCACCTTCATAGAATCATAGAATCATAGAGCTGGAAGGGACCTCCAGGGTCATCTAGTCCAACCCCCTGCACAATGCAGGAAATTCACAACGACCTCCCACACACACACCCAGTGATCCATACTCCATGCCCAGAAGATGGCCAAGGTGCCCACCCTCTCATGATCTGCCTAAGGTCACAGAATCAGCATTGCTGACAGATGGCCATCTAACCTCTTCTTAAAAACCTCCAGAGAAGGAGAGCTCACCACCTCCCAAGGAAGCCTGTTCCACTGAGGAACCGCTCTAACGGTTAGAAAATTCTTCCTGATGTCTAGACAGAAACTCTTTTGATTTAGTTTCAACCCGTTGGTTCTGGTCCAACCTTCTGGGGCAACAGAAAACAACCTTGTCAGCAATGTAACTGGTTAGTAGATAAAATTTAAATGAATGTGCATATTCCCAGCACTGAAAGATGATTTAATACCTAGAAGCTACTTTACACTGTTCCATAGTGTTGTTCTGTTTTTAACTCCCTACTCTAGCCAAATACTCCTAAATCAAACATCCGGCAAAAGTGACGTAAATTTAGTATTGGCGCTGTCTCTCTCGGGGAGCTTGAAGCAGTAGATGAGAAGTATTGCGTTGGCCACCTTCTTACTGGTACTCCATGCTAGCCCCTACCATCTTACCTGGTAACAGGTAATGTGAAAGGCCTCCCCTGAGTCCCTGGAGAGCTGCTGCCAGTCTGAGTAGACAATACAGATCTTAGGGTTGCCAACCTCCTGGTACTAGCTGGAGATCTCCTGCTATTACAACGGATCTCCAGCCAATAAGAGATCAGTTCCCCTGGAGAAAAATGTCCACTTTGGCAATTGGACTCTATGGCATTTAAGTCTGTCCCCCTCCGCAGGCTCCACCCCAGAAACTTCCCACCGGTGGTGAAAAGGGACCTGGCAACCCTAACAGACCTTGATGGGGCAAGGATCTGATCCAGTATAAGGCCACTTTCATGTATGTTCACCTCTGCCCCTGTAAACAATCCTCCAAAACTGTGATTTTAATTTGGATGGATTAAGAGTCAGTGGGTTAGATCCACATGGAGTTTTCCGCTAACGGGAGACACTTCTGTGACAATGGAATACAACTTCCTGCCTCTTCGACCGCCAAGCTCCTTTTTGTATTCCACCTTGTCCTGTCTGGCTGTGATGGCCACAAGAAAGTTAGAGACATTGCAGGCTCCTTGACTCAACAGGCAAAGAGAGCAAGTTGGCCGGACCCACATTTTTCAGCTGGATATCTCTGCACCAGCAGTCTCCAAGCTCAAATCAAGTCCCCACCCCTTTAAATGCTGCTTTGTAATTGGCTTACTTTGCAGTGCTTGTTGTGAGAGAAGATTCCCCCCCAAAAAACTCAATTGCCACATAAAAAAGCATTTTAAGAACAAAAAACAAAGCAATCTCAATGAAGTGGGGGGGGGGGAGAAATCCAAGTCTCTGTTTTAAAAAGCCTTCCTTTTGCTCAGAAAGATCTCCCAGGAAGCAGGAAGTATTTAAATCTCTTTGCACACTGCTTTGTGATTGGCTGTGAGAGAAAGGAATCTTCTGAGTCCAGTGCTTTGCCTTCTGCATGGAGAGTTCAGCAAGGCTGAGCTCAGGGGAGAGGGAAGAGTCGGGTTAACAGAGGAATGGGAAGACCCAGATATTGCGAGGGCTGGCAGCGAGGTCATCTCTAATGGAGGGAGAAGTCATGCATAACTCCAAGGAACAGCCGAGTCAGACAGGGGGCAAACGTGAGTTCAAGTACCCATGCATGAATGACCTAAGTCTTTGAAAGGCTATCCCTTAGAGCAGGGCAGGGAGCTGTTCCTGTTGGCAGCAGAGGATAGGAATCGCAACACTGGGTTTATATTACAGGCGGAAAGGTACCGGCGGGATATTAGGATTTTTTTTTACAGTAAGATTAGTTCAGCAGTGGAATCAGCTACATACGGAGGTGGTGAGCACCCCCTCACTGGCAGACTTCAAGCAGCGGCTGGACGAACACTTATCAGGGATGCTTTAGGCTGATCTTGCGTTGAGCGGGGGGTTGGACTAGATGGCCTGTATGGCCCCTTCCAACTCTATGATTCTGTGAATTGAATGGGAGAGATGCACTCATCCCTAGGTAAGAGCCATTGAACTAGCCTGCATCCCCCACACTTGGCTTAATCCGTTTATGCCTTCTCATAATACTAGAACATGGTGTCATCTGCTGAAGGTGGAGGGAGAGAGATTCAAAACAAATAAAAGGAAATATTTCTTCACACAACACATAGTTAAATTGTGGAACACACTGCCCCAGGATGGGGTAATGGCTGCCAACTTGCAAGGCTTTAAGAGGGGAGTGGACATGTTCATGGAGGAGAGGGCTATCCACAGCTAGTAGTAAAAATGTATACTAGTCGTGATGCATACCTTTTCTCTCCAGGATCAGAGGAGCATGCCTATTATATCAGGTGCTGGGGAACACAGGCAGGATGGTGCTGCTGCAGTCGTCTTGTTTGGGGGCTTCCTAGAGGCACCTGGTTGGCCACTGTGTGAACAGACTGCTGGACTTGATGGACCTTGGTCTGATCCAGCATGGCTTTCCCTATGTTCTTATAAGGCAGTAGGTGATGGGAAAGACCTTAAATCTGAAGGTCTGGAGAGCTGCGGCCAGCCCCAGTATGCAACATTGACCTTGATGGACCAATGCTCCGATTCAGAATCGGGCAGCTTCACATGTGGCCATGTGTGTGACTACCTACAGTGGACATGTTCATGGAGGAGAGGGCTATCCATGGCTACTAGTCAAAATGGATAGTAGTCATGATTCATACTTATTATCTCCAGTCTCAAAAAAGCATGTCTATTATATTAGGTGCTGTGGAACACAGGCAGGATAATGCTGCTGCGGTTGTCTTGTTTGTGGGCTTCCCAGAGGCACCTGGTTGTGTGAACAGACTGCTGGATTTGATTAATCCTTTCTTGAGCCATCGTTGTGTAGTGATTAAGAGCAGTGGCTTGGAGCGATGGACTCTGACCTGGAGAACCAGGTTTGATTCCCCACTCCTCCACATGAGCGGCGGATGCTAATCTGGTGAACCGGGTTGGTTTCCCAGCTCCTCCACATGAAGCCAGCTGGGTGACCTTGGGCTAAACACAGCTCTCTTAGAGCTCTCTCAGCCCCACCTACCTCACAGGGTGTCTGTTGTGGGGAGGGGACGGTGATTGTAAACGGTTTGATTCTGCCTTAAGTGGTAGAGAAAGTCGGCATAGAAAAACCAACTCTTCTTCTTCTTCTTCTTCTTCTTCTTCTTATGTTCTTATGCCTTCTCTGCGCAGCTGTTCATGGTGGACAACGGTGCTGACGACTGGAGGATAGCGATGACCTACAAACGGATATTTTTCATCACCCTGGAGCTGATTGTCTGTGCCATCCACCCCATCCCAGGCCAGTACTTCTTCACCTGGACCACCCGCCTGGCCTTCACCTATGCCACCTCCGAGGCCAACACTGACGTGGACATTATCCTCTCCATCCCCATGTTCTTGCGGCTCTACCTGATCGGCCGGGTCATGCTCTTGCACAGCAAACTGTTCACGGACGCCTCTTCCCGCAGCATCGGCGCCCTCAACAAGATCAACTTCAACACCCGTTTCGTCATGAAGACCCTCATGACCATTTGCCCCGGGACTGTGCTTCTGGTCTTCAGCATTTCCTCCTGGATTATCGCCGCCTGGACGGTCCGCGTCTGCGAAAGGTAGGGCCGGTTCCTCCTTGTTCCCTGCCGGAAGGGTTGTGGGGAGCGCGCGTGGCGATCCGTCGGGTCCTTCCCCACCTCTGGTGCAGCTGAAGAGAAACCCAGCCCCTTCACATCGACTAAGGCCGGGGAAGTACTAATTTTTTTTCCTGATGGATGTGGACAGAATCGAGCGGGTGCAGAGGAGAGGGACGAGGGAGATCAGGGGCCTGGAGACCAAGCCTTGCGAGGAAAGGCTGAGGGAGTTGGGAATGTTTAGTCTGGAGAAGAGGAGGTTGAGGGGGGACATGATTGCTCTCTTTAAGTATTTGAAGGGCTGTCACATAGAGGAGGGCAGGGAGCTGCTTCCTGTTGGTTGCAGAGGATAGGACTTGCAAGAATGGGTTTAAATTGCGGGCGGAAAGGTACAGCCTGGCTATTAGGAAAAATTTTTTTACAGTAAGAGTTGTTCGACAGGGGAATCGGCTACCTAGGGCAGTGGTGAGCTCCCCCTCACTGGCAGTCTTTAAACAGAAGCTGGACAATCACTTGTCAAGGATGCTCTAGGCTGATCCTGTATTAAGGAGGGAGTTGGAATAGACGGCCTGCAGGGCCCCCTCCAACTCTATGATTCCATGATTCATGTTTTGCTGGGTTGGTTCTAACCATGGCCTGCGGTGCTATCCGGAAAAAAAAATAACCTGCCCCCCTTTCAACCAGCCTTCAGCCCCCTCCGTTTTGACCCATTTGAGACTTCATGGTTCTATTTCTTGCTGAGATGGTCCCCCAGTGTCTGGCATGTACAACATCGAGCAGTAAAAACAAAACTTCACCACATGTAGACAATGAACATAGCAGGGAACTCTTCTCCTGAGAGGCTGGTTTTCCCTTGTAGAAAACCATTTGACTGCTTCACGCACTCCAGATTTTCTGCACGTAGAAAATAAGTGCATCATGCAGAAGATTTTCCCCGAGAGGTTAGTTCTCCATGTTGAGGGGGGTTTTTGTTGGAATTCCTTTAAGGGAGGCCTCGCCTACATTTTGAAGCGGCGCAGCTCAGATACAAGTTAGCCCCCTTAGCGAGACAAAACTTTAAAGAAAAGAGAAAGATAGGCTGCCGGTTGCAATCAGACTAATTAGTTAGACTAGTTAGAGAGGTTCCTCAGTGGAACAGGCTTCCTCGGGAGGTGGTAAGCTCTCCTTCCCTGGAGGTTTTTAAGCAGACAGATGGCCATCTGTCAGCAATGCTGATTCTATGACCTTAGGCAGATCATGACAGGGAGGGTATCTTGGCCATCTTCTGGACATGAAGTGGGGGTCACTGGGGGTGTGGGGGGAGGGTGGTTGTAAATTCCATTGTGCAGGGGGGTTGGACTAGATTACCCTGGTGGTCCCTTCCAACTCTATGATTCTATGATAATGCTGAGGTTGGGATCTCCTGTTTTGCCACCCTCCCCTGTTAAAATTATCCATGAAGTTGCTGTTACCTCTACTTGGGGTGAGGGGAACTAAGTGAACTTGAGAGGAAAACAGCATGGGTTCAATGACCACCACCATCACCACCACCACCATTTTCTGAGGTAAAAAGCTCAGTGTTTACATGTGTGTAAAAGTGTTCGGTGAGTGTGGAGGATTAAAAAAAAACTTCTCCAGACTCTAGTCTTTTTTTTTAATACTTTTAATAGACTATCAACAATTATATACATAAACTAAAGCAGATAGTTGCATAATACATAAAACCACGTAAAATACTTTACAGCTCTACATCAGTAATTCCTTCTCACTTAACCAAAACTATATCTTTTTGCAAAATGGACATTTCTGTTCTTTGAAGTGTTCTTGTCCACTCTACACTAGTAATATCATTATTCTTTTTGGTAAGTGGTTAACTTCACTAAAATATAGACCTCTTTTATTTTTGATATCCAATCATGTATCTTAGGGGGAAACGTTCCGATTCCGCTGCCTAGCAAATCCAGACTCTAGTCTTGACTCTAGATTATACATCTTGTTCCTCTCCACCTTCCTTTTAAGAAAGAGAGATCCAAATGAGGCCAAGCCAAGGAGACGCTCTGGCGACGTGTCTCATCCTGTGACCATGTTCGAGCTTCTCTATCGGCTGAAGATCAGTTGTAATAGCAGGAGATCTCCAGCTAGTACCTGGAGGTTGCCAGAAAAATGATCAACATAATACTATACCATAATACTAGAACGCGGGGTCATCTGCTAAAGCTGGAGGGTGAGAGATTCAAAACAGATAAAAGGAAGTATTTTTTCACACAATGCATTGTTAAATTGTGGAACTCCCTGCCCCAGGATGTGGTGATGGCTGCCAGCTTGGAGGGCTTTAAGAGGGGAGCAGACATATTCATGGAGGAAAGGGGTATTCATGGCTATTAGTTAGAATGGATACTAGTCATGCTGCATACCTATTCTCTCTAGTATCAAAGGAGCATGCCTATTATTTTGGGTTCGGTGGAACACAGGCAGGATGGTGCTGCTGCAGTCGTCTTGTTTGTGGCTTCCTAGAGGCACTTGGTTGGTCACTGTGTGAACAGACTGCTGGACTTGATGGGCCTTGGTCTGATCCAGCAGGGCCTTTCTTGTGTTCTTAAAAAACAGACACCACTGTACAGATACTATGAAGTTAGGAAAATAGTACAGGAGCGACACAGCAAGTAACCAAAGTGCAAAAATAGTCCATTGGTGAGCTACCAAAATCATATCACATATCATCACAATAGTTCTACAGTCTATACATCAATATCCTGTGTCTATATGGTCAAGGCAAAAGATTCTTGGATATATTCTTTCCAATGGTGGCAAGTTGGTACGATCCAGAAGTTCAAGTGAAAAGGGGATACGGCCGTTTCAAAATTCTTCTATTCAGTTCTTCCTCAGTCCCCTCTAAAAACAAATAGTAAATTACATACAAATTTATACTAAGCCTTATATACAACAACATAATCTACAGAGACATACAAAAATATACACTAATATACTTACAAAATATCAATCTTATTCAAACTTCAATAATTCATGACTGCATTCCGAAATTCAGGAGAGTTTCCATGTTCCTCACAGGGATACAATCAATGTAGCATTATCATCTCCTAATTTACTAGTAGCTAAATAGCTAACTGGTGTGTATGATGCATACATTGGCTGCTGTAGCAATTGGACTCTATGGCATTGAAGTCCCTCCCCTCCTCATCCCCACCCTCCTCAGGCTCCACCCCAAAAACCTCCCGTTGGTGGCAAAGGAGGACCTGGCAACCCTATATATGGGCCACCATCTGAGGCTGCCATTTCCTCCAGGGGAATTGATCCCAGTTGTCTGGAGATCGGTTATAATTTGGGGAGAGCTCCAGGCCCCACCTGGAGGCTGGCAACCATATTCTCCAGGCACCTGGACAGGGAGAGGCTTGGTATTCGTTCCTTGAAAATAGCCCTCAGCTAAAAAAAACAGTGGCCAACGAGGGGATATAGGAATTCATCACACGCCAGATTTTTTTTGTTTTTTGTTTGCAATGTTGATCGTTTTTTTAATAAGAAATAAAATTGCCTTCTGTGTTCCTGGTCCAACGGACTCTTGCTGTGGTCGTCCGCCTATGAAATAGATTCACGGCAGCACCAACTTCATTTAAACAGATACGAACCAGCAGAAAATTTGGTGGGGCTGGTTTCGTCTGGCCTCTGTCCCATGGCCCGAAAGCTAGGGATGCCAGCTCTGGGTTGGGAAATACCAGGAGATTTTGGGGGGTGGAACCTGGGGACGGTGGGGTTTGGGGAGAGGAGGGTCCTCAGTGTATTATAATGGCATAGAGTAGGAGTGTTGAACTCAATTGTTACAAGGGCCGGATATGACTAGGGTTGCCAGCTCCCTCTTCACCACCAGCGGGAGGTTATTGGGGCGGAGCCTGAGGAGGGCGGGGTTTAGGGAGGAGAAGGACTTCAATGCCATAGAGTCCAATTGCCAAAGCGACCATTTCCTCCAAGGGAACTGATCTCTATCGGCTGGAGATCAGTTGTAATAGCAGGAGATCTCCAGCTAGTACCTGGAGGCTGGCAACCCTAGTTATGACATAAATGTCACTTGGTGGGGCCTCAACAGCCCAGATCGAGAAGGGGGGTGCGTGGCTGCCCCAGCTGGCTTGCGGACTGGATAAGAGCTCTCAAGGGGCCAAATCTGGCTCTCAGGCCTTATGTTTGACACCCCTGCCATAGAGCCTACCCTGCAAAGCAGGCCATTTTCTCCAGGGTAACTGATCTTGGTCATCTGGTAATCAATTGTAACAGCGGGAGATCTCCAGGTGCCACCTGGAGGTTGGCAACCCGATGCTTGCCTGAGACCTTGAAGAGCAGCGGCCAATCAGAGTAGGCAGTACGGGCTTAGGGGGGGCCAGTGGTCTGACTCAGAATAGGGAAGCTTTATAAATCCACAAGGGGGGAAAGTGTTTGACTCTGCTCTTCTGCTTTTAGCCATAACTCAGTGGCTGAGCGCTAGCATTGCATGCAGAAGGTCTCTGGTTCGATGTCGGATATTTCCCGTTAAAAAAGGGCAGCAAGGAAGGCCCCTCACTGCTTGGAAGGAGTGACAACTTCCAAATATCACCATAAATGGGTTCTATGAAAAAAGCCCACATGAAAATTGTGCACAGGAAAAAAAACCCACTGTCATTAATGCACACAAGAAAAAAGCCCATATGGAAAAAAGCCCACATGGAAAAAAGCCCACACGGAAAAAAGCCCACACGGAAAAAAGCCCACACGGAAAAAAGCCCACACGGAAAAAAGCCCACACGGAAAAAAGTGTGGTGCTTGGATGCCCCTGGAGGTCAGGGCAGTGACCCATGGGGGGGCATTCTGACTATACAGTGCCCTATATACAGCACCCCATATTTCCGCCACTGTTGTCTTTGGAGCTACAACTCCTGAACCCACCCCAAGCTTCTCCTGGCCTTAAGTATTTAAATGTATTTTTCCTTGTGGGCATTTTTCCTTGTGGGCATTTTTCCTTGTGGGCATTTTCCCATGTGGTGCGCTTTTTTCCACGTGCGCTTTTTTCTATGTGGGCATTTTTCCATGTGGGCTTTTTTCTTGTGAGCATTTATGACAGGTTTTTTTTTTCTGTGAGCAATTTTCATGCGGGCATTTTTCATGTGCATTTTTTTCTGGTTACCCCATAAATGAAAGAGCTTGAAATACATACCAAAAGGTCAATACAGTGGGAGAAGAAGAAGAAGAGTTGGTTCTTATATGCCGACTTTCTCTACCACTTGAGGCAGAATCAAACCGGCTTACAATCGCCTTCCCCTCCCCACAACAGACACCCTGTGAGGTAGGCGGGACTAGCTGAAGGTCATCCAGCTGGCTTCGTGTGTAGGAGTGGGGAAACAAATCTACGTAGTTCACCAGAGTAGCCTCCGCTGCTCATGTGGAGGAGTGGGGAATCGAACCTGGTTCTCCACATCAGACTCCATCGCTCCAAACCACTGCTCTTAACCACTACACCACGCTGGCTGACATATTTATTTTATTTTTATTGTATTAAATTTATATCCCGCCCTCCCCGACACAAAGTTGGGCTCAGGGCGGCTTCCAACAGCAATCACATAATAATACAAAAATTCAAAATCAGGCATCATACACTTGGAATAAAAGCACTTCCGTTTAGATAAAACTCTTCCCATTTAAAACGTAATATTCTGTTCCATTATACCTTGTGGCGCCTCCAGTGACTGTGGAATACACAGAGAGCCAGAACAGCACACAATATGCCTAGGGCTGGTATCGCAGATTTATATAAATCACAATTCAGTCCCCCTTCTCTAAACATTCCTCTTTCTGTCACGGCTTCACTCAATTTAGACTCCACGTGATCTTAAGAGTCCTGCGTTTTCCAACAATTTGTTACCCTGTCACCAGTTTAGGGAGATTCTTTTGGAGCTCGCTCTTCCCAGTTTGTGGGCATTGCCGTAACTGATCTTAAAAGGTTCATCCCGCTTTTCAGGACAGAAGCTCGCAACGTCATAAAACCCCGTCTGGCACCACAACCAAGCTCTTTGTCCCTTCTTCTCAAGGCAGAAGCATGCACTGCACAGCCTTAGCAGATGATCCTTAAGCATGGCTTATCCCTATCCCCTACCCCTCGAATGACTTGTCTTTCTCCACAAATTTCCATGATCCCCTTTTAGAGATATTGGCCATCTCCACATCTTGTGGCAGTGAGTTCTATAAGTTAATGAGGGATTACACGGAGGGCTTCCTTTGCATCTGCCCTGAAATGTCATAGGATGTCCCCAATTTCTAGTATAATCGAAGAAAAAGATTCTTTGTGTCCACCTGCTCCGCTCCATGTGCAGGGAGTTGGACAAGATGACCCTGGTGGTCCCTTCCAACTCTGTGATTCTATGTGTCATTCGATAAACTTCTATCATGTTTATCCTACCCAATTTTAGTCTTCTTTTCTCCCAGAATCTGCAGCCTTACTTCACAAGGCTGGTGCTTGACCCCTCCCCCAAATCGTTCTGATTACCCCTTTTTCTTGACTTGACTTGACTTGATTACCCCTTTTTGCTCCAGAGTGATCATACTGATCATAGTGAGCCAGTGTGGTGTAATGGTTAGAGCAGGGGTGTCGAACGTATTTGCTACAAGGTTCAGATATGAGATAAATATCACTTCGTCTGGCTGGGCCATGCGTACCATAAAATTTAATGCCAGGTAACTGAGATACAAACTTTACAGAAGACACAGGCAAAGCCAATTAATGATAGTATTTTTTTCACTTTATTTTCTAACTTAAAATACAAACACGCTTAACAGAGTAACACTCTTTCGGTATTTTCTTTTATTTAACAGTCTTTGATCATTGACACCTCGGGAGTGGGGGTAGGCTGCCTCAGCTGGCTTACAGGCTGGATAAGAGCTCCCAAGGGGCCAAATCCAGCCCCCGGGCCTTATGTTTGACATCCCTGGGTTAGAGTGTCAGAATAGTATCTGGGAGACCCAGGTTCAAATCCTTATCCTGCCATGGAAGCTTAATGGGTGTGACTCTGGGCCATTCTCTCTCTCTCTCTCTCTCTCTCTCTCAGCCTAACCTACCTCACAAGGTTGTTGTGAGGATAAAACGGAACAGAGGAGAATGATATAAGCTGCTTTGGGTCCCCATTGGAGAGAAAGGCAGGATATAAATGAAGTAAAATAAAATAAATACTGGGCTGGGGATAGATTGCTTCTGGCTTGGCAGGGCTGTTAGGAAGCTTGTTCTTCTCTGGATGATTGCTGGCATTAAATTACACCTCTAAGAACATAAGAAAGGCCATGCTGGATCAGACCAAGGCCCATCAAGTCCAGCAGTCTGTTCACACAGTGGCCAACCAGGTTCCTCCAGGAAGCCCACAAACAAGACGACTGGAGCAGCACCATCCTGCCTGTGTTCCACCGCACCTAATATAATGGGCCTGCTCCTCTGATCCTGGAGAGAATAGGGATGCATCATGACTAGATTCCATTTTTACTACTAGCCATGGATAGCCCTCTCCTCCATGAACATGTCCACTCCCCTCTTAAAACCTTCCAAGTTGGCAGCCATCACCTTGTCCTGGGGCAGGTAGTTCCACAATTTCACTAAGCATTGTGTGAAGAAATATATCTTTTAATCTGTCTTGAATCTCTCACCCTCCAGCTTCAGCAGATGACCCCGCGTTCTAGTATTATGAGAGAGGGAGAAAAGCTTCTCCCTGTCCACTCTCTCCACACCATGCATCATTTTATAGACCTCTATCATGTCTCCCCTTAACTGCCTTCGTTCCAAGCTAAACAGCCCGAAGGGGGTACTCAAGGTTGGTGCCACGAATTAGAACTGTTGCCAGTGGGAACTGGGAAGGTCTGTAGAGCAGCTGCTTCAAAGCAGACCAAATTTAGCGGGGAATGGTGGGTTCCAAACCCTTGGACCTATTGGGATGGATTGCACTAGGACGACATCTCCCTTCATGTCACAGTGACATCTTTTTCACTCCAAGGTGTCCGGGTTTCTCCCTCGGCTCCACCAGACGGAGGAGGGCGGCTAAACCGCGCCGGCCGATTTCCGCCCTACTTTTTTTGTGTGCGTGTCGTCGCCGCGGTCCGCTTTGTCGTGTTTTTGTCGCGCGATCGCCGGGCCTCTAATGCTCATTAATGTGCTGTTGTTTTTCCCTCCTCTCTAACCGCTCTGCTGCTCATAGGGATAAACTGTGAGTTCCCCTTGGTAGAAGTTGGGTAGACGCAACCCTTTGCACGGAGGCTGAGCTTTGCGCAGAATTTAAGATTAGCTGCAGTTTTGCGGGGCAGCCGGGCAGCAAAGAGCTGGGCGGATCGTCATGAACCTTGGAAGTTATCCCCATGTGTCTAAGGTTTGGAAGGAACCTTTCTCCATCTAGCCATCCCTCCCTCCTTCCCCCCTCCCGCTGTCCTTCCCTCCCTCACACTCCATCCATCCATCTCTCACTCCCTGCCTCCCTCCATCTAACCATCCATCTCTCACACCATCCATCCATTTCTCCCTCACCCCTGGTATCCCTCCCTCCCTCACACCATCCATCCAGCCTTCCCTTGCTCCCTGCCACCCATCTATCCCTCACACCCTGCATCCCTCCATTTTTCCATCCCTGCCTCCCTCCACCTATCCATCGCTCTGTCACTCCCTGCCTCTCTCCCTCGATCTCTCCATCTCTCACACACCATCTATCCAGTTCGCCCTCACTCCCTGCATCCCATCTATCCCTCACACCCTGCATCCCTCCATTTTTCCATCCCTGCCTCCCTCCATTTATCCATTGCTCTGCCTCCCTCCCTCTAGCTAGCCATCTCTCACACCATCTATCCAGTTCTCCCTCGCTCTCTGCTTCCCATCCACCCATCCCTCGCTCCCACCTCTATCCACCCAGCCCTCACACCAGCCATCCAGCCGTCCCTCGCACCCTCCCTCCTTCTCTCTATTGAAACCTCCATCTTCTTTGTGCTCCCACACACGTGCACCTGTCCCCTTCTGGAGGATCCATTCAAGCAGCCGAGCCCACCTCCACCCTTCCTTCCTTCCCCATTCCCCACCAAACCAAAATGCCTACCAGAATCTTCAGAAATGCTGCTGCCGAACTCACGCGGTTCTCAGAGGTCCGATAAACTCATCTTCTATTAATTGGAAGGGAGTTTTCCGAAGGATATTTTCTGCCACAGACCTCCATCGCTTTGTAGAAGATTCTGAGGCATCCGTTAGAGTGTACACCCAACTCATGAGGCTGTGGCATTGTCATAGAATCACTTGGTATTCAGAGGTAGACTGCTGCTGAATGTGGAGGCTCCATTTAGGCCACAGCTATGGATAGGCCTCTCTGCCTCTTCCATGAATTTGGCCAATGCTCAGTTAGTCATCTGCAAGTAGCCACAGATATATCTTGTGGCAGCGAGTTTCATAAGTTAATTTCGAATAGTGTGAAGGAGGACTTCCTTTTGTCTCACCTGAATCAACTGCCCTTGAATGTCACTGGGTGATTCTGAGTTCTGGAGCTATGGGAGAAGGAGAAAAAAATTCTCTTTCTCCACACCAGGCATAATTTTATAAATGTTTTGTCATATCTGGCCCACCCATCGTAATCTTTATCCCAACAAAACAACAATCTTTATCTTAACAAAACAACTTTCTCCAATATTTCATCCTTTTCCTGGCAGCCCACTTGCAGAAGAAAACAACCTAAGCGTGACTCTTTCTCTCTCTCTTTCTCTCTCTCTTGGGATGTGCATGTTTTAATGTCCAAGATTCTTTGAAGCATCACAGACCTATCCTTCAAGGGTCATCGTGCAAAGCAACACTAAAAAAAACAAATAATAGAGCAAAGATATTCAGGTGGCCATCGTGGCATCTTAGCCTGACTCAGATGAAACGTTGGAGGCTGAGGAGAGGCCCGCCAATGTCTATTCATTTTGATGGTGAAATGGAACCTCCTTGTTCAGAAGCAGTCTATCTCTGGCTGCCAGTGATGGAGGTGTGGCAACAGGGGAACGCTTTGACCTCCATGCTCCTGCTTATAGGCTTTTCAGGGGCATAGACTACATTGGATGAATAGTTGGTTCGACTCTGCGGGTCTCCTCTTACAGCAAAGCGGAGTATTGCTCTGACCTTCCCTGAGAGGTATTTCCCGCTACCTGGCTCCCAACCTATCTGCTCCTGGCAGAGAGTTCGGGTTACACCCATCGCCCAAGAAACCAGGTAGCAACCAAGGAAAAACGAGCCAAGGCCAAGCCCCAGTGAGCAAACCATGAAAGGACTGCAAGAGATCTGGTACCATCTGGTTGGCGGATATCTTGCAAAAGCATTGATCATCTTTAAATAATGTACAAAGGGTCTAGATTGACATGTACGGGCTGAGCGCTGGTATCCTCTCCTCCTCTTGGGAGAGGGATGGAACGCCGTGAAAATTGGCAGGAGAGCCTGCAGCCTTTTATGCCTTGCTGTTTCTTTTATGGTCACCCCTCTGATGACTTCTTGTCTTCGTTGTGATTATGCATGCCGTTTCCGACCGTCAGAGGTTGCATCGCTCTCCCCCTGCGTTTCCTCGCATTTTGCCCATGTTTTCAGACGCCTGATTTATCTCAAATTTGAAAACATGGGCAAAACACAGGGAAACGCAGGGGGAGAGCATAGGGTTGCCAGGTCCCTCTTTGCCACCAGTGGGAAATTTTGGGGTGGAGTATGAGGAGGGTGGGGTTTGGAGAGGGGAGGGACTTCAATGCCATAGAGTCCAATTTTTAGGGCGGAGCCTGGGGAGGGTGGGGTTTGGGGAGGGGAGGGACTTCAATGCCACAGAATCCAATTGCCAAAGCAGCCATTATCTCCAGGTGAACTGATCTCTATTGGCTGGAGATCAGTTGTAATAGTGGGAAATCTCCTGCTAATACCTGGAGGATGGCAACCCTAGGAGAGAAAGGCAGCCTTTGACCATTGGAAATGGCATGCATAATCAGAACAAAGACCCGAAGTCATCAGAGGTGTGATGATAGGGTTGCCAACCTCCACGTTACTAGCTGGAGATTTCCTGCTATTACAACCGATCTCCAGCCAATAGAGATCAGTTCCCCTGGAGAAAATGGCAGCTTTGGCAATTGGATTCTGTGGCATTGAAGTCCCTCCCCTCCCCAAACCCCACCCTCCCCAGGCTCCGCCCTAAAAACCTCCCACCAATGGTAAGGAGGGAACTGGTAACCATAGATGACGACGAGGGAAACAGCCTTGCATAAAAGACCAGAGGGAATTCCAAACACTGGGACAGAGAACAAGGGGAGGATCTGGAGCAGGGATCAGAAATCGTTGACTGTGGAAGAGCCAAACCTCCAGGTGGGGCCTAGAGTTCTCCCTGTATTTCAACTGATCTCCAGACTACAGACATGAGCTCGCCCTGCAGCAAATGGATGCTTTGGGGGATGAAGAAGAAGAGTTGGTTTTTATATGCCGACTTTCTCTACCACTTAAGGCAGAATCAAACTGGCTTACAATCACCTTCTCCTCCCCACAACAGACACCCTGTGAGGTAGGTGGGGTTGAGAGAGCTCTAAGAGAACTGTGACTAGCCCAAGGTCACCCAGCTGGCGTCATGTGGAGGAGTGGGGAAACCAACTCAGTTCACCAGATTAGCCTCCACTGCTCCTGTGGAGGAGTGGGGAATCAAACCCGGTTCTCCAGATCAGAGTCCACTGCTCCAAACCACCTCTCTCATCCATTACACCACACTGGCTCTCAAGGATATAATGCCAGAGAGGATGGCCTCTCTGGTATTATATCCAGCTGACTGGTCCTTCCTCTCCCCTTCCCAATACCCACCCTCCCCAGGCTCCATCCCAAACCTCCACGAATTTCCCAACCTTATCAGGAGCACCCAGCATGATATTTTTAAGTGCACTGGCATAAATCTAAACATGGTCAACAATTGCTTCCTGACCCCAAAGTGGCAATCAGCATTTCCCTAGACATATAAGAAAAGGCCACGAGAGCCAAACACTGACGCAACCCTTCTTCCTGCCCTCCCTCTCATGATCTGCCTAACGTCACAGAATCAGCATTGCTGGCAAATGGCCATCTAGCCTCTGCTTATAAACCTCCATAGAAGGAGAGCCCATAACCTCTTGAGGAAGCCTATTCCACCACTGAACCACTCTGTCAGAAAGTTCTTCCTAATGTTTAGCCAAAAACTCTTTTGATTTAGTTTCATCCCACGGGTTGTGGTCCAACCTTCCGGGGCAACAGAAAACCACTCCGCAACATCCTCTATACGACAGCCCTTCAAGTACTTGAAGACGGTCACCCAGCAAGCTTCCATGGCAGAGTGGAGATTTGAACCTGGGCTTCCAAGAGCCTAGTCTGACACTCTAACCATTACACCATGCAGTCTTGAAGTTGCCTTAGACAGAGTCTGACATTTGGCGCATTGAGTTCTGAATGGCAGCAGCTTTCCAGGGTTCGGGGAAGAAGAAGAAGAAGAAGAAGAAGAGTTGGTTTTTCTATGCCGACTTTCTCTACCACTTAAGGCAGAATCAAACCGGCTTACAATCACCTTCCGTTCCCCTCCCTGTAACAGACACCCTGCGAGGAAGGTGGAGCTGAGAGAGCTCTAAGAGAGCTGTGTCTAGCCCAAGGTCACCCAGCTGCCTTCATGTGGAGGAGTGGAGAAACCAACCCGGTTCACCAGATTAGAGTCCGCCACTCATGTGGAGGAGTGTGGAATCAAACCCGGTTCTCCAGATTAGAGTCCACCGCTCCAAACCATCGCTCTTAACCACTGCACCATGCTGGCTCTCAATTAGGAACCTTTCCAAGCCAGGCTAAATTTTAGCAATAATAATAACAACAATGATGACAACAAACACAATAATAAACCCTGCCTTGCTTTCCTTATTAATTTTGACTCCCCCTGCCCCATTCCCCACCCCCATTTTTCATGATGACCCTCAGTCCATGCTCGGCTGAGGTTCTTCCAAGCCAAACTTTGCAAGGTTCGGGTTTCCCCTTCTCTGGGCAAGGAAGACTTTGTTCTGGATTGAATTACGGGGGATGGGGGAGGTCTGTTGACCCCAGCTGGGTGAGGAGCAGCATCTGGTTTCAACAAAGCAGCAATCCTAAATTCCTCTTTCCCCATTGCTTGGAGTTGGACTCGTTTGGGACTCTTTATTCCTGTTTTTGGTTTTTCGGGACCGTTCTTTCCCTCTCCTCTCCCCTGCCCTGCATGCTTTCTCCCCTTGCCCTCAGCATCTGGATGCACCTTTTGAAATTGGCAATGCTCCACGTCCGGGGAGGAGAGAACCCTCCCTCTTGTTTTCTTTCTGTGATCCTTCACTTGCGGGGAGGGGGAGTTGAGGGGGGGGCTGTGACGGTTTGCACTGAAGGGTTTTGATGAAAATCGGACTCCCAAATAGGGCCAGGATGATTTTCTCCCCTCTCCGGTGCCATTTCCTTTTTCCTGCTCTAGAATTCTGCTCTTCACTTCATTCTGGTTTAACACTTAGAAATTTGAACAACACATCCCGGGAATTGGATTGTATGCGGTTTGCTGCACCTTTCTTAAATTAATTTGCATTGCGTTTTCTCACTGTGCCTGGCGGGTACGCACTTGAGCATTGATAGGACACTACCAAAGGAAAGACAACCACAAGGGGATCATACGTATGGCTGCATCAAGGTTCTTACCAGTGTGGTGCTTTGCCCAATGCAGATGTGCATCGAGGAAGCACTGCAAAATAGTCATTGGATTGGGTTGCATAGAAGGGAGGATCAAGATTGGTTGGCCGAGGGCTTTTAGCCGATATTTCATTGATGCACTTGGTATGCACCGAATCTTAATATCACCGGACATAGCATCACAGCAAAGTTGCTTGTTTGCAGTGTGCATGTGCAAATCCGTACTGCAGAGGAGGGGAATGGCCACTAAGGAACAAGATCTGTGGCCGGCGCATTTCTGTGTACCAAATGCAGGAGTCGGGGAAGAAAACACTGGGTGCCTTCTACATCCATGTAACTTTTAACGCCAGAACTTGGAGGCAAATTTGGACAAGGGGGGTTTCAGAAACGTCCTAGTGCTTGAGCTGAAATAACAGTAGAATCATAGAATTGGAAGGGGTCCTACAGGCCATCTAGTCCAACCCCCTGCTTAATGCAGGATCAGCCTAGGCCCTAGAGCATCTCTGACAAGTGCTTGTCCAGCCTCTGCTTAAAGACTGCCAGGGAGGGGGAGCTCACCACCTCCCTAGGTAGCTGATTCCCCTGTCAAACAACACTTACTGTAAAAAAAATTCCCTAATATCCAGCTGGTACCTTTCCTCCCACAATTTAAACTCATTATTGTGAGTCCTATCCTCTGCTGCCAACAGGAACAGCTCCCTGCCCTCCTCTAAGTGACAGCCCTTCAAATACGTAAAGAGAGCAATCATACCCACCCCCCCAATCTCCTCTTCTCCAGATTGAACCTTCCCAACTCCCTCAGCCTTTCCTCATAGGACTTGGTCTCCAGGCCTCTGATCATCCTCGTCGCTCTCCTCTGCACCCGCTCGATTCTGTCCGCATCCTTTTTTTTTTTTTCCTTTTTTTTTTTTTGCGGCTCCTGAGAACCGAGCCCATGGTCTCTGGCCACACTTTGGGATCCGCCTGTTTGAGCCTGGGTTTCCCGCTCAGCTCTGTGGTCTGTAAAGTGGGAAGGAGGGGAATGAAGCCCCCACTTAGTGATCTACCTACATTCCAGGTTGCGCAAAATCCTGCCGGCACATGCCGAGGGCATTCTGTCCGCATCCATAACGTTTAGGACTGCAGTGTTTCATCTAATGGATAGATTTTGCCATTGGTTAAATCTATAGATCCATTAAAAAGGTGTCCTCTCCTTGCCTAATTAAGCAGCAGGTTTTTGTCTTTTTAAAAAGTTAACTATTTTAATTACAACTATTTAAATTTTAAAAAATCACAAGTGCCATCTTTAAAAAGATGAATATCTCTCATATAGGAGAAATGCTTCTTCCACAGTAATGCTTAATGAGATGTTTTCCTGCATCCTTAATTAAGCAAGAGTGGTTTACAATGAAATTTTGTTTTGCATTTTCAAATATATGCAGATTGAAACTTCCTCCGTTGCTTAAAGCTCACATGGCTATACGGTTCAGATGTCTTTGACTGGGTGTCACCCCCACAATTTTATGCATAAGGGATTCCATATGGAAATCCAACGCACAAGCACGATTTTGGCATGTTTCTGGTCCTCAAGGTGATAATTTATTTTAAAACCAAGAGAGACAATATCTGTAACCAAAAAAAAAACAAAAAACAAAAAACCAGCCCCAGCATTGGCTTCCAACGGCTGCCCCCTCACTCTCATCTGGGGTTGCCAACTTCGGAGTGGGAAATTCCTGAAGAACTGGGTGGAACCTGGGGATTGCAAGGATTTCGGAAAAGAGGGACCTCAGTGGGGTATAATGTCATGGAATCCACCCTCCAAAGCCGCCATTTTCTCCAGGGAAACTGATCTTTGTAGTCCGGAGATATGGTTGTCAGGCACATATAGGGTTACCAGGGTTTGGGGAGGGGAGGGACTTCAATGCCATAGAGTCCAATTGCCAAAGCAGCCATTTTCTCCAGGGGGACTGATCTCTGTCGGCTGGAGATTGGTTGTGATAGCATGAGATCTCCAGCTAGTACCTGGAGGTTGGCAACCCTAGAGATCCAGGACACAGGGCCTGACTCAAAAACTCCACGTCACCTTCAGATGTGTCTTTGAAAGGCCCAGCCAGGCCCAAATGGTGCTTGCTTCCATTTTTCTTTTGCAAAAATGCCCTTTTTGGAACCCGGCCTGCAGGCTTTTATTTTTCAGCCCCGGTTAGTTCCCTTAAAAATAGAAGTTAATTAGTGCATTGAGTGTTTATCTGTTTCTCCACGCATGAAATGCTGGTGTTTGTCTGCGGTTGTTTCTCGGAATGCAATTTAGCACATCATCTTTTGGAACGTGGGAAGAAACAAGCCCTTAAGTGGAAGGCGTGATCAAGAGGAAAAACATAAACCTCTCTGTGGTGTAGAATTTTCTGACTTGAGGGGCCATGAATTTGGAGAAGAAAGGGAAGGTTGTTTTCAAATGTGAATTGAGCAACCTTGGGGAAATCCTGATTTTCACAATTTCAGGCTGCTCATTTAAAAATTAATATTCCCAACTTCTAGGTTTGGGAAGGTTTTTTTTTATTCTGGTATTTTATTTTAAAGGAATAGTACATAAATTTACTCCCGTATGAAAAGAGGAACAATAAGCCAGTGATAACAATTTCTCAAACAGATAGATTCCAATACAGTAGCACCTTAGACACCAATCAGATTTTCGGACTATGAGCTGTTGAGAGTCAAAACTCCCTTCGTCAGATACCAAAAAGCTTCTTGGTCTCCAAGGTAGTGATGCCAACCTCCAGGTAGTTAAACCCTAAATCACACAGAAACCATTTTCACTAATGATTCACAATTATATTCCAATAATTAAATCTACAACCTAGTAGTAGGTATAACAAACACACAGCCCATTCCTGAGCTGAGGCGTACGGGGATGGCAGGGAAGAGGCACAGCTGCGCCTCTTTCTAAGCCGATTCCTGTATGTCGTTAAACAAAAAAAAGCCGTTTCGCTGCTTTTTTTTTGTTTAATTGGGACCTCTCACCTAAAAAGCAGGCCTTTTGTTTAACTGGGGCCTTTCACCTAAAAAACAGGTGCAGCACCGCCATTCCCGGCGCAGGCGGAAGTGGCCGAAAGGGGATCGGGAGCTGCCTAACTGGTGGCTCCTCCCCCCGGACGCCCCCGGAACGCCACCCTGCACCGACGTGGCCTCTCCACACTGTTGCCGGCGCCACGGAGAGGCCACGCTGGCGGAGGGGGGAGGCGCGGTCCCGCGGTGCTCAGCTGCTGCCGGGACTGGCCTTGCCGCCAGCATGAATGCGTGTAAACACGTGATTACACGCATTTACGCCGGCGGCGAGGTCACGCCACCTCCTAACAACTTTCGGCCCCATTCTCAGGAATGGGCTGAAAGTCAGGTAACATATAGAAATATACAAAAAAGATGGTTACACACCAAAATCCACAAAAGTGTGAATACAGGTCATTGTACAAATATCTATTTCTAATATACATGTGTCTAATATACAACCTCTTTTTTATATATAGAATTGTTATTGACAAGAAAATTTTGAACAATAAAGAGATTACAAGAAAAATAAATGAAGAAAAAAAAGATATTAAACAAAATTAAATTAACAAAAAACAAAAAGTAATATAGTATTGAATGTGAAAGTCCCCTTCTCTCCCTCGTGTCAAGTACTCCAACCTCTTGATCATCCAGGTTCCCTTTTTCTTAGGGTTGCCAGGCCCCTCTTCGCCACCGGCGGGAGGTTTTTGGGGCAGAGCCTGAGGAGGGCAGGGTTTGGGGAGGGGAGGGACTTCAATGCCATAGAGTCCAATTGCCAAAGCTGCCATTTTCTCCAGGGGAGCTGATCTCTATCGGCTGGAGATCAGTTGTAATAGCAGGAGATCTCCAGTTAGTATAGTTGGTCAGTGTACCAGAGACATTGTTTTGATATAATTGTGTGACAATATATCTCACCAGTCAGCCATCCTTGCTTGTGTTTTTGCTTTTTAGTACCTGGAGGTTGGCAACCCTACTTTTTCTGCACCAGAAACCAGAATAGGAACATAATCCCCAAATGCGTTAGCATCACATATCTTTCCAAGGGCTAGTGTTGCCAACTTCCAGGTGGGGCCTGGAGACCTCCTGGAATGTCAACTGATCTCCAGATGACAGAGGTCAGTTGCCTTGGAGAAAATGGCTGCTTTGGAAGATGGATTCTATGGCACGAGACCCTGCTGAGATCTCTCCTCCTCAAACCCCGCCCTCCTCAGGCTCCACCCCCAAATCTCCAAGAATTTCCCAATCCAGAGGGGGCAACCCTACCAAGAGCATTCTTCTTGTGTTGGCTGTACTTTGGAAACCAGGCTGATGGCATTTGAAGTTAACTCCAGAGATAAATTGGGGGGGGGGGCTTTCAGAAGCACCCTCCCATCCACCTAAAGCAGTGATGGCGAACCTTTTAGAGACCGAGTGCCCAAACTGCAACCCAAAACCCACTTATTCATCGTAAAGTGCCAACACGGCAATTTAACCTGAATACTGAGGTTTTAGTTTAGAAAAAAACAACTCATATGTTAACATCTTATGCTCACAAGCATAAGATGATCCAAACAAAGTAAGGAAAGCAATCCCAAGTGTTTTCATTGACTTAAAATTATTTGGCAGAGAATTCCACACATTAAGGATTTCATTTTCAGAACTAACTATGCTATCCTTTGTCATCCATAAAATTAAATCATGGCAATGACTGACAAACACCATTTTCCCCATCTGCATTCTCAAAAAACTGCAGGGGGGCTTATTGTTGAGTTGTGCATCTGAGTGGCAAGTCCAAGGCAAAACCTCCCATTCACAAATAGACAATAAACCCCCCCCCCATGCAGTTTTGAGAATCCGGATGGGGGAAATGTGCATCTCAGTGGCAAGTCCAAGGCTAAACCTCCCATTCACAAATAGACAACAAACCCCCCCATGCAGTTTTGAGAATCTGGATGGGGGAAATGTGCATCTCAGTGGCAAGTCCAAGGCTAAACCTCCCATTCACAAATAGACAACCCCCCCCCCCATGCAGTTTTGAGAATCTGGATGGGGGAAAAGTGCATCTCAGTGGCAAGTCCAAGGCTAAACCTCCCATTCACAAATAGACAACAACCCCCCCCCCCATGCAGTTTTGAGTATCTGGATGGGGGAAATGTGCATCTCAGTGGCGAGTCCAAGGCTAAACCTCCCATTCACAAATAGACAACCCCCCCCCCATGCAGTTTTGAGAATCTGGATGGGGGAAAAGTGCATCTCAGTGGCAAGTCCAAGGCTAAACCTCCCATTCACAAATAGACAACAACCCCCCCCCCCATGCAGTTTTGAGTATCTGGATGGGGGAAATGTGCATCTCAGTGGCAAGTCCAAGGCTAAACCTCCTATTCACAAATAGACAACAACCCCCCCATGCAGTTTTGAGAATCTGGATGGGGGAAATGTGCATCTCAGTGGCGAGTCCAAGGCTAAACCTCCCATTCACAAATAGACAACAACCCCCCCATGCAGTTTTGAGAATCTGGATGGGGGAAATGTGCATCTCAGTGGTAAGTCCAAGCGAAAGAGCTGCCCGCCGCCAGCCTCCCGCAAGCCTCCCGCTGCCCCGCTCCGCCTCAGCAGCAGCGCCGCCACCCCACCCAGGCGCCGCTCTGGACCCACCGCCGCCACCGGCCGCTCATGCTCGGCCCCAAGGGCTGTCCTGCCGGCCGCACCGCTACGCCCACTGAGTCGCCCCCCGCGACAAAGTTGGCTGCGGCGCGGCGGAAACGTGCGCCGAGGCCGCGAGGAGGGGCAGAGGAGGGGGACGGGCAGCCAAGGGGGAGGGGGAGGGGGCAACTCGGCGGGCGTAGCGGTGCGGCCGGCAGGGCAGCCCTCGGGGCCGAGCATGAGCGGGTGGCGGCGGGTCTGGAGCGGCGCCTGGGTGGGGCGGTGGCGCTGCTGCTGCTGCTAAGGCGGAGCGGGCCGGCAGGAGGCAGATGGCGTCGAGGCCGCGAGGAGGGGGCGGGGGGCGGGGGGGCCCGGCGGCTCCACGCGTGCCCATAGAAAGGGCTCAGCGTGCCGCCTGTGGCACGCGTGCCATAGGTTCGCCAACACGGACCTAAAGTGTTCCTCACCACCACCAAAAAGAAACCCTTCCATTCCCTGTTAATAGGGTTGCCGGCCTCCAGGTACTAGCTGGAGATCTCCCGCTATTACAACTGATCTCCAGCCAATAGAGATCAGTTCACCTGGAGAAAATGGCCGCTTTCGCAATTGGACTCTATGGCATTGAAGTCCCTCCAATACCCAAACCCTGCCCTTCTCAGATCCGCCCTAAAAACCTCCCGTCGATGGCAAAGAGGGACCTGGCAACCCTACCTGTTAATGTACAGCCATTCCATCCAGCGGGGGAATTAATACACTTCACCAAAGGCCTTTGTTATCAGAGAGAAAATCCACCTTCCACTGGGGGCAGGAGGGAGAAAAGATCGTTCCCCCTCCTTCTGGAAGGCAGTGGGGTTGAAGAAAAGTCCAGACTCCTCCGTTCCCCTCTCTCTCCGCCCATCAAACACGACCGGCCTTTTAGCACCTGGGTTGTGATATTAATTAGCACCATTAGTAATTCTGTAGCGCTTTCTCGTAAATGCATTTCACGTCGCTTTTAAATGCTCCTCCGCCACACCTCCGGGGGGCCTCTGCGGAGCTGCTCGACACAGCAGAGAAATCCCAACGCGCTCCCGTCCCACTCATCTTGCATTAGCTTTAATTTGCTGTGCATTTGAACAGCTCACAAGAGCGAGCGCTTTCATCCTCAGCTTTGTTGACATTCCCAATTCCCCTGAAAATCTGGTTAATAAGAGAGAACTCCGTCTCTCTCCAAAGAGCCTCGGCTTTGTCTGTTTGTGTGGGCTCAACAGAGATCTGTGAAGCTCCCCGTCTTGAAATGCGCGTCACCCTCTTTTTGGAACAGTGTCGTGTTGGTTTTGCACTCTTGTTCGTCAACGGGCCAGACCTTGGCTGGGGTTGAGCAAGAAAACCCAGGCATGAGGAAGACAAGCAACACTTCTGAAATCCTCCTCATTCTCCCTTCGGGGGATCAATCTATCATCCAGGTAGAGTTGGAAGGGACCACCAGGATAGGGTTGCCAACCTCCAGGGACTAGCTGGCGATCTCCTGCTATTACAACTGATCTCCAGCCCGTAGAAATCAGTACACCTGGAGAAAATGGCCGCTATGGCAATTGGACTCTATGGCATTGAAGCCCCTTCCCTCTTCAAGCCCCACCCTCCTCAGGCTGCACCCAAAAACCTCCTGCCATTGGCGAAGAGGGATCTGGCGACCCTACACCAGGACTATCTAGTCCAACACCTGCACAATGCAGGAAATTCACAACTACCTCCACCACCACACCCTTGGTAAACCCTGCTCCTTGCCCAGAAGGTGGCAAAGAAAAAATCCTCCAGGGTCCCTGGCCAATCTGGCCTGGAGGAAAATTGCTTCCTGACCCCAAACTGGTGATCGACATGTAAGAAAGGGCCACGAGAGCCAAACACTGATGCAACCCTTCCTGCCCTCCCTCTCATGATCTGTCTAAGTTCACAGAATCAGTGTTGCTGACAGATGGCCATGTGGCCTCTGCTTTAAAACCTCCAAAGAAGGAGGGCCCACCACCTCCCGAGGAAGCCTGTTCCACTAGGGTTGCCAGCTCCTGGTTGGGAATTACCTGGAGATTTTGGGGGTGGAGCCTGAGGAGGGCGGGGTTTGGAGAGGCGAGGGACTTCAATGCTATAGAGTCCAATGGCCAAAGAGGCCATTTTCTCCCGATGAACTGATTTCCATCACCTGGAGATCAGTTGTAATAGCAGGAGATTTCCAGCCACCACCTGCAGGTTGGCAACCCTATGTTCCACTGAGGTAGGGCCTGGAGTTCTCTCAGAATTACAACTGATCATTCAAGATCAGTTCCCCTGGAGGAAATGGCAGCTTCAGAGGACAGACATTATGACATCACAACCTTGCTGAGTTCCTTCCCCTCCCCAAACTCAGCTTTTGTGCAGTGTTTTACCATAGAGTTTTTGGAGGAATGTGCTAGAGCAGGGGTGTCAAACTGACGGCGCGCAGGCCGGATCCGGCCCCCGGAGGGCTCTTCACCTGCCCGCGAGCCAAGCCCAGCCCCCCTGCCACCCCCTGTACTCTTCCAGGCTCGCCTGGCCCCGGCAGGGGCCGGGTTCACCCTCCCCACCACTCTCCCGGGCTCTCCTGGCCCCAGCGGGAGCCAGGAGCGCCTTCCCCACCACCACCCCTCTCCCGGGCGCTCCGTAAGTGGCGTTATTACGCCAATAACCCCCCAGCCCCACCACAATGAAGCTCCCACCGGGTTTACCCAAAAGTGATGTTAATTGCCCCCCCCTTCAGCTGGCGGCTTCCGCCCGCCCACCAGCTGAGGGGTGGCGGACAGCCCTTTTAATTGGCGGGCAATTGTCCACCATTACCTGGTACCTGAAGCTAATAGTCAGCACGTAGGCTCAACAATGAACTAAACAACCACTATCATTCTACTTAAATATCTATCAACTTTAATCACCAGTTTTTGTGATATCAGTTTAAGGCATTCAACATCATGCCCGAATTCACAATTCCCAAAATTAAACCTATTATAATCAACACCAAACATCCAATGCTTATAATGCTCTATTACTACATATGTGTGTAAAGTGCCGTCAAGTCGCAGCCAACTTATGGCGACCCCTTTGGGGGGTTTTCATGGCAAGAGACTAACACAGGTGGTTTGCCAGTGCCTTCCTCTGCACAGCAACCCTGGTATTCCTTGGTGGTCTCCCATCCAAATACTAACCAGGGCTGACCTTGCTTAACTTCTGAGATCTGACGAGATCAGGCTAGCCTGGGCCATCCAGGTCAGGGCATTACTACATATACCTAATGCTAATACTAACATGAATTTCTAACTTTCAATACATTAACAATAACAGCTACAAGCCTATGGACAGGTTTGAAACTCTCCGAAGACGAGACTCCTCCGCCCAGTCAACATTTAGTCCCAAATGGGTCAGTTCGAGTCCTCAAGTTCGACGTCCTGTTCCTGGAAGTGGCGTGGTTTGAACTGCCATAGTACGAATTGTGAATTCGGGCATGATGTTGAATGCCTTGAACTGATATCACAAAAACTGGTGATTAAAGTGCATAGATATTGAAGTAGAATGATAGTGGTTGTTTAGTTCATCGTTGAGCCTACGTGCTGACTATTAGCTTCAGGTTTTCCTAATTTGCAGCACAGGTTGCTAGGCTGACAAAGCTTGATTACCTGGTACCTGGCAACCCTACCCACCCAGCACAGCAGGACACCTCTGAGTAAACATGCATAGGATTGGACTGTCCCTTTGGCAGCAGGATGGTGCTGCTTCCGTCGTCTTGCTTGTGGGCTTCCTAGAGGCACCTGGTTGGCCCCTGTGTGAACAGACTGCTGGACTTGATGGGCCTGGGTCTGATCCAGCAGGGCTTTTCTTATGTTCTTATCTCTCCGCATCCATTTCCTTTTTAACTCTCCAAACCCCGCCCTCCTCGAGCTCCACCTCACAAACCTCCTGCTGGTGGCAAGAGGGACCTGGCAACCCTTCTTCTTCTTAACACTGGCATCCTTTTTGTCAAACCTTTGCTTCTTTGGAAGTTGGGATCCTGTCAAGGCCAGGCTCTGGCTGCTGGTCAGGGTTTTGTTCCCATGCTGCAAATCCTGTTATGTCTTTGATTCTCTGGGAATCGTTATCTCTTAGTACGGCACTGTGGTTTCACTTCTGTTTGCTTTTTGCCTAGAATGCTTTTAGACGGTAACCCACCTGCCTAGACCCCATTAGCACCCTCTCCTGAGTGAGAGGCAGTCAACTTCTTAAATCTGTCTTTTTGCTCCTAATAAATCAGCATTGCTTAGGTTGACCTGCCTGAGTGTGTCTGTTTATGGGAAGCTAGGGATAGACGCCTGAGCTGACACTTTTATGAACAGATATACAATACTAATATCAACCGACATGGATCCTTTATTGCAATATATCTATTTTTTGAAATATGTTTGCCCTTTTTATCTGCAGTTCATAATGTTAAAACTTGTAAATTCCAATTTCTAACTAAAAAAGTTTAAAAATAAAAGAATGGAACCCAACTGGGGGAAGTCTACATATTTTCCACCAGGTGTATCCCCGTCCTCTAGGGTTGCCAACCACCAGGTGGTGGCTGGAGATCTCCCGCTATTACAACTGATCTCCAGGCAACAGAGATCAGGTCCCCTGGAGAAAATGGCCGCTTTGGCAGTTGGACTCTATGGCATTGAAGTCCCTTCCCTCTCCAAACCCCGCCCTCCTCAGGATCCACCCCCCCCAAAAAATCTCCAAGTATTTCCCAACCCGGAGGTGGCAACCCTACCCCCCCCCCCCAATCTCCCTGGTGTCTGTGAGAACACAGACTTGGGGGAAAGTTTAGACATAGTTTTGTGTCTATAAAATTCCAGGACCCTGAAATTCTGCCAAGCAGGTTACAAGGGGGAGAGGAGAGAGAATTTACTTTTTGCTCTGCGGTTAGGGTTGCCAACCTCCAGATGGGTATACAATACCAAAAGGGGAGTGGTACCTGGAACACACATATACATAAAATACCACTGACCCACTGAATATGATGGTTTATATAACTTTAAAAGCGTAATTTCCAACAAATAATTCAAATTATGCAACAAAACAATCTATACAAGTTTACAAGGTTTCACAGATCTTATCCTTGTTTCTTATCCTTGCAAAACAAGGATAAGATTAGCAAAACTTTGTAAACTTGTAGTTTGTTTTGTAACATAATTTGAATTATTGGTTGGAAATTACGTTTTTGAAATTATATAAACCATCATATTCAGTGGATCAGTGGTATTTTATGGATACGTAACCTCCAGATGAGGCATGGAGATCGACTGAAATTATAACTGATCTCCAGTTCCCCTGAAGAAAATGGCTGCTTTGGATAGGGTTGCCAGGTCCCTCCTTGCCACCGGCAGGAGGTTTTTGGGACGGAGCCTGAGGAGGGTGGGGTTTGGGGAGGGGAGGGCCTTCAATGCCATAGAGTCCAATTGCCAAAGCGGCCATTTTCTCCAGGTGAACTGATCTCTATCGGCTGGAGATCAGTTGAAATAGCAGGAGATCTCCTGCTACTACCTGGAGGTTGGCAACCCTTGCTTTGGAGGATGGGCTCTATAGCATTATAACCATGAAATCCCTCAATCTCCCCAAATGTCACCCTCCCCAGGCTCTGCCCCCAAACCTCCAGAAATTCCCCAAACCAAAGTTGGCAACCCTAGCTGAATATGCAGTTCTGTGAGCTTCTTGACCCTTTTCCGAAGCAGCACCGCATGCCGCATGTTGTGGTAGGCCCAATCGAAACCTCACTAGAATGTCAGCTCGCTTGCAGCTGGAATGCGAATTCAGACTTGTTGCCGACCCAAACAAGGAGTCTTGAGATTTATTTATTTTTAAGGAACAAAACCCTTCAGGTTTTGAAATAATTTTGACCCACCGAACAGGCAGTCGCTTATGTTTATGGGGAACGGCCTGCAAATGCAGCAGGGAGAATGCACAAATTGCCCTCTTGATTGGTTTGCGCAAAATACTAAAATGTGCTTTAAATGCTTCAGGGTGCCACAGGGAGGGAGCCGGAGATGGCCATTTCCAGAAACAGTGCATAAATTGTGTGAGGGGGAGCTACTTCCTAGCTCTGTATGTTGATTTTCACAGCGACGTCAGCTCAAATGCACTTTTGGTTTTTGTTCTTTCTTTCTTTCTTTTCTTTTTTTTTTAAAGCCATTTCCAGAAATGGTGCCTCGTTTGGCTCTTGTATTCTGCATCCCTTGGATATGCAAATTGAATGTAAAAGCTGCACTGTCTGAAATGCACATTTGATTTTTTTTGTTTGTTAAAAGTAATAGGATTCCTCTTCCACTTTACGTTGCATTAGCAGCCTGTGTCATTCCTGATTTGATTTTAGCAATGTGGAAAGATACATGTTGGAAGGGTGATCACAGTGTCTTTGGCCTTGACCTGCTTAAATTCAGGCCCTCTCCCCATCGCAAGTGGCTGGCTGCGTTAGATGAAGACTTAATGTTGGGGGGCTCCTAAGGCCTCTCTGGGGCCAGGTATGGGATGTGGGGAAAGAACCTAAGTCGGTTTTGATGGGGACTTTCTCCCTCTGGCTCTTTGACAGGTATCACGACAAGCAGGACGTGACCAGCAACTTCCTGGGGGCAATGTGGTTGATCTCGATCACGTTCCTCTCCATCGGCTACGGTGACATGGTCCCCCACACCTACTGCGGGAAAGGGGTCTGCCTGCTGACCGGCATTATGGTGAGGCCCCACATGCCATTTGGGCCCAGAGTAGGGTAGTCAGTAAGGTTGCCAGGTCCCTCTTCGCCACCAGTGGGAGGTTTTTGGGGCGGAGCCTGAGGAGGGCGGGGTTTGGGGAGGGATTTCAATGCCATAGAGTCCAATTGCCAAAGCGGCCATTTTCTCCAGGCGAACTGATCTCTATTGGCTGGAGATCAGTTGTACTAGCAGGAGATCCCCAGCTACTACCTGGAGGTTGGCAACCCTAGTAGTCAGCCCAATGTTGACATCTGGCAGCAGGGCTGGGAGAGCAGCATCCTGGATGAAAAATGAAAATTAAGGCCTCATCTACTTACAAGAATTTCTCACCATGGCGTTTCTGACAATTCCTAGAGCTACTTGGAAGTGAAAGGCTAGCTCTAGGAATTGTCAGAAACTCTATGGTAAAACTGGAAGTTCTTACCATTGAGTTTCCAGTTGTTCCTAGAGCTACCCTTTTCCCTTCCAAGTAGCTCTAGGAATCAGTAAGAACTCTATGGTAAGAACTTCCCATGAGTAGAGGAGGCCTTATTTTTCTTTTTAATTTTTCCCCCATTGCTGCTTCCTGTGGCATCGGGCAACGGGACCTGGGGGTAGGGGATCTCCTGCCCCCAACGAGGTCTTGGCAGCCCTAGTGAGGACACATGAATGGCCTTTGCTCCACTATTGTGAACCCAGAAGTGATGTCAAGGTGACACTATTATACCGAAACTCTAGTTTATAGCAATTTCCCCCCTTCTACCCTACTGACCAGGGGATTGGGGCTGCTGGGCTGGAGGTCCCCCACTGGAGTGGTAGACCTAGCAGCCCTAGTGCAGAGGTAGGGTTGCCAACCTCCAGGTACTAGCTGGAGATCTCCTGCTATTACAACTGATCTCCAGCTGATAGAGATCAGTTCCCATGGAGAAAAATGGCCACTTTGTAGGGTTGCCAGGTCCCTTTGCCATCGGCAGGAGGTTTTTGGGGCGGAGCCTGAGGAGGGCGGGGTTTGGGGAGGGGAGGGACTTCAATGCCATAGAGTCCATTTGCCAAAGAGACCATTTTCTCCAGGTGAACTGATCTCTATCGGCGGGAGATCAGTTGTATTAGCAGGAGATCTGCTATTACCTGGAGGTTGGCAACCCTACTGCTTTGGCAATTGGACTCTAGGGCATTGAAGTCCCTCCCCTCTCCAAACCCTGCCCTCCTCAGGCTCCGCCCCCAAAATCTTCAGGTATTTCCCAACCCGGAGCTGGCAACCCTAACCCCAGGCTCCACCCCCCACCCTAATCTCCGGAAATTTCCCAACCAAGAGTTGGCAACCTCCACACCCGTAATAATAACAATACTGGCCTACCTGTGGTAAGGTTGGCAGCACATAAATGCTCATGCTGCACTCTGGACACAGCAGTGTGTTGTTGTTACTAGCACCTGGCTGCCCAGTGTGTAAACAGGAGCCTGTAAATCAGGAGAAGCCAGAGAATGAGATGGGGAAGGGAGGACTTTTCCAGAGGCACCAGGTAGGCTTTCTTAGGCCAGGCCATAATTAGACAAGGGATAGAGAATAAAACTGCTGCCATCATCCTGCCCTTGTACAAATCTGTGATGAGACCACACTTGGATTTTGCGTACAGGTCTGGTCACCACCCCTAAAAAAAAGAGTATTGCAGAGCTCGAGATGGTGCAGAAAAGAGCAACCAAAATGATCAGGGGTCAAGAGCAACTGCCCTATGAGGAGCAGTTAAAACGCTTAGGGCTGTTTAGTTTGGAAAGAAGGCAGTTAAGGGGAAACATGATAGAGGTCTATAAAATTATGCCTAGTATGGGGAGAGTCGACAGGGAGAAGTTTTTCTCCCTCTCTCATCATACTAAAACGTGGGGTCATCTGCTGAAGCCGGAGGGTGAGAGATTCAAAACAGATGAAAGGAAGTATTTCTTAATGCATAGTTAAATTGTGGAACTCCCTGCCACAGGATGTGATGATGGCTGCCAACTTGGAAAGCTGGAAGAGGGGAGTAGACATGTTCATGGAGGAGAGGGCTATCCATGGCTACTAGTCAGAATGCGTACTAGTCATGATGCATACCTATTCTCTCCAGGATCAGAGGAGCATGCCTATGACATTAGGTGCTTTGGAACACAGGCAAGACAATACTGCTGCAGTCGTCTTGTTTGGGGGCTTCCTAGAGGCCCCTGGTTGGCCACCGTGTGAACAGACTGCTGGACTTAATGGGCCTTGGTCTGATCCTGCATGGCCTTTCTTATGTTCTTATGTACCCCTGTGGCACAGTAGAGCTGCCACCTACCCAGTGGATGTGTGAGATCTCCCGTACCCAGCTCCAGTTGCCCAGCTCCAGTGGCCAGCAGGAGTAGAATAAAGTAAAAAAAAAAAAAAACATTGGCATATTGGTGTTATGTCATTTCCAGGAGAAACCCATAAGTGATGTCATGCTGCTCTAGGAATCACCAGAAACAATATGGTAAACCCATACTGTTTCCGGTAAGTCCTAGAGAGGCATGATGTCACTTTCCCGTTTTCCTTGGAAGTGACATGATGCCATCATTCCAACGGTGCCCATCATGTCCCCGGCCCCTCAGAAGCCCACCGGTTGCCAGCCACTATAAATGAGATGATCATGAGATGATAGAGACCTGCGTTATAAGAACAGACTGTACCATTTCATAGGGTAGTGTAGGAGATCACATTTTTGGAAGCTAAAGAAAGGAATAATTCCCAGCAATTGGAGAGCTAGAGAAAAGCCTACTGTATGTGTAGGCCATCCCTAATGAATTGTACGATGTGTGTGTGTGATAAACACCCCCATATGTGTGTGCATGCACACACCCCACTGTAGTGTATCAGTGAGAGTGTCAGACTAGGACTTGGGTTCAAATCTCGACTCTGCCATGAAGCTCACTGGGTGGGTGATCTCGGGCCGCTCAACTTTACCTGCCTCACAGGGTTGTTGTGGTGATGTAATAAGGAGGCAGCTATGTATGCTGCCCTCCGCTCCTTGGAGGAAGGCTGGGACAAAAAATGTATAAATCGACCCATCTGGACTTCATGCTCCGTGAGGCAGGCAGAAATTCAGCAGATTTGGCTGTTCCACCCTGACCTCAGCGTTGGGACAGCAGGCTCACAATCACCCCCTCTTTTCTGTGTTTTAGGGTGCGGGGTGCACAGCCCTGGTGGTCGCCGTCGTTGCACGGAAGCTGGAACTCACCAAAGCGGAAAAACACGTCCACAATTTCATGATGGATACGCAATTATCAAAGCGGGTAAGAGGCGTCTCCTTGGCATTCACCTTTCTACTTTCCCCCAGCCCACAGCGATGAAACAATTTCCAAGGTTTCATTTTATGCTAAATTCATATTTAACCATGCGCATTTCAAGAATTAATTAAACGGGTGATCGAGACAGCACAAAATGGGAGAGGGACTGTTTGTCCCTCTGCCGGTTCCTCATGTCTGCCCACGTGAATCATAGAATCATAGAGTTGGAAGGGACTGCCAGGGTCATCTAGTCCAACCCCCTGCACAATGCAGAAAATTCACAACTACCTCCCACTCCACCCACCCAGTGACCCCTACTCCATGCCCAGAAGATGGCCAAGGTGTCCTCCCTCTCATCATCTGCCTAAGGTTATAGAATCAGAATTGCTGACAGATGGCCATCTAGCCTCTGCTTAAAAACCTCCAGGGAAGGAGAGCCTCCTGAGGAAGCCAGTTCCACTGAGGAACCGCTCTAACGGTTAGAAAGTTCTTCCTAATGTCTAGACGGAGACTCTTGATTTAATTTCAACCCATTGGTTCTGGTCCAACCTTCTGGGGCAACAGAAAACAACTCGGCACCCCCCTCTATATGACAGCCTTTCAAGTACTTGAAGATGGTTATCATATCAGAGACAGAGCAGAGGCTTTGTCTTGGTGGCCCCGGGCTCGTGATTGGCACAGTCCCAGAAAGGAATGGGTATACCTTGCTTGGAATGACAAAATATTTTGAACCGGACCTGGGTAGGGTTGCCAATAATGTCCCTTCCGGGGTAAACCTGAAAGTGTTAGGGACATTCTAGCACATCCCTTAAAGAACTCTACGGAAACCATAGAGTTTTTAGAGGAATGTGCTAGAGCATCTCGGTCAAATCCGGAAGTGATGGGGACGCTCTAGCACATTCCTTTGAAAACTCTATAGTTTCCATAGAGATTTTTGAGGGACATGCTAGAGCGTCCCCATCATTTCTGGGTTTACCTTGGAAGGGACATTATTGTGCCACCCTTTAGCTGGCCTGTTTTCCCCACCAGTGAGCTGAGGGGCAGCTGGCAGGCCTGTTAATTGGTGGGCAATTGGCCGCCATTAACAAGCACCTTCCCCCCCCTTTTTGGAATTGATTCACAAGCACCTGGCAACCCTATACCTGGGTGAGGCCCCACGCAAAGGAATCTCTCTACAACCCAACACATGCTCACATAGGGTTGCCAAGTGCCCGGTGGTGGCAGGTAAAATCCCACCAATCCACTGGGCTGCCCACCGACCAGCTGAGGGCCGGCAAGCAGTGCATTCATGCATGCGCACACGTTGCGCAAACTTTCAAGTTTACCCGGAAGCGACACAGATGCTCTGGCAACCTCGGCTAAAACTCTATGAAAACCATAGAGTTTGGGCCGAGATCACTAGAGCGTCCACATCGCTTCCAGGTAAACCTGGAAGTGACGTAGGCATGTCACGTGGGGTGTGCACGCGTGCCATGCCAGGTGTGCACACGCATTGCACACCGTGGCCGTGGCCCCGCAAAGCTCCCGCCGGTGGAGCTACTGAGCCTGGCAAGCCTATGCTCACATCACGATTTCTCTTTCTGTGGGCCAAACTAGGCAATACGTCTGCCTCGAATAGCCAACCCTACATTACATCAGGAAACTAACATTTCCAAAGTGTTTGGGGCCTGGTTCAGCTCTGGAGCATGGCAGAGGGGGAGGAAGGGCTTCCATTTTCCCTCCTTGCCATTTATCCCAAGTCAATTGGGGCCCCAGAGCATTTGGGAACATTTGTTCCCTAACTTAACATCTGTTTGCAAATTGGGCTGGAGAAGCCTAACCTGACCCGTGGTAGCTGGATCAGCTAGCTTGGCCCTGTGTTCCAGAATGGAAAGAACTGAGCAGTATCTGGCCTAAAGCTCTGCACGACATTTGGAAATCAAGAGCGGAGCCATGGAAGAGTCTAAACGCATCAGGTTCCCCTTCAGAAACGAGACCGAATAGTCTGGAGCTTGAAAATGTAAAGTTGAAATTCAAGCGTGAAGAATTTTGTAAGCATGAAAATCCTCCCTACCAGTTCTAGGTTGTCAGTTGAATGGTTTTATTTGCATTTAGCCATAGGCCATTACAAACATGTCAAGGATTCCACAGATACATAATAAAAGGAAATACTAGGTTAATAAAATTCTGGATTAATAATAAATATACATAATAAAACTGTGCTAAATCGATGCATACAAAAACAACAACAACAAAAAATAATAACTAAAAATTGTAGTGGTGCCCTAATCGGCCAATGGGACCTAGCAACCATTAAAATCAACTTGAAGGATCAGCTCCCTTAGCAGCCATATTGGACCTTATTTTCTTTGCTGCCAGAGCATACAGGGCAGTCCTATGAGAAACAAACCAATCAGTATCTTTTAACAGAAATACTAGTTTCTTGGCACTAGCACAAGTGTTTTGGCCAGAAACCAACCCGGCAAGAAATTTAGCCCTGGGTTCCACATATAGAGGGCATTCAAATAAGTAGAGGTATAAGTCCTCCAGGAGCCCAATGGTGCAGAGTGGTAAGCTGCAGTACTGCAGTCCAAGCTCTGCTCACGACCTGCGTTCGATCCTGACGGAAGTTGGTTTCAGGTAGCTGGCTCAAGGTTGACTCAGCCTTCCATCTTTCCGAGATCGGTAAAATGAGTGCCCAGCTTGCTGGGGGTAACGGGAAGATGACTGGGGGAGGCACTGGCAAACCACCCCGTAAACAAAAGTCTGCCTAGTAAACGTCGGGATGTGATGTCACCCCATGGGTCAGGAATGACCCGGTGCTTGCACAGGGGACCTTTACCTTTACCTATAAGTCCTCCAGAGCAGATGTTCCACAGATGCAAAAACATTTTTTTGGAATTCGGCAATAACACCCAGTCAATACAGCCGTTGGCATTGTTTGAAACCATAGGGACCGACCAGTTCTACGTTTGTTCCCAAGGGTATGTCCGATTTCTGTATTTACCAGATTCCTGTCTTGTTTCCTCTTCCCTGCCCCAAATCTCCCAGGTCAAAAACGCTGCCGCCAACGTACTCAGGGAAACCTGGCTGATATACAAGCACACCAAGCTGGTGAAGAAGATCGATCACGCCAAGGTGCGGAAACACCAGCGTAAGTTCCTCCAAGCCATCCATCAGTAAGTCCTACACGTTTACCTGCTTCAAATCCCGGTGCCTGCTGCTGTCTCCACCCTGTCCCGGCCTCTGTCCCCAGTTCCATCTCCCCCCAGTCAAGGGCTCTTTCCAGAATTAGGCAACCCACCCCCAACAGACATCCTTCATTTGATGGCTACAAAATCTCCCTCTCGCATCCAGGGAAGTTGGTTGCGCAAATCCTCTCTTAGGGTAACCAACTCTTTTTTTTCTGGTTATATATATTTCCTTCCCGTAGATTTAACAGCCACTGGCTATCCATCAACCATTTCACACTTCAAAAGAGGAAATAAAATTTAATTTTCCCTTGACACTATAAAGAGAAAAGTTGCCACATCTCTCACGCAATTGACCGATCTCATTGACAGCAGATAATGCAGTATCCACTTCTCAAAAAGTGTCTTTATATATTGGCACCGAGCATTGGTTGCACCGAGCGTTCATTGCAGCCAAATGTGGCCAAGAGGTGGTGATATGAGATGAGGGGGGGACAGGCAGGTGGTCCAGAGGAATGGGCTTCCCAAATACAGCAGTGGGGACAGATCTGCCTGAGGGCTTACAAAGTAAGGCAGGCAAGATGTGGGTTTGAATTGCTCGTGGAAGCGATGCGAGGCATCACCAGGCTAGGGGAGCAAGGGATCAGGCCAACACATCACCCACCAAAAGACAAACCCCAAAAGGGTGGGAGATCCTTTCTCACAATGCAGCCAGCATTCTCTGATCCAGCATGGTGTAGTGGTTAAGAGCGGTGGTTTGGAGTGGCGGACTCTAATCTGGAGAACTGGGTTTGATTCCCCACTCCTCCATGTGAGCGGCAAAGGCTAATCTGGCGAACCGGGTTGGTTTCCCCACTCCTACACATGAAGCCAGCTGGGTGACCTTGGGCTATTCACAGCTCTCTTAGAGCTCTCTCAGCCCCACCTTCCTCACAGGGTGTCTGTTGTGGGGAGGGAAGGGAAGGTGGTTGTAAGCCAGTTTCAGTCTCTAAATGGTAAAGAAAGTAGGCGTATAAAAACCAACTCTACTTCTTCTGAAGCTGAATGACTTCTGCATGGGGGGTATGGAGGCGGGGAACAATCTGTCTTCCCACAACTAACCCTGTGGACCCCACAGGATCAGTTCTACTCATCTCTCTCTGAAGCTGCCAGTGCCACTGGAAAGAGGGAAGTTCAGACAGTCAGAGAGAATAGTGCCTGTCTCGATCAGCCTCCCGAGATTGGTGCATTTTCCAGGGAGGAGGGTGTGATAAAAACTGAGTGCAAAGGGGAGGACAGACTCCACCCTGCACCCAGGTATGAAAGCACATGAATAAAATAAGAACATAAGAAAGGCCATGCTGGATCAGACCAAGGCCCATCAAGTCCAGCAGTCTTTTCACACAGGGGCCAACCAGGGGCCTCTAGGAAGCCCACAAACCAGACGACTGCAGCAGCATTGTCCTGCCTGTGTTCCACAGCACCTAATATATGTTGAACCGGGTTGTCGGCTTTCTCTCCCACTTAAGGAAGAATCAAACCGGCTTACAATCACCTTCCCTTCCCCTCCCCACAACAGACACCCTGTGAGGTGGGTGGGGCTGAGAGAGCTCTAAGAGAGCTGTGACTATTCCAAGGTCACTCAACTGGCTTAATGTGGAGGATCGGGGAAACCAGCCCAGTTCACCAGATGTCCCAGGGCTGCAGGGGAGGGGGAGACAAGAAGCGGGTACCTCCCAAGACTATGTCCGGGCCTCTTCCCTGAATTTTCAGGATTCGACTGCACCTTACGGCCATTCACAAACAATGGTTTTCTTGCTTTTAAGTCTCACCACGTCCCTACTGTGAGAGCTAATATGGGAGAAGACCCACCCTCACCCACCTTCTCCAGCTGGTAGCCAAATCCCCCATGCAAAACAAAATAAATTACCTGTGCTGAACAACTATGACTTTCAACAGAAATAACAGCACAACAGACCAATTGGATGTAATATATTAAGTACTTCACAACAACTATAACTATACCTATGTTACTGACTACCAAATATCTACATCTAGTTACAACTTGGTCTACAATTTGGCTCTTAAAGGACTCAGCTGAGACAATGGATCTCCCTCCCCCTTTGGAGGGCTGAACTGGACGCTGTGGTTACTATGTTTGGATTGTAAATACATCTGTATTACTTGCTTGTTGTAACCAGATGTAGATATTTAATAACATATTAAGTACTTCACAACAACTATAACTATACCTACCAAATATCTACATCTGGTTACAACTTGGTCTACAATTTGACTCTTAAAGAACTTGGCCGAGACAACGGATCTCCCTCCCCTTTTTGGAGGGTTGAACTGGACGATGTGGTTACTATGTTTGGATTGTAAATACATGTGTATTACTTGCTTGTTGTAACCAGATGTAGATATTTGGTAGTCGGTAACATAGGTATAGTTATAGTTGCTGTGAAATCCCCCCTGCAGCCAGACTCCCAGATGCTACCCCACAAGTACTCTTCTGGTCCGCCACCATCTTCGTCACCATCCCTTCCTCTCCTTGCCGGTCTCATCACTGCCTTTAAAATTTCCTTTCTTGTTTTAAACGACGTATCCATGGGCAAGCCCACATGCTGCCCTGAAATGAGTACGCGGTACAGTCCTGTCGTAGTGCAGTGCCGCTCTTTGGAAACAAAGGGCTATACCATTTGGTAAGGCCTCCGTTTTGAGGTGTGTTTGAGCAATGAAAACTTCAGGGGGGGCGTAATGGCTTGGGAATGAATGTATGATTATGATGCTCCAGTTTTCGCTGCTGGTGTCGTATTGATTTGGTAAAAACAGTCGCCCACCTTTGTTCCGCGTTGCCTTCGACACTTAACACTCCTGTGTATTTTTTCTTTAAAAAAACACCTATTTTCCTTCCCTTTCCCCCCTTGTCCTCATAATATCCATCTCTCTATGATGTCGTGAATATCCTCTCCCCATGATGTCGTCCTGTATCACTTCCAAAGAATATTTATCTCTTTAAAAAAAATAACCCTACCAAACCTAACGATTTTGTATTTGAATGAAACAACGTTGCTTTTCCCATTGAGTCGTTACATCCCTCCCTACTGCACCCTGAGGGTTTGGACTTTGTGGATCCTTAGATCACATCTAGAAGTGTGTGGGTGCATGTGGGTCACCCCATTCTTTCCCCCAGTGAGGCCCGCGTGTCTCCCACGATTTCGCACCAGCTTTTTTCCGCTCCCGGATTGTGCCCATCCTTTGACGGGGCCCCCGCAACTTTCTGCATGAGGATGGGGGGAAAGGCAGATGGGGTGAAACGGGGGAAGGCCGGTTTGGTGTCTGTCTCTGGCTGCTTGTGTGTGTCCCCACCCCTCCCCCAGCCGTGTTACTTAAACCTCTGTTGTTTTGTCTCTGTTTTGCCCCCCATCCTTGCAGAGCTCAGAAGTAAGTTAATCTTTGTCTCACAGCTGCCTATGTCTCGAATGTGAGCACTCTCTCTGCATGGTTTCCATTTGGGGGTTTTGATTTGGACTTTCTGGAAGGTTAACGCAGAGCCCATCGGGACCCGTGCCCCTCTCGCACCGTCCTTGCCCCCTCCCGCTAACACAGTCCCCCACATTTCTGCCTTGCTTGCCGTGGGAGCTGGCAAAGGACACCCATCTGCCATTGTTTTGTCACCCCCCCAAATTTCACAGCGTTTGAAATTTGGAGACGCGGCATTCCAAGTGTTTCGATTGTGTGGCATGTCAGTCGACCGGTGCAAACTCTGTGTTTCCAGCGCATTTTGGCACAAGTTTCCTCTGATCGTGGCGCAGTGTTGCTTGGATCAGATGCCCAGCAATGTGGTTTTCTGGGAGATGTTCCCATCCATGAGTGGGAATGCCATTTTTCCATCAAAAAGTGTGTGACTCGCACATACACACACACACATACACAGACACGACAGTTCCAACCAACTCTGCCTCCTTGTTCCAGGTCCATGCTGCATCCTTGATTTTACCCTGGCAGAGTCATCCTGTTAATCTGACGTGAACCGCCAAGCGATTCCTTTTTCTTCAGACCAACCAAATTGTCACCAAACAATGCATATGATCTGCTTCTGTGAAGTGGGGGGACTCTAACCTCTGGGGGATGATATCCAGTTTTGGTTCTATTGACTTTTTTTTAACCAAATGATCCACCTAACAGCCAGCATGGTGTAGTGGTTAAGAGCAGTGGTTTGGAGTGGTGGACTCTAATCTGGAGAACTAGGTTTGATTCCCCCACTCCTCCACATGAGCGGTAAAGGCTCATCTGGAGAACCGGGTTGGTTTCAGTTCAGTTTTTTTGTTTTTGTTTTTTTCAGTTCAGATACCTTTATTGGCATATCCAGCATTCATCCAAGTAAGGGTTGGTTTCCCCACTCCTCCACCTGAAGCCAGCCGAGTGACCTTGGGCTAGTCACAGCTCTCTTAGAGTTCTCTCAGCCCCACCTACCTCACAGGGTGTCTGTTGTGGGGAGGGGAAGGGAAGGTGATTATAAGCCGGTTTGATTCTTCCTTAAGTGGTAGAGAAAGTCGGCATATAAAAACCAACTCTTCTTCTTCTTCTAACATGGACATCCCGTTTTGGTCAACAGATGGATCACTGTTCTTTTCTTCTAGTCTATGCCTTCCGTCAGTCCTGATTTATTTCCTTCTCCATTTATTAAAATATTTACACCCCACCTTTCCTCTTAGCTCAAGGCAATTCGTGGTGGAAACAGATCTAAAGGATTGCTAGCTTTTTATATTCTCAAAAGGAGACCAGCCTGTGTTTCTTGCTTCTCTGTCCCAGCGACCTTTGGTGCATCTTGAAATTTGCTTTGCACCGAACACCATGTAATCTAATTAAGCCTCCCACATTTCCTAGTTTCCATTTCAAGAAGGCTATAAACTTCTTGGGGCTTTTCCATCATGCCTCTCCTCCTCCTGTTATTTTTTGGACTGAACATCTAGTCTGGTGAAGGGGAACTCCAAAGCAAGCATTTGCTATTTGGCAATAATTTTGATTGGCCCAAACAAACAAGTATCACATGACTAGGTTTGCCAACCTCCAGGTAGTAGCTGGAGATCTCCTGCTATTACAACTGATCTCCAGCCGATAGAGATCTGTTCACCTGGAGAAAATGGCCACTTTGGCAATTGGATTGTATGGCGTTGAAGTCCCTCCCCAAACCCCGCCCTCCTCAGGCTCCACCCCCAAAACTTCCTGCCGGTGGCGAAGAGGGACCTGGCAACCCTACACATGACTACTGGGTTGGGGGGAGCAGGGGCAGCAGGGAATTACACTGTCAATAAGGTTGCCAATCTCCAAGTGGGATCCAGAGATCTCCCAGAATTACAGTTGTTCTCCAGACTACAGAGATCAGTTCCCTGGAGGAAATGGCAGCTCTGAGGGTGAATTCATTTGCATTTCAGCCCTGCTGAACTCCCTCTTCTTTCCACTCTCCACAGAATCTCCTCCCAAATCTCCAGGAATTTCCAAAGCAGAATTTGGCAACCTACACTGTAGACCACAACAGCTACCTACCATCTTTGCCTGGAAATAACTTGCCACCCTCGTCCCTGTTTTGAAAGAGTTTGGACTCCGTATTTAGGGAAAGAAAACATGTTAAAGCCATTTCTCTGGGGATCGTCCCAAAGTGATGTATAAAACGGCAAAGATATAAGTTTAAAAGGAGAACCCCCCCCCCAAAGGAAAGATTGAGTGCGGCCCTACGACGTCGCACAGACGTCGCACATCAACAAGAGTGACATAAGTGACTTGCTAGAAAGGTTTTTGTGAGGGACCTGGCAGAGGCCTGAAATGAAAGAAATGGAGCCCCCACCCACCAAGCCTAGAGACCCCCTTTTCCTTCAGGTCTCCTTGCTTGGGTCAATAATGACCTCATCAGCCAGCTGCATGTGTGTGTGTGTATGCGTGTGGGCGTGTGGATCCAGCAAGGACGGATCTGGAATTCTGTGCATGTCCGTTTGCAATGATGGTGGAATCAGACCTTTCTCGCTCGCCTGTCACTTCGTCCCACTGACAGATCAACGCTTTTTTTCTTTTGCTTTTGCTTTGCAGGTTGAGGAGTGTGAAAATGGAACAGAGGAAGCTCAATGACCAAGCAAACACCCTTGTGGATTTAGCAAAGGTGAGCCGGGCATGTCGGAGACAAGTTTCCTGGCTTGTGCTCGGTAGTGCATTTCAACGGTAGAGGATTTCAGGGGTGACTCTACCACACATGGGGGAATGCCAAAGGGCACTGTAAAAGGGACCCAGGTCTTTGGGGACAGCACTTTGTAGGTGGAGCAAGCATGTGAGTCCAATACCTCTATGGCTGTTACTGGGGTATATTGGGATATGCCCTAGTGAGATATAGTGGTTAGAGCAGGGGTGTCAAATTCAATTGTTACGAGGGCCGGATATGACATGTCACTTGGTCAGGCCGAGTCATGCCTCGCTAGTCCAGATCGAGAGTGGGGAGGGGGATAGCTGACTCGACTGGCCCGCAGGCCGGATGAGAGCTCTCAAGAGGCCGGATCTGGCCCGCGGGCCTTATGGGGATCGTTAGAGTATTGGACGTAGATCTAGGAGACACAGGTCATTTGTGCATGTGAGTTTTACCTGAGGTTTGTTGCTTGCTGGACCCACACTTTCCTGTTGGGAATCAATGCACCAGCAGTCTCCAAGCTCATATCAAGTCCCTTCCCCATTAAATGCTGCTTTGTAATTGGCTTACTTGTAGGGCTTACTGTGAGAGAAAATTCCCCCCCAACCCAACTGCTACATAAAAAAGCATTTTAAGAACAACAACAGTAGCAAAAAGGAGCAATCTCATTATTCCTGTCTGAAAGTATTTTCATTAATTGGATGGACCTTTGACTAGCTGAAAGGCTAGCCAAAATGGGTTATATCAATGCAAAAATCTCTCTTTTTTCCCCCTCCTTCCCCCACCCCTACTCCTCTTGCCCCTCGGTAGACGCAGAACGTTATGTATGACATGATGTCGGAACTGCAGGAGCGCAACGAGGACCTGGAGAAGCGCATCAGCGCACTGGAGGGGAAAATTGACTTGCTCGGCCTCACTCTGCACGCCCTGCCCAGCCTGGTCAGCCAAGCCATACGTCAGCAGCAGAGGGCCCTGGCTCGGGCCTGCGGCACCTCCAACAGCTCAGAACGCTCTTCATGGACCCCCACACGGCGGCGGAAATCTCCCTCCACTGCCCCACACACATCTTCAGACAGCGGGTGACACAGGCCATCCCTGCCGGAGCCCTCTGACTTTATCTATGGCCATTGTGTGGCCGAATCCCTCTTAGCTTTTTTTCTGGAAAGCCCTGTATAGTTACAACAACCTCCCAGAATTCTTTGCACCGAGAAGGAAGCAGCAGGTCCCCACAGCTACAGGAAACCAGACTGGACCATTTCCAACGTCACTTTGTATGAGGAATCGGTTGTTCTCGCTTTTCCCCGAGGGATTGTTCCACTGATTGCCCCAGGGTTTGGGAGCCAGCGTGGTGTAGTGGTTAAGAGCGGTGGTTTGGAGCATGGACTCTGATCTGGAGAACCGGGTTTGATTCCCAACTCCTCCATGTAAGTGGCGGATGCTAATCTGGTGAACTGGATTTGTTTCCCCACTCCTCCACATGAAGCCAGCTGGGTGACTGTGGGGTAGTCACACTCTCTCAGCCCCACCTACCTCACAGGGTGTCTGTTGTGGGGAGGGGAAGGGAAGGTGATTGTAAGTCGGTTTGATTCTTCCTTAAGTGGTAGAGAAAGTCGGCGTATAAAAACCAACTCTTCTTCTTCTTCTTTGCTTCGGTTTGCTCCTTAATTCTGGTTTTTTTGAAGGAGAAACTCTCAAGTTATTTCCAGACTTGGCAGATGTGCAGAGCGCTTCCAGTTGCTGGTCCCCATTTTACCGGTGCCCATTGATCGAGCACTGCGAACAAAAGCAATCTCAATGTGACCTTACATATGAATTCATCAAAACTCTTTCTGTTTGGAGTTTGGTCAAGGTGCGTGTGTGCCTCAATACATTGTGAGGATGTGGCATGAAAAAACATCTTGATCTGGTCATATAAACCATCCAGATTGTTCTTTTGCAGGGCTCTATCAATGCGCATGCGCCCAATGGTAACATAGAAAGGAAAATGGATCGGAGGGACTGAAAACTGGCAAACTGCACATGTGCTGTGCTCCGCGCAAACGTTGGGATGGGTTTAAAAAGGGGGATGCCATATGAATCAGTTCCACTTTGAGGGGGGGAGCAGATAATCTGGTACCTTAAAACTGGGGAGAGGATTTGAATGGGGAGAATTCTGGAAGTATCCTAATGAAAACCAACCCAACTTTTGCAGAAGCGAATCCAAATTTGTGCGCGTTTCAGGAAAACACCCAACGGAGTGCTTTCCTTGGAGATGGCGGAGCAGATGTTACCTTGAAACTGGTCTTCAGATTTGGATGAGGCATGGATCCCGTCTCCAGTCAAAGAGGCCTGGATTAAGGAGTGTGTCGGTGCCCTTCCACCATACGGACTGGATCCTGGGAAGCCAATCTGCTGGCGGTGGTGCTTTCCTCTGGCGCAAAGAGCTTTCCTTAGGCTTGCATCAGGGGAAGTCTTCTGCCACCGGACTCAGTGCTCCACTGCGAGGAGGACAGATCTCTGGGATCCAACCCTTTGTGATTTAGCACAAAACATTTCTTTGAACGTCACTCGAGCTGTTTCAAAAGTGGGCTTTTAATTTTAGAAGAAGAAGAAGAGTTGGTTTTTATATGCCGACTTTCTCTACCACTTAAGGAAGAATCAAACCAGCTTACAATAACCTTCCCTTCCCCTCCCCACAACAGACACCCTGTGAGGTGGGTGGGGCTGAGAGAGCTCTCAAGAGAGCTGTGACTAGCCCAAGGTCACCCAACCGGCTTCGAGTGGAGGAGTGGGGAAACAAATCCAGTTCACCAGATTAGCCTCCGCCCCTCATGTGGAGGAGTGGGGAATCAAACCTGGTTCTCCAGATCAGAGTCCACCACTCCAACCCACCGCTCTTAACCACTACACCATGCTGGCGCCCCCCATTTTATTTTCTCTCCCTGTAGCCTGTGGTGTAGTGGTTAAGAGCGGTGGTTTGGAGCAGCGGAGGCTGATCTGGAGAATCTGGTTTGATTCCCCACTCCTCCACATGAAGCCAGCTGGGTGACCTTGGGCTAGTCACACTCACTCAACCCCATCCACCTCATAGGGTGTCTGTTGTGGGGAGGGGAAGGGAAGGTGATTGTAAGCCGGTTTGATTCTTCCTTAAGTGGTAGAGAAAGGGGGCATATAAAAGCCAACTCTTCTTCTTCTTCATTTCTGGCTTCTTCCTTTGTCCCACTTTAAATACTTAAAAAAAACAAAAACCTTTCCTGTTTGGGTTTTCCAATCCTATGGATTTCTGAAAATACCCCTCCCTTTTCTATCCATCACCTGTTTCTTGAATCAATAACAAATGGGGAGGGGGAGAAAAATGGATTGAACCTCTGGCTGTGTCAAATGACCGAGGGGTGGGGGGGGGGGAAGCATCCTGCTACTTTACAATATTCTAGAAAACATGGGGTATGATCCAGCCAAAGCTAAGCATTTGAAGCTGGGCAAAACCAAATCATGGGAGAGGGTAGGGGGGATGCAACATGACACAAAATTGAACTAAGTGAATTGCACCCCCTCTCTTGGGAGGAGCTAGAAAGGGGATGAAAATGTTTCCTATACTTCTCCTCTTTGGCAGCCGTTCTCCCTAGCATCACCTCTCCCTTCACCCCACCACGAAAAAACTCAGTTCTTCCCCCTATGTTCTGGAAGCAATAGCAAAAATAGCCTATTTACATCTCCCATTGATAGCTGCATCAACACCTTTTTTAAACCATCAGGGTTCCCCTCCCCAATTTCTGTAAGTGCAACTTGCACGCAGGAGGTCCCCAGCAGTGTAGTGGTTAAGAGAGGCGGTTTGGAGCGGTGGACTCTGATCTGGAGAACCAGGTTTGATCCCCCACTCCTCCACGTGAGCGGCTGACGCTAATCTGGTGAACTGGGTTGGTTTCCCCACTCCTACACATGGTGTAGTGGTTAAGAGCGGAGGTTTGGAGCAGTGGAGCCTAATCTGGAGAACCCGGTTTGATTCCCCACTCCTACACACAAAGCCAGCTGGGTGACCTTGGGCTAGTTGCATTCTCTCAGCCCCACCTACCTCACAAGGTGTCTGTTGTGGGGAGGGGAAGGGAAGGTGATTGTAAGCTGGTTTGATTCTTCCTTAAGTGGTAGAGAAAATCGGCGTATAATCTCCAACATCTCCAGCTAAAAAAGTCTTGGGCGTTGGGAAAGATCTTTCTCTTCCTGAGACCCTTCAGAGCCATTGGATGATACCAGGCTGGCTGGACCAAGGGTCAGATTCTGTACGAAGCACCTCCATAGTTTCATAAGCCAGATTCTGCATCTTGGCTTTTCCAGATTTAGCCGGGGGGGTACCTCAGCGAGTGGGTGGGGGCACAGCATGTGGTGGAACACCTATTAGCCACAAAGAAGGTTCCTGGACCCATCAGGGTACGACTCCAACTGAAGAATCTCTGTTGTTAGAAAAGGTCTGGGACCCTAGAGAGCTGCTGCCAATCAGAGGAGACAATACTGGGCAGCATGGACCAATGATCTGACTCAGCTTAGTTGCAGGTGTTAACATAGCTGACAGCAGTCAGCAGTGCCAGTGTGAAGAAACAGACATTTTTGTTTTTCCAAGGGGACAGTTTAGCATATTCATAAAACAAGTTTCTAGGGGAGAAGGTTAAATCTGTATTAACTATCCCAGTGAAATCCTTGGGCCTTAAAAGTGGTTAACTGTGGCTGAATTATTCTTAATGGGCTGCAATTTGCAATATGCATACTTTTAAAAACTGGATCATGTTGCTGAGATACTTTTTGGAATAATGGCATCCTAACCTGTAAAGGCTATAACAAAATCTGAAACCCGACCAGCTGCAAAAACCGTTTTTTAGGGGAAGATGCGAAATTTAAGATTCTGGGTGAATTTTCGGGGAGTGGATTTAGAGCGGGAGATTGCCATAGAATCCTCCTTTTCTGATGGCGACACTTGGCTTGAAACTAGAAGAGTCTTCTGTGGGGGGGGGGTCCTGATCTTCAGTACTTAACTGCTAAGGAGCCTCATGTGTGCAACGAGATTTACAAATGTGAATCCCTTGGTGGTTTGCATCCTCATGACAGTGCATCCTACCCGATAGTATGGGTTGGAAGGGGATGTGTGTTCAAATTTGACCCCACCCATCCACATTTTGGGGCAACTAATTGCTCATTCTTGTGTATCCAGAGTTGGACCAAAGGCCTGTCCTTGCGTAATATTCTGAAGTTTCATGCTTAGCAAGGAATAGAATTTCGTTCAGAATTTGAGCTGCGTGTCTTGCTAGATATGCCTGGTAAAGGTAAAGGTAGTCCCCTGTGCAAACATCGGGTCAATACTAACCGGGGTGACATCACATCTTGACGTTTACTAGGTAGACATTGTTTATGGGGTAGTCTGCCATTGCCTTCTCCAGTCATCTACACTTTACCCCCAGCAAGCTGGGTACTAGTTTCACCGATCTCGGAAGGATGGACGGTTGAGTCAACCTTGAGCCGGCTACCTGAAACCGACTTCCATCAGGATCGAACTCAGGTCGTGAGCAGAGCTTTTGACTGCAGTACTGCAGCTTACCATTCTGCCCCACGGGGCTCAATAGATATGCCAACCAGGACGAAATTCGGAAATCTCAAAATTTCATGTCAGTTAAAAAAAATTTCAAATCCACTCTTTCAGTTCCGAAAAATCACCAGAATTGCAGAACAATGTTCTCAATTCCAGCTCTTTAAACAAAAGACAGCAAATTCTCTCCATGTATAATTACGCTTCTTTTATTTTTATTTTTTTACAAATTGCAGCTGAATTGCGGGGGAGAGTGCAGGACCTGTGGTGGTTGTTTTTCCAATTAAAAAAAAATACAAGAGAATGCCATTCGGTTTCCCATTAGGGGGAAATTAGCAATCAGTTCTAATGTGAGAATTTTTGACTGTTTGGGGGAGGGGTAATGCACGTCTTGGGCAGGGCGGGGGCGGGAGGGGAGCTAGACCAGGTTCTGGGCGTGATGTCCAGAAACACATGTGCAAGGATTTTAATGAATGTTATTTCAGGTTATAAATCACCAGGACTGTAGGGAACAGACGTGATAACTCTGCAGGGGTTAAAGTGGGAGAGGACGGGGCGGGATGGGGCGGGAGGGACAAGGACTTTGGGATAAAAGTTCACGTCCTGCTGTAAGATCAACGGAGAGCTCATAACGAAAGGAGACCCAAGTGCTTATGTCTGGGCATTGTGGAAGGGGGAAAAAAGTATCCGGGATTCATATATTTCAGAAGAAAATTGGATTTGTGAGGATGACCCAATCTCTTTGGGGTTTCCGTTATCAGTGAAGCAATATCGGCTCAATTGCAGCAGAGAACAGTTGAGGGTCCCAAAAATTGTAGGGTGGGAGGGTTGCTAAGATGTGCATTTTCAAGTGCTCCGAATATAGCAATAGATTTTTTTTCTTGTTGGCCTGCACAAGAAGAATGAGCAGGTGGGGGAGGGAAAGCAATCCCTTTCAGAACCCAGATGATTTTTTTTTAATGTTAAATTTCACAGTCCAAGAAACTACCTTTGTAAGTTTGCTGGGCAATGCATTCAACACTTTTTGTCAGCAATTAAAATACATGCAAAAAAAATCATACCCAACTTCCTCCCTCCCTGTTCTACAAAAAAAAAAAAAAATCCACTCCATTTTCCTACAGCCTCACCAGTGGGTGAAGACAAATGTAATGTTTTAAGTGTGGTGGGGAGAAGACCTAATGTGTAAAGTATGGCCAGGGTGTTTCAAAGTGCCATGAAAGCACATGTTCATTGTTCCTTCCTAGAGGGAGGGGGGGAATCCCACAAGTTTCCAGTGTGTCATGGTGCGGCCATCGGTGGTAATGGTAATAACTACCTATTGGCTAGTGTCCATAATGCCACCAACATTCCTCCTTTACCCCAGTCCTCCATGGCAATTTTGCAACTGCTTTCAAAATGGTTGCAAATGTTTGGGAGGTGTGTAAATTGATAAATGAACAATACGTGTATCAAGGCATTTGAGCTGCTTTAATGTAGACATTTTAAAAAAAAAATATGGACAGCTGCTAGGATTGAGAGCTGACCCAGCTTCCAGCAGCCGTAAATGGGTGGGGGTTCCTAGCAGATGAAGAACTCCCAAAGGCTGCTCTTAAAGGTGTTACATCTGGCTTCACCTTGGGCTAAGGGATTCCATTTCTTTTGAATTGTGTAACTAATTTCAGGCCTGTTGGTTTCCCTGAGCTGTGATCGGAAGTGCCTCTCCTAAGTAAGGGAAGAGAGTTAGAGTCAAATGGCACATTTCAGTTTTTAAGGTGTTGTTGCGAATTCCCCTGACCTTACTGATACTCAAGCAGTCACATATCAGGCGCAAGATGAGGCCTTTCCCAAGAATGCGGGAGCCCAGTTTGGATTAGGATTGTGTGTAAGGAGAGAAGGGAATTCAGCATCCCCTCTGCGCCATTTTCCTAAAGCCAGCATGGTGTGGTGGTTAAGAGCGGTGGTTTGGAGCGGTGGAGTCTGATCTGGAGAACCGGGTTTGATTCCCCCACTCCTCCATATGAGCGGCGGAGGCTAATCTGGTGAACTGGCTTTGTTTCCCCACTCCTACACATGAAGCCAGCTGGGTCACCTTGGGCTAGTCACAGCTCTCTCAGCCCCAATTACCTCACAGGGTGTCTGTTGTGAGGAGGGGGAGGGAAGGTGATTGTAGGCCGGTTTGATTCCTCCTTAAGTGGTAGAGAAAGTAGGCATATAAAAACCAACTCTTCTTCTTCTTGAACACATGAAGCTGCCTTATACTGAACCAGACCCTTGGTCCATCAAAGTCAGTATCGTCTAAGACCAGCAGCGGCTCTCCAGGGTCTCAGGCAGGGGTCTTCCATATCACCTACTTGCTAGACCCTTTAACTGGAGATGCCGGGGATTGAACCTGGGACCTTCTGCATGCCAAGCAGATGCTCTGCCACTGAGCCACAGCCCATCCCTTCTAAAGGCCCAGGGAGCCAGCATGGTGTAGTGGTTAAGAGCAGCAGATTCTAATCTGGAGAACCGGGTTTGATTCCCCGCTCCTCCACATGAGTGATGGTCTCTAATCTGGTGAACCAGGTTGGTTTCTCCACTCCTCCACATGAAGCCAGCTGAGTTACTTTGAGCTAGTCACAGCTCTCTCAGAGCTCTCTCAGCCCCACCTACCTCACAAGGTGTCTGTTGCAGGGAGAGGTAGGGAAGGAGATTGTAAACTGGTTTGATTCTTCTTAAAAAGTAGAGAAAGTCGGCATATAAAAGCCAACTCTTCTTCTTCATTATTTGCCACATTGGGGGGCTGCAGATATACAGATGAGCTACACACACAACCCCCAAATTGAGAAAATAGCACCTCTAGAGAAGTGTTGGGAAGTCTCTTTCTCCCCTGCACTGTGGTCCTGATCTGAATCACGGTCCTATGCACTTGCCACATGGTTCCCAGTATGGAACACTGTTTGATTCAAAGTCAGGTCGGGAAAACCCAGAGGCAACATGTTTTTAAAAATCAAAATGTGTAGTTTGGGTTCTTGGCGCAAAATGAATTGAAATCAACAGCACTGACTTCAGAGCAAGCATCCTTGGGCCTGAGAAGGGTGATCCAGTTTAAAACCAAAGCACTTCTAGAGGAAGGCACTGGCTTGCGCATAATCAATGTTCCCAAGAGCACCACTCAAAACAATTGCCTGAGTCCAGTTGTGCGCTGAAATGCATGCACATTGGTGTTATTCTTTGATGTGAATGACGAACCCATTCCAGACAGTCGAGCTTGTTGGATTTGGGAGGAATCGGTTTTTCCAAATTTCCATTTCTTCATTATTCTGCCCTGCTATGCATTTCTCCCAAGTTTCCATTTTATGAGTTCCAAATTCTAAGATTGGTACATGCGAGGGTCAGGTCATTGTCCTCTTCACACCCATCTGTGTGTCAAAACACTACAAAAAAGCCATGCTTGATGTAAAGGTACATATGCGCACAACAAGATTTACTGATGTGCACATGTGCTTTAGTGCACTGGGAGAAAATGCCACTCAAGAAGGATCTTGAAATGACTCTTGGGTCGTTTATGCATGGGTACTTTCACTCACCTTTGCCCCCCAGTCTGAATCAGTTGTTCCTTGGAGTTATGCATGAGTTTTCCCTCCAGTAGAGATGACCTCGCTGCCAGCCCTCACAAATCCTGGGACTTCCTGGTCCTCTATTAACCCAATTCTTCCCTCTCACCTAAGCTCAGTCCGGGTGAAATCCCCATGCATAAGGCAAAACGCAGGACACGCAAGCTTGGTTTCTCTCACAGCCAATTACAAAGCAGCATGTAAAGAAGTGGGGATTCTAATGCTTCCTGCTTCCTCTGAGCTCTTTCTGAGCAGAAGAAAGGCTTTTTAAAACCAAGGCATGGATTTCTCCCCCCCTCCTTTCAGATTGCTCCATTTTTTTGTTGTTGTTCTTAAAATGCTTTTTTAATGCACCAATTGGGTTTGGGGGGATTTTCTCTCTCAGTAAGCTTTACAAAGTAAGCCAATTACAAAGCAGCATTTCAAGGGGTGGGGACTTGATCTGAGCTTGGAGACTGCTGGAGCATAGACTCCCAACAGGAAAGTGTGGGTCCAGCCAGCAACGATCCTCAGGTAAAACTCCCATGCATAAATGACCTTGGGGCTTTCCCCCCCTTTTTTCCTTTTTTTTTTTTTTTTTTTTTTTTGCAGTGTTCTATCAATGAGGGGAAGGGTTGACACCAATGAGCTGGGGGGGGGGACCTGCCCAGAGCTCTACAGAAATCTGCTCAAAAGGATGGGGAAAGTGGAGGGTGTTGAATTAAATGATTCAGCCTCCGGAAAAAAGACCAGGGAACTCGGGATGCTGAAAACCAGAGAGAAATTGGAAGGAGAACTTTTGGAAGCATCAGGAATTAAGATTGCAAGAAAAATATTTGCGCTTCCAACGCTCTGAAATGTGATAGCATACGTTCAAGATGCTGCCACTCCACTCAGTTCTTGGCAGCCTGTCCGGCCCATTCGAGAAACCTTTTCATTGCTGAAAGAACACAATGGGTAGCTCTGTTAGATTGTCTGTAGCAGTAGAAAAGAGCAAGAGTACAGTAGCACCTTAAAGATGAACAAAATGCCTGGCAGGGTATGAGCTTCTGTGAGTCACAGCTCACTTCTTCAGATACAGCTAGCTTGCTCTTTTCTATTGCTGAAAGAAGAGACTCTTGCCTCAGAGGAATGTGCCACGGTTAGCTGAGCAGGGTAAAAAGGATACTACACATTGCTACTATTAAAAAACATTACATCCAAGGTGAACATGGGTACAGTGAAGGCACCAATCCTCTTTTCTTTCCTTGTTTTTCAAATATTTTTAGATGTCACCCTTTCTTTCAGTCTTTCCCTCTCTCTTCCATCTTTCCCCATCCCTCGATTTTATTATTTTATTTATTATTTCCACTTATTACCCCACTCTCCCCAGCCTAAACCAGGCTCAGAGCGGCTTACAAAATATAAGCATCCCTTTAAATCAGTAAAAAATTTCCTCTGGGTTGCTTCCTGTCTTACTTCCTTTCTTCCTTTGGAAAGTGGCAGCAAACGCATGGGGGGAGGGTGTCAGGGAAATGTGGCTGGATTTAAATACTTAGTATTTCTTCTTAGGAATATTGAATTTTTTCCACAGTGTTTTATGTACACTGCTAACATATGCAGAATTAGAACCAATGTCATAAAGTACTCTGAATGAATCTTCGTTCTCTCTTTTTGAATTATTTGAGCTGCCTTTCCTAGTTGGGGGGCAGCTATGGGGCTGGCTGTTTATGTACAAGCAAGGTTGTGCACGATTTATTCTGTTGAAGAGCAACTGAGAGCAGAGGAAGAGCAAAATGCCTTGTGATAAATGCACCGTGCATTTGTCTGGACCAGCCACAGTGCAGCGTGCAAGCTAATTCAGCACTATACAGGATTCTTCTGCAGAAGGTTAAAAATAACTCAAAGCGACTAAAAGGTGGTTTCTAGGTGAGGGCCTGCAGCTTAGCCCTCTTTTCTTCTCTTTAAAGACCATTTGGGGGCATCACAGTGGTTTAGGAGACTCGAGCTACAATTCAAGATTCTGGTTGTGATCCCACCGCTGCCACCAGTTCATTAGCTACCTCCTCCCGTTCTGCTCCCTGCCACTCTACAATATAGAGAATGAGTTGGCCTGTGCTTGTGTTCTCTCTCATACCAGGAAAAGGCTCCTTGGGTCAAAGGAAAGTGCCACCACTAGCAGAATGGACCCCCCCCCTTTCCAGGATGCACTCCAATAATTCCTGCCTACCTCAGAGGGCTTTTGTAGTATTACTTAGGGAACCTACAAGAAGTGCTTAATGTATGTAAATGCTACATATGATTGAAGGAGGAAGATGAGTAAGGAGGGCAGGAGAGCCAGGCTAAGTATCCTAGAGGAAACAGGATGCTTTTGGATGACATTATAGAGCAGTGGTTTTCAACTAGGGTTGCCAACCTCCAGGCACTAGCTGGATATCTATTACAACTGATCTCCAGCCGGTAGAGATCAATTCACCTGTAGAAAATGGCTGCTTCGGCAATTGGACTCCCCTCTCCAAACCCCACCCTCCTCAGGCTCTGCCCAAAAAACCTCCTGCCAGTGGTGAAGAGGGACCCAGCAACCCTATCTTCAACCCATGACTCAGGAGCCTCAGGTGGGTTGTGAATAGGGTTGCCAGCTCCGGGTTGGGAAATACCTGGAGATTTTGGGGGCTCCACAAGTGCTTACAGCATGGCACCCCCCCTTCTCAAAAGGGAAGTAATCCCTTTAGCTCCTCCTTTTCCTGTCTCAGGACTTCTTTTTGTGTTTGTGCAGGTCAGAACGTCCTAGGCTGCCACCTGGGCACCAAAGATGTGTCCTTATTGTAGGAAATTTTGAACATTTCTCATTGGTTTAAGGGACCTGTTCTTAAGATGTGGTGTAGAAGTTAGGAGTGGTGGACTCTAATCTGATGAACAGGGTTGGTTTCCCCTCTCCTCCACATGAAGCCAGCTGGGTGACCTTGGGCTAGTCACAGTTCTCTCCGAACTCTTTCAGCCCTCCCTACCTCATAAGGTGTCTGTTGTGGGGAGGGGAAGGGAAGGTGATTGTAAGCCAGTCTGAGACTCCTTGAAGGAAGAGAAAATTGGGGTATAAAAACCAACCCTTCTTCTTCCTTTTCTTCTGGTTGTCAGCCCCTTTGAGCTTCACAAAAAAGATTTAAAATTAAATCAGCTTGTTGGGATGGGGATGAAGGATTCCAGAACAGTGTGTGAATCTGCCTTCTTTTTAAAAACCTTTTTCAATTTCATACATTGTTGGAACCTTGTTTCGTTTCTGACGCCCTCAATTCCTTTTATTTCTCCTCTGCCCTTTCTCTGCCATTTTTGGGGCTATTTCTGTTGTCTACATCATCTATCTGCAATCCACACACACACACACACACACACACACACACACACACACACACAAATACCCCTAAAAATGGTGTTCAGTTAAACAAGGGAAAAAGTGGTGACAAGAAACAGAAAACAGTATGCACACAAAAAGAGTTTCGGGTTCAGTTTGCACAAGGGGAAATGAAATTTGGGGAGGGGAGATAAGAACATAAGAAAGGCCATGCTGGATCAGACCATGGTTCATCAAGTCCAGCAGTCTGTTCACACAGTGGCCAAACAGGTGCCTCTAGGAAGCCCACAAACAATATAACTGCAGCAGCACCAGCCTGCCTGTGTCCCACAGCACCTAATATAATAGGCATGCTCCTCTGATGCTGGAGAGAATAGGTATGCATCATGACTTGTATCCATTTTGACTAGTAGCCATGAATAGCCCTCTCCTCCATGAACATGTCCACTCCCCTCTTAAAACCTCCCAAGTTGGCAGCCATCACCACATCCTGGGGCAGGGAGTTCCACAATTTAACTACGGCAAAACAGCGGAACCTGTTTCCCTCCCTGCTGCGGGCTATAAGGCTCTGCTCTTTCATTCTCACCATGTTTCGGGAGGGCTGGTCGGTGCAGTTGAAACGCACCCAAATAGGACCTTTGGTGGCTCTTTGGTGCCCTCTAGTGGGCAATGAATGCACAAGTCACCCCTTCCTAGGGATTTGAACAGAGAGCGCAGAAGAGGAAATTCGGGTGGGAAGTGGAGCCTTTTGGGGGCTCTGTTTAAAGCCAGGGTGGTGTAGTGGTTAAGAGCGGCAGACTCTAATCTGGAGAACCAGGTTTGATTCCCCACTCCTCTGCATGAGGAGGAACTCTCTCAGCCCCACCTACTTCACAAGGTGTCTGTTGTGGGGAGGGGAAGGGAAGGTGCAAGCCACTTAAAGTTAGAGAAAAGCAAGGTTTCTTTTTCTTCTTAATCAAAAACTGTGGATTTGTCAATAGATTCAAGACAAACAGAAGGAAGTACTTCTTCACACAATGGGTAGTTGACTTGTGGAATTCACTGCTGCTAGATGCAGTCATGGCCACTGGCTTGGTGGTGGAGGAAAGTGCCGTCAAGTTGCAGCTGAATTATGGAGACACCCCCCCCGTAGGGTTTCAAGGCAAGAAGTGGTTTGCTATTGCCTGCGTCTACGTCTGCACCTGCGTTGGAGGAGGAGGAGGAGGAAGAAGAAGAGTTCATTTTATATGCTGACTTTCTCTACCATTTCAAGGAGACTCAAACCGGCTTACAATCACCTTCCCTTCCCCTCCCCACAACAGACACCCTGTGAGGTAACGGGCTGAGAGAGTGTGACTAGCCCAAGGTCACCCAGCTGGCTTCATGTGCAGGAGTGAGGAAACAAATCTAGTTCACCAGATTAGCCTCTGCCGCTCATGTGGAGGAGTGAGGTATCAAACCCAGTTCTCTAGATCAGACTCCACCACTCCAAACCACCGCTCTTAACCACTATACCACACTGGCACTGGATAGATCTATCACTGGGCATTAACCATGATCGCTGAACGAGTGCTCTGGGCTCAGATGTAGAATGCCTCTGGTTTGTCAGATGCCGAGGAACACTCCCCAAATGACAGATGCTGCCAGCTTGCCTGCTTGTGGGCTTCCTTGTGACCTCTGGGTTGTCCATTATTGGAAACACGGTGCTGGGCTAGATGGATCATAGGTCTGATCTGGCAGGGCTACTGTAAGCTCCTGACCCTTCAAACCAGAAATCACCACAGAGTCATATAGAATCCAAGCAGATGGCTTTTACTGGTCAAAAAGGCAATACAGTGCATACAGGGAACTATGGCAGCTATGAGAGTCTCACTAGCTGAACGATAATATAAAGCAGTAAATGGCGAGAGATTACAAAGCATCAGCAACGCATAAACAGAGTACACTTTCCCAGGAGTAGCATTCCCAGGCCTTGGTATGTGTGGTCGACCTTGAGGCTAGACAGTACAGCACAGACACAGAAACAATACTGAAACCGAGATAGCAGCCTGACATCCTGCTCCCCTTAAGGCCCCCTCCCAGTCTGTAAGGGGGCTGGTCTTGCCGGGTAGGCAGTGTGAAAGGCATTGACGAGTTTGGGGGCGGAGACATCTCGTGCGCGAACCCATTCGTCGTAGGCAGGGGGGAAGTGTTTCCAACGGACCAAGTACTGTAGGTTTCCATGGTGAATACGAGAATCAAGGATTTTGGAGACCTCGAAGTGCTCCTCCCCCCCCCCACCATAATGGGCTGTTCGGGAGGCGGATCGGGATGCCACTGTGGAGAAGCAGTATGGGGCTTCAGGAGGCTAATGTGGAAAACGGGATGCACACGCCTCAGGGTTTTGGGGAGAGCTAGCTCCACTGTGACCGGATTTATGATCCGTGTGATGGGGAATGGGCCAATGAATTTAGCATTGAGCTTAGGGCACGGACGGGTGGAACATAGATTTTTAGTGGAAAGGTAGACCATTTTACCCACTCGCAGGTCACCCCCGGGGGAACGATGTTTGTCGGCTTGTGCTTTGTATTTGCGCTTGGCTCGATCGAGATTGCTAACGAGCCAGGGCCAGGTGGTACGGAGGGTGTGTGCCCAGGAGGCAACGTCAGGGTCTCCCTCCCCCTCCCCATTATTTCCGGGAGTAACAGGACCGAAATCCTGTCCATACACTGCATAGAATGGGCTAAAACCTGTAGATTGATGTACAGCATTATTGTAGGCATATTCTGCAAAAGGTAATAGTTCCACCCAGTTATCTTGGTGGTAGTTGACATAACCGCGTAAATAACATTCAAGTACAGCATTAACACGTTCAGTTTGACCATCTGTTTGAGGATGGTATGCAGTAGACAATCCTTGTTCTACCTCCACCAACTTGAGAAATGCTTTCCAAAACTTAGAAACAAAACCACTGCCGCGGTCACAGATTATTTTGCGCGGAAACGAATGTAACCTGAAGATATGTGTCACGAAGAGGCGGGCCAATTTTTGAGCAGAGGGGATCCCTGCGCATGGAACTAAATGGATTTGTTTGGAAAACAAATCAGTAACAACCCATAAGACAGTTTTTCCCCCGCTGAGAGGGAGATCAGTCATAAAGTCCATAGCAATCACTTCCCATGGTCTGTTGGGTATTTCCAGAGGTTGCAGTAGACCTGGGGGTTTGCCCTGTGATCGTTTCATTGTGGCGCAAACAGGACAGCTGCGAATAAAAGAATCAACATCGGACCGCATTCCCCCCCACCAAAATTGTCTGCGCAATAAGTGGAGAGTCTTTAGGAATCCAAAGTGTCCAGCTGTTTTTACTCCATGAGCTAAGTGCAAAACGTCTTTTCGGAGTGCTTTGGGTACATATAATTTTGAGTCTTTGTACCAAGAGCCCCCCTGTTCTATTACACCAGGGGGTAGGGAGTGATTAGAGCGTTCTAAAAGGCAGTGGTCCCGAAGGGTATTCAACAAGGATTCGGAGATGGGAACCTTGGCGGGTACCCCCTCCCCCGCTACAGTGGTCTTAGGAACTGTTATGGGGGTAGTGCTTACGTGCGGTGGTGCGCAGATTGCAGGCGGCAGGGCAGCCGGTGGGGTTGGAGGGGTGGAATCGGTTCGTTGGTGTTGTGGGGGCGGCTGGGTAGCCGATCGGGTTGGAGGAGCTGGAGAGCTGGATCTGGGGTGCTGTTGCTGAGATCGAGTTTGTACGGCCAGTACAGGAAGGGCTCCCCTTTGCGTAGGGGTGAACAGAGAGTCGGTTGGCCTCTCAAGTTTTATCGGGTATTGCGGCAACCGGGAGAGGGCATCTGCGAGAACGTTTTGTTTCCCAGGAACATGCTTTAGGACGAAACGAAACTGAGTGAAGAATTCCGCCCAACGTTGTTGTTTCGCTGATAGTTTATGGGACCCCGTGAGGGCAGCTAGATTCTTGTGATCGGTCCAAACCTCGAAGGGGATTTTGGACCCTTCTAAGAATTGTCTCCATAGAGTCAATGCATGGTGAACGGCCGCTGCCTCTTTCTCCCAAATGGGCCAGTTCAATTGTGCATGCGCAAATTTTCTCGAAAAGTACGCGCAAGGGTGAAGGAGACCATCCGGACCTTTCTGGAGGAGGGCCCCTCCCATAGCTACATCGGAGGCATCGACTTGCACAATAAACATTTGGTTTGGGTCCGGGTGCTGTAGTACGGGTTCGGATGTGAAGAGGCGTTTGAGGGCTACAAACGCGGCTTGGCATTGATCAGTCCACAGGATTTTTGCGGAGGGTGAGGTAGCCGCGTTTGCTTTCCCTTTAGTTTTTAGGAGATCAGTGATGGGTAGGGCCACTTGGGCGAAGTTAGGGATGAACCCTCGATAAAAGTTCGCAAACCCCAGAAACTGTTGTACTTGCTTGCGGTTGGTGGGGGGAGTCCAATCGAGAACGGCTTGGACTTTGACAGGGTCCATGCGAAGACCTTGGTGGGAGATTACGTATCCTAAAAATGTGAGCTGGTTTTGATGAAACTCGCATTTAGCCAGTTTTGCAAAGAGTTGGTGGTCGCGCAGGCGCTGCAGAACCTCTCGGACCAGAATTACATGCTCTTCCATGGTTTTTGAATAAATAAGAATGTCATCCAAATAAACCACCACCCCGCGATACAGTAAGTCATGAAGGATTTCGTTGATACGTTGCATGAAGACCCCCGGGGCCCCTTTTAACCCGAATGGCATTACGAGGAATTCATACATTCCGAAACAGCTAGAGAAGGCAGTGAGGTGCTCATCCCCTTCTCGGATGCGGACTCGGTAGTAAGCTTCCACCAAGTCTAACTTGGAGAATACCCGGCCCTCCTGTAACTGTCCCAAAATATCAGAAATTAATGGGATAGGATAGGCGTTGGTTTGGGTAATCGCATTGAGTTTTCTGAAGTCAATGCATAGACGAAGGTCGCCCTCCTTCTTTCGGACGAAAAACGCGGGGGCCGAGTTCAGGGCATTCGATGGGCGAATGAACCCTCTGGCGAGGTTTTTGTCTAGGAAGTCCCGGAGGACAGTGCGCTCGGAAGCGCTCATAGGGTAAATTTTGCTTTTGGTTAAAGTGCAGTCCTTGACCACCTCAATTGCACAGTCCGAGATCCGGTGGGGGGGCAAGGCATCACATTCTTTAAGGTCGAAGACATCCGCAAAGTCCCGATATACGTTAGGTAGGATTGGAGGTGCTGGGACCTCGGAGGTTAATGCTGGGACGGGCGGATATAACAGCGCAAAGTTCTGCCGGTGTTGGTCGCACATGGGACTAGCGAAGGAGATAGTGTTTGTTTCCCAGTTAATACTGGGACAATGTCCTTTAATCCAGTTAATACCCAAGACTACTTCAAATCGGATAGGGGCTATAGTGAAGTCTATTTGCTCCCAGTGGGAGCCAATTCCCATTGCCACCCCTATGGTGCGGTGATCGACTGGACCTCCCTGGAAATGGCTCCCGTCCATTTGGGCGAATTGGACAGGGGCGGGTAAAGCCTCAGATTCGGCTTTGAGTGCAGCAAAGGTGGCTTCGCTTATGAGAGTGCGACAGCAACCGGAGTCGATGAGTGCTTTAACGGGTAGTTGGGGGCCACCGTTAAGGTGTTGTAAAACTGCATCCACATAGACGGTGGAGTCCACTTCTTTGATTTTGGTAGGAGCATTCGGTTTCACAGGAGGATCTGCAGAGGTCTGTGGAGACGCTCCACTCACCACAGACCGGAGCCGTTTTTTGACAAGTCGAGGGGAGATTCCAGGTTTAAGGCTGGAGAATTCCATGGGTTTTCCTCATCTGAAGAGGGAAAGTTGTCCCCCAATGGGGCACTTGTAATCCGAGACCTGGCGGGTCGTTTGTAGTAGGCAGGGAGGCTGGGTCTCCAGCATGGAGTGCAGAGGGTGTGGGTCTTCCCGGAGCTGCGCTGCGGGTGGCCGCGGTGCCTCTGCGTGGTGGACGACCTCTGGCTCGGGTTATCGTGCTGGGACGAAATAATTCAGGGCGGTGCGGGCAAACAGCTGCAAAGTGGCCCATTTCTCCGCAAGTAAGACAGGCACCTCTCTGAAATCGGGCTTCACGTTCCTGAGGCGGACGTGGAGGATTTCGTGGAACGGGCGGTTGTGCCTTGGATTGGGGCTTTGGGTGCCTTTTTCCTTGTGCTTTTGACGGACTAGGGAAATAAAGCGTCGGCGGCTTTCCACTTCCTCAGCCAATAGAATCCAATCTTCAAGGGTATCGGGATCACCCCGCATGTACGACCAGTTCAGAACATCAGGGTGTAAGGCTTCCCTGAAATGGTGAATCAAGGTGGCTTCGGGCCAACCCACAATTTTACTTGCCAGCCGTTGAAATTCATCGGCAAATTCTCGAACTGGAGCAGAGCCTTGTCTTAGTTGTAAGAGTTCCAATTTGGCTCGTTCCCCCAGAAAGGGGTCTTCAAACCTCCTTCTCAGAGCAGTCATGAAGTTGTTGAGGGAACGTATAGCACGAGAGCGGGTGTCGAACTGGAGAACCATCCAGTCAGCTGCTTTACCTGTGAGAAGGGAAGCTACATAGCGCACCCGGCTATCCTCCGTGGGGAAAAGCTGTCCTTGTTCTCGCATATAACTGTCCACTTGATGCAAGAAACAAGGCAAAGTCTCGAGAGATCCGTCGTACGTAGTTTTCAATTTGAGCTGCTTCCAAGGGCCGGGCGCAGGCTGACCCGGTTGCACGGGTGGTCCGGGTGGAGGAACAACGGGAGCTCCGGGAGGCAGGAGTGGAGCAGGCACATTAGCGGGTGGCTGGGCGGGCACCCCCTGACCCGGTATCGGAACGGGCTGTGCCTGGGCTATCAGGGTTTGTTGTAATTGCCTGTTATCCTGAAGCATACGCTCCATTAGCTCTTGGAGTTGATCAACACGGTCTGAGAGCTCCCGATTCTGGGCTCGTAAGAGGTGAACATCCTCGCTTGGGCCCCCAGTAAGATGAGGTTTACTGGTCCGGAAGCTCGTGGCCCATTGAGAGCTGTCTCCATATAGATCTTCGTCCTCAGACTCCCCTGAGTCTCGGCGTCGGTCAGCCAGGCGGCGTGCGCGTTGGGTCGTGCGCGACGGGACAAACGCCGGGGAAAAAGACAGACCTGATAGCTCCTGTACAGTGTCCTTGGGGCGAGTATCCCTTTTCGCCCGATCCCTATCCCTTGCTGCTGCCGCCTTAGCTGCTTCAGCAGCTTCTTTATCTTTGGCGACCTTAGCCGCTTCGGCGGCTTCCTTATCCACAAGAACTTTGGCGTTCTCAAGTCTCAGGGCAGCCTCCGCCGTAACGCGCGGTAAAAGTTCCGTTTCCAGGAGTGTGAGTATGGGGTCGGGTTCCCCGCCCAGCAATGGTTGTATTCGAACCGCCAGTGCGGGCGCATCGGCTCCAAAAGTCAAGGTCAAAGATTGAGCCAAGGTGGCTACCGGGGTGTCCTTTGTACATTCCACAAGGAGAAGAGTGGTGCGAATAGCGATCCGCTTGGCTTCAGCTTGACAGCTGGGCGCATCAGGTATTAGGGAAAAACCCTCTGGCGGGGCTCTTGCCATGACGGAACTAGAGGAAAGAGTCTCTTGAGAAATTAAATTGTCCAAAAGTCCAGTTAGTACTTGTAAATCCTCAGTTGCCAACCGGGCATCGTCCAGTAATTGATCCAAGTCTTGAAGATCTAAACGAGTATCAGTATCTTCCGACGTCAACATCCAGAGAATCCCTTTTAGAGATCGCCACTGTTCCTGTACCAGTCCCCTCAAGCGGCAAACCTCTAGGGTAGTCCTAAAAAGTTCAGCGACTATGTCCTGTAACAGGGTGGGATCCTTCCGAGAGGAATCCAGGGTAGTAGGTCACTCGGAGAGCCTCCCAGCTCCCATCCAAGTGGCAGGCGAACCCCCCTGGGCTCCAGCCTGACTAGTAGTACAATGAAGAAGGTGAAAGAAGATAGCTGCCATAATGTAAGCTCCTGACCCTTCGAACCAGAAATCACCACAGAGTCATATAGAATCCAAGCAGATGGCTTTTACTGGTCAAAAAGGCAATACAGTGCATACAGGGAACTATGGCAGCTATGAGAGTCTCACTAGCTGAACGATAATATAAAGCAGTAAATGGCGAGAGATTACAAAGCATCAGCAACGCATAAACAGAGTACACTTTCCCAGGAGTAGCATTCCCAGGCCTTGGTATGTGTGGTCGACCTTGAGGCTAGACAGTACAGCACAGACACAGAAACAATACTGAAACCGAGATAGCAGCCTGACAGCTACTCTTACGTTGGAATGGATGCAATTAGATCAGTGCCCTAAAGATGTGACAAACTTCCTTCAAACAACAAAGACTGATTTGCAAAATATACGGCTGCCGATTGTGCTTTCAATGGTTCTCGTACAATTCACCGAGAACAGAGAGGCCCATCAGGAGCTATAAGCGAGGGGAGCTAAACAGAACCTCCCAATTCAAAGGCAGTATATGAACACCATTCATTAAAGGCAAAGAACAGAAAGGCATCTTGGAGGCATCTAGGTGGATGGTATTACAGATGCCTGGTTTGTATGTGCACCTATACACTGAAATGGGCACATTTTATGAGAAATGTTTGGAAAAGGGGAAATGGCATGGAAACAAAGAATCACATGTTCAGTTTGCACCGGTGAGAAATGAAAATAGTGAACAAGTTCAGTTTGCCCGAGGGAGAAGTGAAATCAAAATGGGGATTCTCAGCTCAGAGGGGAGACATTAAGAACATAAGATCATAAGAAAGGCCATGCTAGATCAGACCAAGGTCCATCAAGTCCAGCAGTCTGTTCACACAGTGGCCAACCAGGTGCCTCTAGGAAGCCCACAAACAAGACGACCGCAGCAGCATTATCTTGCCTATTTTCCACAACACCTAATATAACAGGCATGCTCCTCTGATCCTGGAGAGAATAGGTATGCATCATGACTAGCATCCATTTTTACTAATATACATGAATAGCCCTGTCCTCCATGAACGTGTCCACTCCCCTCTTAAAGCCTTCCAAGTTGGCAGCCATCACCACATCCTGGGGCAGGGAGTTCCACAATTTAACTATGTGCTGTATGAAGAAATACTTTCTTTTATCTGTTTTGAATCTCTTACCCTCCAGCAGACGACCCCGCATTCTGGTATTATGAGAAAGGGAGAAAAGCTTCTCCCTGTCTATTCTCTCCATACCATGCATAATTTTTAGACCTCTATCATATCTCCCCTTAACTGCCATTCAAAATCATCCTTCCTTGCCGGTCATCCAACCACCTCAGAATTCATAAACCAAAATGCTCAATTCATTTGGCTGATTCCTGAGCAACAGGACAGAATCCTGCTCATGCTGCTCCATAAATGAAAACACGGAAAGATGCTCAATTGACAGAACGCCGAACAGCTTTTACTCTGCATTTCTCTAATAGAACTGGGCAGTTTCAGGAGGAAGGCCGGCCTAGCCCCGAGGGAGCCGGACACCCCCTGGGGCCGTGGCATTTCCCTCATCCATGCCTCCCAGGCAACGTTCAGGCCGGCCAGCAGTTAATAATTAACCACATTGGAGACTAATAACAGATTGGGTTTGGAGCCGTCCGGACACCTTCTGGACACCGCAGAATTATTTTCACTTTCTGGAAAGTGTGTGGTGGTGGAGGCCGGCCGGCCTTCCTGTATCCCCTGTAGCCAGCGCCGACTTATGAGAAGGAAATCGTAGACTTCCTTTGGGGCTTTGAATCCGTGGGCCAGGCTCGTTGGAAGCCAGATCCCTGTCTTTAGCGTGCCCGTTGGGGATCGCAAAGCTGTTGAAGGTACCGTGAAAAGTAACTTGGGGTTGGGGGGTTGGGGGGAGAGCCAGGGGGAACAAAGCATCCCCGTTTCATTCCTTTCCAGATTTATTTATGGGTTTTTCCCCAAGGTTTTTTTCAGTTCTCCACTGTCAGTTTTGTAGATATGGTTGTATCGGGTCTGCAGGCTGGAGGGTTTTTACAGGCAATTTGTACAATATTTATACGATTGATCTATATCGTTTATACAGACAACTTGGGCATGCATGGCATTGAAAAAGAGGTTTGCTTTGTAGGGGAAACAACTGGGCGAGAAGAAACAGGAAATGATGCAAAGATAAATTGTGGGCCCGATTCACAGAAGGGGGAAGAAAAGTCAAAATGGATTCAGAACAGCAGGGGTGGGAAAGGGTGAAGGCATCGCAAATGGAGAAACCCTAGATTTGTGGAGGATTTGCGAGAAGCATCTCCTAGATATTATTCTTCTAACTGCACCCCTTAGTAGTTATTAATATCCCTTCAAGTAGGATTGGCTGGCTGGGCTGGAAAATTGGGGAGATTTGAGGGCAGGACCTGTAAAGGGTGGCATTTGGGAGGACATAAGAATGTTAGAAAGGCCATGCTGGATCAGACCAAGGTCCATCAATTCCAGCAGTCTGTTCACACTGAGGCCAACCAGAGGCCTCTAGGAAGCCCACAAACAAGACGGCTTCAGCAGCATTATTCTGCCTGTGTTCCACAGCACCTAATATAATAGGCATGCTCCTCTGATCCTGGAGAGAACAGGGATGCATCATGACTAGTGTCCATTTTTACTAGTAGCCATGAATACCCCTCTCCTCCATGAACACGTCAACACCCCCCTCTTAAAGCCTTCCAAGTTAGCAGTCAACACCACATCCTGGGACAGGGAATTCCACAATTTAACTATATGTTGTGTGAAGAAATACTTCCTTTTATCTGTTTTGAATCTCTCACCCTCCCGCTTCAGCAGATGACCATGCCTTCTAGTATTATGAGAGAGGGAGAACAGCTTCTCCCTGTCCACGTTCTCCGTACCACGCATCATTTTATAGACCTCTATCATGTCTCCCCTTAACTGCCTTCTTTCCAAGCTAAACAGCCCTAAGCGTTTTAACTGCTCCTCATAGGGCAGTTGCTCTCGCCCCCTGATCATTTTGGTTGCTCTTTTCTGCACCTTCTCAAGCTTTGCAATATCCTTTTTTAGGTGCTGTGACCAGAACTGTACATGGGGTTGCCAGGTCCCTCTTTGCCACCATCAAGAGGTTTTGGGGGCAGAGCCTGAGTAGGGCGGGGTTTGGGGAGGGACTTCCACAGGGTATAATGCCATCAAGGCCATCTTCCAAAGCAAGCATTTTCTACAAGGGAACTGATCTCTGTTGGCGGGAGACCACCTGTCATATTGGGAGCTCTCCAGCCATCACCTGGCAGTTGGAAACCCTAGTTGCAGAAGCATATGTTGGCTCCAATGAGGAAATCACTGGGGTTTCTTCCAACCATTTCTTGGAAGCCACAATTGGGAATGGGGCAGCACCAAGAGAGAAAGATGGACATGGTTCTTCATGGATCCACAGCCAGATACTTAGTGCGGGAATCTCTTAGTCCAAAAGCATCTTTTGGAACACCAAATCTCTCTCTAAGCTAGCGGATCCGGCCCTCTCTTCAATGGAGTCGTATCGATTAACTCGTGGTTGTTTACTCGTTCAGATATTTATACCCCACTTTTCTCTCAAAGCAGCTTACAACGTTGGTCTCCATTTTATCCTCACAACAACCTTGTGAGGTAGGTTAGGACTGGCCCTAAAATCTTCCAATAAGCTTCCGTGGCAAAGCAGGGATTAGAGCCTGGGTCTCCTGGTTCCTAGTCTGACACTCTAACCACTACACTACACTGACTCTAGTGAGTTGTGCAGCAGCGCTGGGGTAATTCTACCAATTCCATCCCCTCAACTAGTCATTTCCCAGTCCAAAGGTTCCACTGAGACCCAGCATGGTATAGTGGTTAAGAAGGGTGGTTTGGAGCGGTGGACTGTGATCCAGAGAACCGGGTTTGATTCCCCACTCCTACGCAGGAGCGGCGGAGGCTAATCTGGTGAACTGGATTTGTTTCCCTACTCCTTCACATGAAGCCAGCTGGGTGACCTTGGGCTAGTCACAGCTCTCTCAGCCCCATCTGCCTCACAGGGTGTCTGTTGTGGGGAGGGGAAGGGAAGGTGATTGTGAGCCGGTTTGATTCTGCCTTAAGTGGTAGAGAAAGTTGGCATAATGTCAGACTCAGGTGTCTGTCCTTAGCATCCCAAAAAACACACACGCCCAGGCAGGTGATCCTAAGCAATGCTACTTTATTAGGAGCAAAAAGACAGATTAGAAGAAGCTGACTGCCTTACAAGCAGGTAAGGCTGCTAATGATTTTCGGTATGCAAGGTACAGGTTAAAAGCATTCAAGGCAGGGAAAGCAAAACGGTGAAGTTACTTCAAGATAGTGATTCCCAGGGAGAGAAGCCATAACATCAAATGTCTGAGATAATCAGAGGAACCGAAACTGTACACAGGATTTATGAGCATGAGAATCAGACCTTGAGAAGCAGCCCGGCTCTGGCCTTGCACGGAAGCCAGCCCCAGGCCTGCGTATGTCTTGAGCCTGTATTCCAGTAGGTAGCACGGACCTGACGCATATAAAAACCAACTTTTTGTCTTCTTCTTCTAACCAAAAAAGCAATGTTGTTGTCTTCAGTTAAACTTTAACTTGCTTGCTTTAGGTATCCCCCTCATCTTTCTCACATAATGCCTGACAGATAATGCCAATCATTACACTTTGGTCTTGCAACCATTTGGGGGAATGGCTTCTGGGGAGAAAACTGCCTCAGGCAGAGAGAAGAGGCGGTCTGTGGTAGAAGTCACTGGAGATCTGCTCAGTTCCAACAACTGGCCAACACCTTCCTGGACAAAAAGTTCTGGAAATTCATGGCATTCCAACTCCTCGGACGATCTCCATGCCTTTCCTGATGGGCCTTTTCCCCGTCCCCTATCAACCTTTGCTGATTTACCTCAGGACCCAGAGGCCGCCTCTCTGAAACCAGTCCGGCGGTTCATTCCACCATCTTGGAAGACCTTTTTTCACAAATGGTGGAGGAAGCCTTGGTCGGGGCCATCTTTCGTAAGCTACTCTAGGGAAGGCGAAGAGAGTTCCCCGCCGTTATCTCCCCTTTTCAACCGTCCCCAGAGGATCATCTCTGACAGAGACGAGATCTCCAACGAGGAAGACAACGGTGATTTTAAAAAGCCACCTTCGGCCTCCACCGGCCCTCCGAGGTACGAGAAGACGTTGCTGACCCTGAGCCATGGCAACCTGTCGACGGGCCCACCGAGCTATAAGGAGAAGCTGGAGGCCTACGACTATAAGTATTCTTACATGAAATCTTGGCCAGGCCTGCTTCGGTTGCTGGGGGGCCTGGAACTCATCTTGGGGGGGATGGTTTTTGCTTGTACGGCAGCCTACATCCAGAAGGACTACCAGTGGTCTCAACTATACGGTGGTAACCTTCTCTCCAATGGCGTCCTCGGGGGAGGATACGGGTATAACTATTATGGGCCAATGACCCCCTTTGTGTTGGTGGTGGCCAGCCTGGCCTGGCTGGTGACCGTGATCCTGCTAGGCCTGGGAGTCACCATGTACTACCGGACGATCCTCCTGGACTCCCACTGGTGGCCTCTGGCCGAGTTTGGCCTCAACCTCCTCATGTTTCTGCTCTACATGGCTGCTGCCATCGCTTACGTCAACGACGTCAACCGTGGCGGGCTCTGCTACTCCGTCTTCGCCAACAACCCACTCATCGTGGCTTTGTGCCGAGTCGAAGGGGGCCAAATGGCGGCCATTGCTTTCCTCTTTATCACCACGTTACTCTATCTGACTGGATCCCTTGTCTGTCTCAAGATGTGGAGGCATGAGGCTGCCAGGAAGAAGATGGCTCTGTTAAGGCTCAGGGAGGTATCTCGTGAGGGTAGGACACCTGCATACACATCTAAGGTAAGGTGTCTGCTGTTCCGTTCTGCTCAGAAATGCTGTATGTTTGCCATTTGCCATCCACTGTGGTAAACGTCCACCCTCAGTAGGGTTGCCAGCTCCAGGCTGGGAAATACCTGGAGATTTTTGGGACAGAGCCTGAGGAGCATAGGGTTTGGGGAGGAGAGGCACTTCAATTGCTTAGAATCCAATTGCCAAAGCAGCCATTTTCTCCAGGTGGACTGATCTCTATTGGCTGGAGATCTGTTGTAATAGGAGTTGTAATACCTGGAGTTTGGCAACCCTAACCCTCAGCCCCAATCAGCTCCTCAAGAAATTGAGGAGTTGGAGGGAAAATGGCCTCCATAGGGACGCTCTAGGAATTCCCCCATGTTTTTATGGTCTTTGCCGCAGAGATTAAGGGAAATCCCTAGAGCATCACCTGGAACTGACATCATATCCTCCCCAATCTCTGCCCTCCCCAGACACTGCCAACGAAAGCTCCTGTCATTTGCCAAGGCAGCGCTGGCAACCCTCAGAAGGGCCTGCCCCATAGTTTAGTGGTAGAGTTTGGCATGTAGGAGATCTCGGCTCCAATCCCCAGGATTTCAGGGACAAAGTAGTATCTGCTTGATATCTTGGAGAACGTCTGCCTGCCCGAGTAAGTATCAAGGTCAATGGAGCAACTTGCTATAAGGCAGATTCATATGTTCAGGGAGGAACTCGTTACAGACAGTCCCAAGTCAAAGATCTCCAGATGAAGGGGATGTTGAGACTGGCTTTCTTCCACCTGAGAACCTGGAACACTGAGACCAACCAGAATACACATTTCTGGGTAAGGCTGCCTGGTCTCCCCTGGCCAATGGCAGGGGATGGAGGGTAGGGATGCCAGACCCCATTAGGAAACTCCTGCAGATTTTTGAATGGAGCCTGGGGAGGACTTAGACCTCAGGGAGGTGCGATGCCATAGAGTCCACCCTCCAAAGCCTCCATTTTCTCCAGGGAAACTGATCTCTGTAATCTGGAGATGAGCTGTAATCCTGGGGGGAATCCCCAGGTCCCACCTGGAGGTTGGCATCCCTATTTCTGGGCTAGGTAAAAAGAAGGAGGTCTTGGGGGTTCTGGGTTTGCTAGGACAACACTGCGTCCTGCAACTACATGAAAGCTGCCTCCAAGCGAATGGTGATCTAAAGGTAGGGTTGCCGGGTCCCTCTTTCTCCACTGGCGGGAGGTTTTTGGGGCGGAGCTTAGGAGGGCGGGGTTTGGGAAGGGAGGGACTTTAATGTCATAGAGTCCAATTGCCAAAGAGGCCATTTTCTCCAGGGGAACTGATCTCTATTGGCTGGAGATCAGTTGTAATTAGGGTTGCCAACCTCCAGGTAGTGCAAAAAATACTCACAATACTAGTAACAACAAGTATAGCAAAAAAGAACTAGCACGACTCAATCTAGAAATTGAACAATGTATTAAAGTGCTATCATAGAAACCACCACAAGTGTACAATACTTACAAAATAAACACTATAAACAAATAAACACTATAAACAAGAGATAGGAACAAATGGAAAAAAGTCCAAAGTTCAAAAGTCTTATCCTATTCAATCCTCTTCTGATCCAAACGTAGATACAAAGTCCGTGTAGGTCCAAAGATATTATAAAGTCAACGGAGGAAACGCTATCCCGGATATCTTAGCGCTTTCACCAAAGCACGGCTTCATCACAATTCATCCGAGGTTGAAGTCTTCAATGAGCAGAAAAGTAAACTGGGATACGATCGTTTCAATTCTTTGAATTCTTCCTCAGTCCTGTTTAATCAAAGCTTGTATCCTGTGAGGGAACGTCATATTGTAAACTTGTCTGAGCAACTATATGAATTGGATATCCTATCACTGGAATCATTAATGTGAAAAGAAATATGTGGTTGCTATTTGTATCCTGCAAAAGGATTAAGAATTGTATGAAGAAAGATTGAAGCTATATCAGCTTATATTGAAAAATAACCAACATAGATGATTAAACAGGACTGAGGAAGAATTCAAAGAATTGAAACGATCGTATCCCAGTTTACTTTTCTGCTCATTGAAGACTTCAACCTCGGATGAATTGCTGATGAAGCCGTGCTTTGGTGAAAGCGCTAAGATATCCGGAATAGCGTTTCCTCCGTTGACTTTATAATATCTTTGGACCTACACGGACTTTGTATCTACGTTTGGATCAGAAGAGGATTGAATAGGATAAGACTTTTGAACTTTGGACTTTTTTCCATTTGTTCCTATCTCTTGTTTATAGTGTTTATTTGTTTATAGTGTTTATTTTGTAAGTATTGTACACTTGTGGTGGTTTTTCTAGATTGAGTCGTGCTAGTTCTTTTTTGCTAAACCTCCAGGTAGTAGCTGGTGATTTCCCGCTATTACAACTGATCTCCAGCCAATAGAGATCAGTTCCCCTGGAGAAAATGGCCGCTTTGGCATTCTGTGGCATTGAAGTCCCTCCCCTTCCCAAATCCCGCCCTCCTCAGGCTCCGCCCCAAAAACCTCCCGCCGGTTGCCAAGAGGGACCTGGCAACCCTAGCTGTAATAGCAGGAGATCTCCAGCTAGTACCTGAAGGTTATAGAAAAATACAGCAGCTATGGCCAATTAATTGTATACTATGCATAAAACAAATGACAATAAACACAATGTGTGTATGTAACAACGGTGACCTTATGAAAATATTATTGAAAGTAACAGCAAGCATATATATATTACAGCATCAAAAGCTTTTACTGCAACATTAGTTCACATGGATAACTCCACAGTTATCAATATAATACAATATTATACAGTATAATATACTGGTACATTCAAGACCCGTGTGCACCCATGGGCTGTCTCAGAATAAGCTACAGAGACTGTTGATAGCGATATTGTTGCAGCAAAAGACGTTGTAATATATATGTGTTTTATTTTCATTTGTTTTATGCATAGCATACAACTGGCCGTAGCTGCCGTATTTTTCTATAGCACCTGAAGGTTGGCAAGTTGAGAGCCAGCGTGGTGCAGTGGTTAAGAGCTGTGGTTTGGAGTGGTGGACTCTGATCTGGAGAACCGGGTTTGATTCCCCATTCCTCCACATGAGCAGCGGAGGCTAATCTGGTGAACTGGATATGTTTTCCCCACTCCTACACACGAAGCCAGCTGGGTGACCTTGGGCTAATCACACCTTTCTTAGAACTCTCTCAGCCCCACCTACCTCACAGGGTGTCTGTTGTGGGAAGGTGAAGGGAAGGTGATTGTAAGCCAGTTTGAGTCTCCCTTAAATGGTAGAGAAAGTTGGTATATAAAAACCAACGCCGCCCCTTCTTCTTCTTCTTCTTCATATGGGGGTCCCCATTTAAACAATGTCCTTGGCCCCTTCTGCAAACAGCGGACTTCACTCTTCTGTAATCCTTTCCGCAGCAAAAGTCGAGCTCCCCGCAAGCTGTGGCCAAGCAGGCTGTGTCCGGGAATGAATCTCAACCATCCAGAAAGGTCACCAGGCGTGTTGAGTTTTCAGAGGAGGGTGAGGAGGACCCTGCAAAGCTAAACTACAGCATCCCGACGGGCCACCACCCAAAACCACATGTCGTCCCAGATTATGTGATGTAAGTGGGTGAGTAATGAGTCGTTTATGCATGGGAGTTTTACCTGAGGTTTGTTGCTCGTTGGATCCACACTTTCCTGTTGGGCGTCTCTGCACCAGCAGTCTCCAAGCTCAAATCAAGTCTCCGCCATTTTTAATGCTGCTTTGTAACTGGCTTACTTTGTAGAGTTTACTGTAGAAAATTCCCCCCCCCCAAAAAACCAAATTGCCAAATAAAAAAGCATTTTAAGAACAAAAAACGGAGCAATCTAAAAGGAGGGGGGGAGAAATCCAAACCACATTTTTAAAAAGCCTTTCTTCTGCTCAGAAAGAGCTCTGAGGAAGCAGAAAGCATTTGAATCCCCGCCTCTTTACATGCTGCTTTGTAATTGGCTGTGAGAGAAACCAAACTTGCGTGTCCCACACTTAGCCTTATGCACGGAGATTTCACCTGGGCTGAGCTCAGGGGGGAGGGAAGAAACGGGTTAACAGGGGAATGGGATATCCCGGGATTTGCCAGGACTGGCAGCGAGGTCATCTGTAATGGACAGAAAACTCATGCGTAACTCCAAGGAACAACTGAGACAGACTGGGGGCAAACATGAGTGAAATTACCCATGCATAAACGACCACAGTTAATGTTTGGGGGGTGGGGAAAAGGCTCCGCCTTTTTACTAAAGACTTCCAAGAGCAGAAGAGTTTCCTTGCAGGATCGGGCCAGGGTCTAACTGGAATCAGATTTCAAGACAAGATGGATTATTTGTAGGGTTGCCAGTTTCTGGGAGGAGCAGCTCCCCCCTCCACTGCTCACTGAGATGGAAGGACAACAGGAGGAGTGGGAGATGCACTGCCCCCAACCCTACCTAGCAGGCGGATTACAAATGGAAGATGTTTGACTGGTTTGCCTTTGAATGTTCAGCTGGATAGCTAGGCACAGTGGTTAGAGGGTTGGCCTAGTATCTGGAAGATGCAGGTTTGAATCCCCATTCCACCATGGAAGTTTGCTAAGTGACTCAGCCTAACCTACCTTACAGGGGTGTTGTGATGATACAGTGGAGGAGGGGAGAGCAATGAAAGCCACCTTGTATTGTATTGTATTGTATTGCCCCCTTAGGTCCCCAGCAGGGAGCAAAGTATGGTGGAAGGATCTTAATAAATAAATAGTGACAGGTTTTGAGTCCCTGGCTGGAGGATGCTTACCTTCCCTGGGTTTTTATTATTATTAAATGTCTATTATTTCAAACATCACATACCGGTACATAACAACAAACGTACCCACAATACAGTAAATACTCCATATTCATGTATATGGCTACATATCTAAATAAAATAAAATTTGAAGCAAGATCATAATACTACATTCTATAATGTTATATCCCCCCTCAAACAGAATTGATCATATTGCATTTCATAATTAATACTACAATTACTCCAGCTATCTTTCCAGCTATCGTGACTACTATAAGTTAAGAACATAAGAACGATGCTGGATCAGACCAAGGCCCATCAAGTCCAGCAGTCTGTTTGCTCAGTGGCCAACCAGGTGCCTCTAGGAAGCCCACAAACAAGACGACTGCAGCAGCACCATATTGCCTGTCTTCCACAGCACCTAATATATTCGACATGCTCCTCTGATCCTGGAGATAATAGGTATGCATCATGACTATGCATCATTTTAACTAGTAGCCATGAATACTCCTCTCCTCCATCAACGTGTCCACTCCCCTCTTAAAGCCTTCCAATTTGGCAGCCATCACCACATCCTGGGGCAGGGAGTTCCACAGTTTAACTATGTTGTGTGAAGAAATATTTCCTTTTATCGGTTTTGAATCTATCACCCACTGGCTTCAGCAGATGACCCCGCATTTTAGCCAGAAATTACTTTCCTTCCCTGGTTGTGGCTTGCCTGTCAATCTTCTAACAGTCCTCAATATTTTCCTCCCTCCCCTCTTCTGTCCTGCACAGAAAGTATCCGGCAATCAGAAGCATAACCGAGCAGGAGAAATACAAAGCGGTCTTCAAGGACCAATATGCCGAATATAAGGAGCTGTACCATGAAGTCAGAGCTGCCCGGCAGAAACTGAAAGAGCTGGGGCATCTGATGGACAAACTGCCCCACACCTATCAGAATAAGAAGGTTGGTTTGCATTCATGTGAATGGTTGTGGTTGTTTTTTAAAGGGCTGCGAAGAGGTTTTCAGCCACCTCCCTCCCCTAGTGTTTTTCCAAAGTAAAGTGCAAAGAACAGTTTGCGTATAAATTATGGGAACAAAGAACACGCAGGACACCAATCAAGATAATCACAGGAGAGGGAAGGGCCGTAGCTCAGTGGTAGAGCACCTGCTTGGCATGCAGAAGGTCCTAGGTTCAATCCCCGGCATCTCCAGTGAGAGGGACCAGACAAGTAGGTGATATGACAGACCTCTGCCTGAGACCCTGGAGAGCCATGGGGATGGGCTGTGGCTCAGTGGTAGAGCACCTGCTTGGCATGGAGAAGGACCCAGGTTCAATCCCTGGCATCTCCACTTAAAAAGACCAGGCAAGTAGGTGATGTGAAAGACCTCCACCTAAGACCCTGGAGAGCCATAGGGATGGGCTGTGGCTCAGTGGCAGAGCATCTGCTTGGCATGCGGAAGGTCCCAGGTTCAATCCCCGGCATCTCTAGTTAAAGGGACCAGGAAAGTAGGTGATGTGAAAGAGACCCTGGAGAGCTGCTTCAAGGTAGACCTGTTATAGCAGGGGTGTCAAACTTAAGGCCCATGAGCCGGATCCTTTCCTTTTCCTTTTATCCCTTAGAAGCAGGGTTCAGACTGCGTTCAGGCAGCAGATTCTGACAGGATGGGGGCTCCTGTATTCATTGTGCTCCTTCACATTGCTCTGGGAAGCAGACGCTACTCCCAGGATGCCTCGCAATGCTGCAGAGGATTCTGGGGAGCAACACTTCATTTTCTCGTTGCTGCATTGAAACCTGTACAGGAATGCCAACTGATGCCAACAGCTGGGTTGTTTAATGGGGCATAGCCAGGGCCAGTGGAGTTTTTCCAATTGAGAGCCAGTGGTTTAGAGCTGCGGACTCTAATCTGAAGAACCAGGTTTGATTCCCCACTCCTCCATATGAGCAACGGATTCTAATCTGGTGGACTGGGTAGGTTTCCCCACTCCTCCCCATGAAGCCTGCTGGGTAACCTTGGGCTATTCACAGCACTCTTAGAGCTCTCTCAGCCTCACCGACCTCACAAGATATCCGTTGTGGGGAGAGGAAGGGAAGGGAAGCTGGTTTGATTCTTCTTAAAAAGGCGTATAAAAACCAACTCTTCTTCTTTTCACTCTGCAGGAGCAGAACAGGGTTTCCACTGTGCGGAGGGAATACGAGGAGAAGAAGAAGGTAAGTGCGGTGAAGGGGCCAGAGGGTCATTTCAAAGAGGACTTCTGGGGGCTGCCCACTGGGGGAGGGCATTGAAACAGCCTGCCTGGCTGCTGACCCCATCGGCACTATGACACCATCAGCCAAGCTCCCTGCTTTCTGGGGTAGCCGATCTCCAGGTGGGAGCTGGAGTTCTCCCAAAAGTATGCATGAGCTCCAGACTACAAAGATCAGCTCCCCTGGAGAAAATGGCAAGTTCAGACGGCGGAGTGTACGATACGACACCCCTGTGGGGCTCCCTCCCCTCCCCAAACTTCGCCACCTCCCACAAGCTCTGCCACCAAATCTCTAAGAACTTCCCAACCCCAAATTGGCACCCCCACTCTTCCTCTCCCTTCCATCAGCACCCTAATTCTGAATATTGGCTGGAGAGGCGGGAAAGGGGGCACCTGTAAGCTCTAGCCCTGCGGCAAACCCATAAACAGATTTCAGCAGATGGCAAATCCACGAAAGCAGTTTTATTGGTTAGAATCGACAGGTTTCAAAAGCCATATTCAAAAGGACACTAGTAAGGGTCAAAGGCAAGGCACATAGCATATATGGGAGAGCAAAAGGAGATAACCGGTTACCCAGGCAACCCCCCCCCCCCTCCAACAGGCAGGAAGGAGCACTTGGCGATTCCCACAGTATGGGAATCTATGAAGACTAAACACGGGACTTAGACTGGCCTTGGACAGAATAGCACAACAGCACATGGAAGCAGCACAACAACACTACCACATACCATCCTCATGGCCTGCTCCTGACAACACCGCGTCTCTGTCAGCCTTTGCTTGTTTTCCAAGTCCAGGAGAGGAGGAGCAAAGAGAGAATATTGAACACATGAACACCTGAAGCTGCCTTATACTGAGTCAGACCCTTGGTCCATGAAAACCAGTCTTGTCTACTCAGACCGGCAGCGGCTCTCCAGGGTCTTAGGCAGAGGTCTTTCCCATCACCTACTTGCCTAGTCCCTTGAACTGGAGATGCCGGGGATTGAACCCGGGACCTTCTGCATGCCAAGCAGATGCTCTGCCACAAGCAGGGTGACCCTTGGCCATCTGTTCCTGAGGGTGGTGGAATGCTCCAGCTGCTTTATGGAGCTGACTTCAAGATGATGGGTGCTCAGCAGTGCAATTTTTATGATCCATTCCTCGCATAGGGTTGCCAACTCTAGGTTGGGAAATTCCTGGAGATAGGGTTACCAACCTCCAGGTACTAGCTGGAGATCTCCCACTGTTACAACTGATCTCCAGCTGATATAGATCAGTTCACCTGGAGAAAATGGCCGCTTTGGCAATTGGACTTGATGGCATTGAAGTCCCTCCCTTCCCAAACCCTGCCCTCCTAAGCTCCGCCCCCATAACCTCTCGTTGGGTGAAGAAGGACCTGGCAACCCTACCCAGAGATGTGAGGGTGGAGCCTGGGGAGGGTGGGGTGTAATTCCATAAAAAGTCCACCCTCCAAAGCAACTGATTTCCTTCAAGGGAACTGATCTTTGTGGCTTCGAGATCAGTTAGGGTTGCCAGATCCCCCCTGGCCACTTGCAGGGGATGGGAGGTTAGGGTTGCCAGATCTAGTTTGGGAAACCCCGGGAGATTTGGGGATGGAGCCTGGGCGGGGGGGGGGGGGGACAGGGACCTCAATTGGATACAATGCCATAGTGTCCACCCTCCAAAGTATCCACTTTCTCCAGGGAAATTGAACTTTGTTTGCGGATAAGCTGTAATTCCAGGAGATCTCCAGGCTGCACCTCCCTGGCAACCCTGTGGCTGTCCTCCTTCCTTCCCATCAGGGAGGAATAGCAGTTCCTGCTTCTTCCCCAAATGCAAAGTTTGCTAAGGAGGCCACAGGGCTTCTCCTCACTCCTGCAGGGATTTCGGCGCTTGCATGTCGTACCCTCCAGCGGTTTGCAAATGGGGTTGCCAGCCTCCAGGTAGTAGCTGGAGATCTCCCACAATTACAACTGATCTCCAGCCAATAGAGATCAGTTCACCTTGGAGAAAATGGCCGCTTTGGCAATTGGACTCTGTGGCATTGAGGTCCCTCCCACTTGAACACCTGAAGCTGCCTTATACTGAATTAGACCCTCGGTCCATCAAAGTCAGTATCGTCCACTCAGACCGGCAGCGACTCTCCTGGGTCTCAGGCAGGGCTCTTTCACATCACTTACTCGCCTGGCCCCTTTAACTGGAGATGCCGGAAATTGAACCTGGGACCTTCTGCATGCCAAGCAGAAGCTCTGTCACTGAGCCACAGCCCCTTTCAAAGCCTGCCCTACTCAGGCTCTGCCCCCAAAATCTCCATGTATTTCTCAACCCGGAGCTGGCAATCCTATTTGCAAACAAGAACAGGGAACAGCCCCAGACTCAAAAGAAGATTGCTGGCCAAGTTCTCCACACATCAAACCATTAGGCAGTTCTAGCGGTGTTTGTTTGCTCCGCTGCTGATTTCAAAGCCAAGAGGGTGTCAGTATTTTTCATTACAGATCAACTAGGAGGGTTCCATGGTTCTCACTTCTTGAGTTGTTATCCTCCCAACGGCCCTGCGAGGTAGGCTATGCTGAGAGACAGAGAGACTGGTCCCAAATCACTCCGCTGTTGTGAATCTGAACCCAGATCTCTGCAGCAACAGTGTGACACATTAATTGCTGCACCACTAGGGTTGCCGACCTCCAGGTACTAGCTTAGGGTTGCCAACCTCCAGGTGGTAGCTGGAGATCTCCTGCTATTACAATTGCTCTCCAGCTAATAGAGATCAGTTCCCCTGGAGAAAAATGGCCACTTTGGCCATTGGACTCTATGGCATTGAAGTCCCTCCCCTCCCCAAACCCCACCTTCCTCAGGCTCCACCCAAAAAACCTCCTGCCAGTGGCAAAAAGGGACCTGGCAACCCTATAGCTGGAGATCTCCTGGTATTACAACTGATCTCTAGCCAATAAAGATCAGTTCACCTGGAAAAAATGGCTGCTTTGGCAATTGGACTCTAGGGCGTTGAAGTCCCTCCCCTCTCCAAATCCCACCCTTCTCATGCTCCACCCCAAAAATCTCCAGGTATTTCCCAACCCGGAGCTAGCAACCCTATGCACAACCCTGTCTCCTGAAAAACGACACATGCCAACAAAGCAAAATCTAGTAGTCAACAATAACCGTGGTTTGAAAAAGACCAGGAAACCAGGGTTGTCAATTCCAGGTTGGGAAATTCCTGGAGATCTGGAGGTGGAGCCTTGGGAAGATGAGGTTTGGGGAGGAACCTCAGCCGATTATAATGGCAAGAGTCCACCCTCCAAAGCAGACATTTTCCCCAGGGGAACTGGTATCTCTGTACTCCGGAGAGCAATTGTAATTCTGGGAGAACCTCAGGCCAAGACTGGAGGCTGGCAATGTTGGGATCTGGGGCAGCAGGAGTTAAGCACGTGTACGTTGAGGAGCCAGTGGGCTGTAGCCCTCTCCTCTTCATAGGAAAGATTTATCTAACACCAGCACTAGGGATTCTAGCTAGGGTTGCCAACCTCCAGGTACTTAGTAAACAGAGGTTAGCCTGCTGTAGGATAATTAGGAAAATAGAAACAGCAGAAAAATGCAGAAATTATTATGCTGTTGTAGAAAAGTAGTGATATTTAGTATTCATATCAAACTACATGTATGTAACATAAAACGTCCACTCAAACTAAGGTAAAGGCCCCTCGCTAGGCGGAACTTCCGGTTCTAAACCGGAAGTGCTGTGTGCGGTATGCACGCGTGCACATTTGCCCGCCAACCCTCAGGTGGTTGACGGGAAGAGGGGTCAATTGCCGGGGGCTTGCCCACCACCAGCGGGCACCTGGCAACCCTAATTACAACTGATCACCAGCTGATAGAGATCAGTTCTCCTGGAGAATATGGCTGCTTTGGCAATTGGACTCTATGGCATTGCAGTCCCTCCCCTCCCCAAACCCCGCCCTCCTCAGGCTCCACCCCAAAAACCTCCTGCCAGTGGCAAAGAGGGACCTGGCAACCCTAATTCTATCTGGGCTCCTCCTGTCTCAAACAACTGTTGAGGCAGAAGTTCCACAGATGAAGCTAAAAATCAAACAAGGTAGGAAGTCTTTGCAGGGTGAAATGGGGAGGTGATAAAAGAGAAAATCTGTGGCTGCTCCTCCCCCCCCCCCCCAGCAGACTGCTCAACGGCTTCCAGCCAGGGATTGATAAACGGTCTCTGATTCCAGGATCCCACCTTCCTGGAGAAGCAGGAACGCTGCGATTATCTGAAAAAGAAGCTCTCTCACATCAAGGCCCAGATCCAAGTGTATGACGGCGCGGCTGAAGACGGCTCTGTGCACTTCTGAAGGACTTCTGGACATGGCCCCCCTCCTGGCCTCATGTGATGGTTGTCGATTTGTGGGGCAGGAAAGAGAGAGCCGGGCCTCTGCCCATGGTGGAATCTTGGCAGCGACCCCTACACACACACACACACACACACACACACACACACACACACACACACACACAAACATCTGAGCAGGGAGAAGCAGACATTTCCCTGGCTGGACCAGGAATAAGTTAGGGATTCCTTGGCGGAGATTGACTATACTGGATGATTAGCTCCATTGCTTGCAGTTGGGTTGCCAGCTGGCCAAGCAAATCCCCTCTCCCCCCCCCCCCCCGCCTGGCTCCTGTGTCTTTCTCCGAGGTGGCACCTATAAAACCTAGCAGGGCAAATTTCTTCAGGGCATGAAAGCTTAAGCTACATTTTTGTCACTTCCTCAGTCCCTTCTTTCAAGCCATCCAAATCAGTGACCATATCTTGAGGCGGCGAGTTCCAGTTCTGTGCTGTGTGAAACAGGATTGTCTTTTTGTCTGACCCACCTCTCTTCCCACATAATTTCATACATTTCTGCCCGTGGCATGGCCCTGGATCCCTACCGAGGCATTGCTCTTCGACTGTGGGATTATATCATTTCTTTATTGACTCCATTTATACCCCACCTTTCTCCCCAATGGGGACTCGACGTCGCTTGCAACGATCTCCTCTTCTCTGATTTGAGCCTCACAACAAGCCTGCGGTGTGGGTTAGACTAAAGTATAAGACTGTGTGTTTTGAATTTGTTTTTTATAGTCACAAAACAGTGAAAAATGCTTAAGAAAAAGCAAAGAAAGAAGCTGCAACATTGAGCGGCGTGCTAAACTTTTCAAAAAACTCATTTGGTGGGGTTCATAGACAGCTAGGAGGACTGTCAAAGTCATTCAAAAATCTCCCAGAAGCCAGAGGAGCCGCCTAATCACCAAGCTAGGCTTTTTCGTTTCTTTTTGATTTCATAGGTCACCACTGCTTTTGGTGTGCCTCATTTTTTTTTATTGTGACACAGATTGTTCTGATGCTTTTCTTATGCAATTGATGTCCCCCAAAAAACCACCTTAGTGTTGAAAAATACATTAATGTTAATGGGAGAAATTAATCATGAGAACAAAACAGGGTTGAAAATAAAGATTCATGGGTTCAGTTCTCGCATGGGGGAAGTCAGATATTGAAAGGGGGATATCCTAATCCTGAGGGGGCCAAACATAAGGCCCGTGGGCTGGATCCAGCCCCTTGAGAGTTCTTATCCGGCCCGCAAGCCAGCCAAGGCAGCCACCCCCCACACACACACACACTCTCGATCTGGACTGCCGAGGCATGGCCCAGCCCAACCAAGTGACATTTATGTAGGGTTGCCAACCTCCAGGTACTAGCTGGCGGTCTCCTGCTATTACAACTGATCTCCAGCCGATACAGATCAGTTCCCCTGGAGAAAATGGCTGCTTTGGCAATTGGACTCTATGGCATTGAAGTCCCTCCCCTTCCCAAACCCCGCCCTCTTCAGGCTCCGCCCCAAAAACCTCCCGCTGGTGGTGCAGAGGGACCTGGCAATCCTACATTTATGCCATCTCTGGCTAGGGTGGCCAGCTCCGGGTTGGGAAATACCTGGACGTTTTTGGGGCGGAGCCTGAGGAGGGCAGGGTTTGGGGGGGAGGGACTTCCATGCCATAGAGTCCAACTGCCAAAGCGGCCATTTTCTCCAGGTGAACTGAGGACTCAAGCAGCATGGAAGACTGCTAGGTAGAGTCTCCAATTGAATGGTATTATGGCCTGAGCCATATGAGTATAACTGAAGAAAACAATACGAATATAAATGAAGGAAACAATAATAATTTGAATACATGGAGTTATATGTGCCTGAAGGGGACCTGATGAAAATTAAGAATATAAACTTCCTCTTCAACCTTGGGACTGACTTGTGATTTCATACTACCTGTTGATGCTGCGAATAAGAAAAGATGTTGTTAGAGTTATATGTTTTTGATACATTGCTATTTTTGTACTTAAAGGTAAAGGTTCCCTGTGCAAGCACTGGGTCATTCTTGACCCATGGGGTGATGTCACATCCCTGACATTTTCTAGGCAGACTTTGTTTATGGGGTGGTTTGCCAGTGCCTTCCCCAGTCGTCTACCCTTTACCCCCAGCAAGCCGGGAGCTCATTTTACCGACCTCGGAAGGATGGGAGGCTGAGTCAACCTTGAGCCGGATACCTGAAACCAACTTCCGTCGGGATCGAACTCAGGTCGTGAGAAGAACTTTGCACTGCAGTACTGCAGCTTACCACTCTGCGCCACAGGACTCCTATTTTTGTACTTACCTTCTTGTATATGTAGTTTCTTGTAATATTGTATCCTACGGTTTCATTTTATTCTGCATTGGAATTTTGTGAATTTATTATAGACTTATACAGAGTCCATTACGTATTTTTCTGTGTACCACCTGGAATTTGGCAACCTTATGTCCAGCCCTCATAACAAATGAGTTCCACACCCCCGGCCAAAATTCGTCCCAGCTCTGCTGAATCGAGGGTGGTAGACGCAGCTCTCCCAGCAGTTCCCCCTTCCTGGCCGAGAGCCGCTCTGTCCGTTGCCAGAGGCAACTGTTCTCCAAGGCGTCTTCAAAGGCTGCGCCCTGCTGTGCACATACCAGCCTTCGAGTCACATGCTTCCAAATGACGGGAGGTGTCAACAATGGTCCACACAAGCCTGCCTTCCTTCCTTCTGGAGGGGCCGACCCTCCCACCACCCTAGAGACGAAGGTTGGGCCTCACTAGGGTTGCCAACCTCCAGGTACTAGCTGGAGATCTGCTATTACAACCAATCGCCAGCTGATAGAGATCAGTTCCCCTGGAGAAAATGGCCCCTTTGGCAATTGGACTCTATGGCATTGAAGTCCCTCCCCAAACCTCACCCTCCTCAGGCTCTGCCCCAAAAACCTCCCGCCGGTGGCAAAGAGGGACCTGGCAATAAGGTTGCCAGCTCTGGGTTGGGAAATACCTGGACATTTATGGGACAGAGCCTGAGGAGGGTGGGGTTTGGAGAGGTTGCAAAGGCGTTTATATAACAAGTAGTAGCTTCTTCTAAAACATACAATATAGTTGTTACAAAAGTGCCAAATAATGGTAAATCACATATTGCAGTACAATTATAATGCACAAAAAAAATGCTCGAAACCACAACAGTCAGTGATGGTATGCCAGCTATTGTCATTTGCTGAAGCTGGAGGGTGAGGGTGAGAGATTCAAAACCGATAAAAGGAAGTATTTCTTCGCACAACGCATGGTTAAACTGTGGAACTCCCTGCCCCAGGATGTGGTGATGGTTGCCAACCTGGAAGTCTTTAAGTGGGGAGTGGACATGTTCATGGAGGAGAGGGCTATCCATGGCTATTAGTCAAAATGAATACTAGTCATGATGCATACCTATTCTCTCCAGGATCAGAGGAGCGTGCCTATTATATTAGGTGCTATGGAACACGGGCAGGATAATGCTGCTGCAGTCGTCTTGTTTGTGGGCTTCCTAGAGGCCCCTGGTTGGCCACTGTGTGAACAGACTCCTGGGCTTGATTTGGTCTGATCCAGCATGGCTTTTCTTATGTCCTTATGTCCCGTTTCAATATCTCTTCTCTGGACTTTGACCTTGTGATTCTACAACAAGAAAAAGTATAACAAGTACAGCCATCATATAATGTAAACATCTTACCAATTTGCAGATAACCTCTGGTGCTGTGCACCTTTTTTTCTTCTTTATTCAGAGGTTTCTTCCCCCCCCCACCTTTCCCCCCCCTTCTAGGGTGGCCATTTTCTCCAGGTGAACTGATCCTTATCTCCTGAAGATTAGTTTTAATAGCAGATCTCCAGCCACTACCTGGAGGATGGCAACCCTATAAAAAACAAGACATGTCATGGAAGGGAAAAGTAAGAGGTCAGTTGGACAATGCATAAAGAAGAGCTGTTAACAGGGTGAGATGAGCTTTGCAAGAGCAGAGGTGCAAGACCAGCGGTTTGCAAGATCTAACTTATTAGACCAAAGATAAACCCATAGTTAGGGTTGTCAACCTCCAGGTACTAGCTGGAGATCTCCTGCTATTACAACTGATCTCCAGCCTATAGAGATCAGTTCATCTGGGAGAAAAGGGCCACTTTGGCATTGCAGCCCCTCCCCTCCCCAAACCCTGCCATCCTCAGGCTCCACCCCAAAAACCTCCTGCCAGTGGTGAAGAGGAACCTGGCAACCCTACCCATAGTATATAAAGACAGTAAGACTGGGGCATAGGGTAAATTGCTAGCATGGGCAACCCACTGGATCCTGTCAAGATTGAGTTGCCAGCTCCGGGTTGGGAAATACCTGGAATATTGGGGGCGGAGCCTGAGGGGGGCAGGGTTTGGAGAGGGGAGGGACTCTCCAAACCCTGCCATAGAGTCCAATTGCCAAAGTGGCCATTTTCTCCAGGGGAACTGATCTCTGTCAGCTGGAGATCAGTTGTAATAGCAGGAGATCTCCAGCCACCACCTGGAGGTTGGCAACCCTATGTCAAGACCACTGCACCTAGGGCTGAATTCTCCAGAGATCTTGGCTCCCGGCTTCTCAACCACAGCAAATAACTCCCGTCGACACCAGAGACTGGGAAACCCACCAGCCCATCATGGTTATGAAAGCCGACAAGGAGTGAGTGTTTTACAGGATTAAAGGCTTGGGATCCGAGGTGGTGCTTTGCTTTATTTTAATTGGGTCTTGGCCGCCGTCGCCACGCACCTTCCGCATGACCAAGGTGAACAGACCCAGAACAAACATGAGTCCTGAGTTCTCCTCCTGAAGTTGGCACACGAGGCCAGAAGGGTGGGATTTTGCCAAGGAAGGGGTCACTCGGAGGTGGCGGAGCAGAACCCGGTTAAGAGCCGAGTTTGGCATCCGGCGAAGCCAAACGGCCCCAGGAGAGATTTAAATCCCTCTCTCTTTCCTGCCAGGCCTCTGTAGGTACCAGCCTCTCGCAGGCTGCCAGGGGGAGGGAGAGAGGGGTGTGCGCTTGCCTCTCTGCGTGCATGCGTGCGTGTGTGCAGGTCCATGCCCAGGTTTAATGGTTGTGTACGTCTAGTAATGATTAATCCTCTGGCTGCTGTTTTAAATGGGAACAAAGAGGCAGTAGCAAAGGTGTGTATGGTGGGGGGGACACCCCAGGTAGCCCACACCTTTGAGCCGCTCCACAGGCATCAGGTGACCGCTCCAAAGTGTATCAGGAAGTGGCGAGGATTCCGCCAGCCTTTCAAAGTAATGGCCATCTGCGAAGCGAAGGCAGGGGAGTAACAATCCCGTTTGGATCTGGGAGTGAAGCAGAAATACGGACTCAGGTAGGAAAACCTCATTTTTAAAATTTTTTTGGCATGGGAGACTTTTAAAGAGGGTCCTTGGCTTTATTCCTGGGAGGCCTGGCAGATTGGCAAAAGCAGAGAATCTGCACTGATCCAGGTAGGAAAATCTAATTTATTTAATTAATTTTGACATGCGAGAAGTTTCAAGAGGGCTCTGCGCTTTACTCCTGGGAAACCAGGGGGATTGGCAAAAGCAGAGAATCTGCACGGAACAAAAAGTGAAGCAGAGAAGACTCTCTGGTTTTGCTAACGGCAGCTGGGCATATCCTGGGGCCGGGGGCAGGAAGCTAAGCCCAGAGAGCCTCACCCCCCATTTAGCGAATGGATTCAAATGGACAAACTGGATATCCAAGGAGCCTTGGCACATCTGGAATGGCCACCTTCTGAACGGAGATATTCCTTCGAAAATATTTGACCTGTAGCCATGAGCGGCAACAAAGAGCCGGTGTGGTGTCTCGGTTAGAGTGTCTTGGAGACGGAGGTTCTAATCCCCCCCTTGACCACAAAGCTTGCTGGGCGACCTGGAGTAGGTCGCTTTCCTTCTCTCTGCCTGGCCTACATCACAGGGTTGTTGCGATGACAAAATAAAAAGGCAAGACTGTGATGTCAGTTGCTCTGAGCTCCCTGGAGAAAGGGCAGGATATAAACGGCTGGACGGCTGATGGTGTTTCCTTCCACACCATGAAATGGCTTCACAGACTGGATTTCGGCAGAATGGCCTTCGTTAAGGCAGAAGAGCAGATCAGGCTGGTGTTTTGAGTTGGCAACCCTATGTGCATTTTCCCGTCATCTGCCTTGCAGAAATAGTTCTAACCACAGGTTGTACTATCTGTATATCTGAAGTGCATCTCCCTGTTCTGTCCAGTGGCCCTGATCCCATGGCAAGAAGAACATGCCCTGATACTCAGAAATTGAAGCTGATTCCCCACCCCCCTATTAAAGCTCCCAGGCCTTTGCATTCTGGAGTCCTTTTAAAATAGCACACTCAATCCTATTGTTTGGAAGCCAGTCCTCGCCAGGGTCCTCCCCCCCCCTTCAGCCCCTTTGAAGAAAGCAGTAAACACAAGTTCATGTGGTTTACGGATGAGGAGAGGTGGATAAACCCGGAAGGGGGGGGGCGTTCCCTAGCTTGCCCTGCATCACTTATGCTCCCTACTGACACACAACTTTGGCAGACTGCAAATTATCTCCAACCGTGCGCACAATGTTTCGCTTTGGGTCAGGGTTTACGAATCAGTCGTCACCACCTGCCTTAAACCGGTGTGAGAATCAGTGTTTCACAGTATGTGCCAAAGGCCATTGGCTTGCCACTAAGATGCAGAACTTATTTTCTGCTAGGGTTGCCAGGTCACTCTTCGCTACCAGCGGGAGGTTTTTGGGGCAGAGCCTGAGGAGAGAAGGGTTTGGGGAGGGGAGGGACTTCAATTCCATAGAGTCCAATTGCCAAAGCAGCCATTTTTTCCAGGGGAACTGATCTATATCCGCTGGAGTTCAGTTGTAATAGCAGGAGATCTCTAGCTAGTACCTGGAGGTTTTTATAGAAACAAACATACCTATGCTGAACTTACTCAAGTTATCGAAAAAACAGCACGTAGGCTCAAACTGCACCACACCTACTTCACGATCACATAAACTTTCATACACAATTCCTTCAGTTTTCAATCTGCTATATTCAAAATAAGACAATATGCACTTCTTACACACAATGAAAAATGACAATACAAGAAATCTTAACAATATCTAAACCTCCCAACATATAAGCATGCAGAATCCCTCAGTGTATATAATTGAACACTGTTGGCAATAACATAAGCCACAAGCCATTTGTGAATATTCACATAAAAGTTCTGCCTTAGAATCATAGAATCATAGAGTCGGAAGGGATCACCAGGGTTATCTAGTCCAACCCCCTGCCCAATGCAGGAAATTAACAACTACCTCCCCCCCACATCCCCAGTCACCCCAACCCTCCCCCCGCCATGCCAGATCCCACAATCAAAGCACTCCCGACAGATGGCCATCCAGCCTCTGCTTAAAGACCTCCAAAGATGGGGACTCCACCACCCTCCAAGACAGCGCATTCCACTGTCGAACAGCCCTCACCATCAGAAAGTTCTTCCTAGGTGGAATCGCTTTTCTATTAGTTTAAAACCATTACTCCATGTCCTAGTCTCTGGAGCAACAGAGAACAAGCTAGTTCCCTCATCAACATGACATCCCTTCAAATATTTAAACATGGCTATCATGTCTCCCTTGATCTAGACACAATACTCCTATTGATGCAGCCCAGAATTGCATTGGCCTTCTTAGCCGCCATATCACACTGTTGCCAACCTTCTCTTCCCCAAACTAAACAAACCCAACTCCCTGTTGACTCATGTTCAGTTTGTGGTCCACTAGGCACGATGCGCCGTCAGAAGTAAAGACAGGCGGACACAGTTCAAGCTGAACAGCAAAGGTGGAGCCACGGAACGCTAATAGAAGGAATGCCCAAAAGAGCGACACAATGACAAAACGCTGTATTTTCTTCAGAGGGAGACAGGAGGTTGGCAACCCTATTTTCATCCCTGTCTCTGAACGAGTGGAAATGTTCAGGGACACGCGCAGAGTGCAGTTTCTCGACACCCAGACCCAGATTCAGTGAAGCAACCAGCACTTTAGAGAATATTTATGGGGGGGGGATTATGCCCCCTCTCCGGGAACCTGCTCGAGGTGGTTTACAAAATACAAACCTAAAAAAACCAAACAATCAAATATATTAATTAAAATCCAGCATTTAAAATCCCAGCCAAGCATAAAAACATAGACCATAAAAAAAAAGACTACTGGCAGCTTAAAATAACAATCTCCAGACTTTTTAAAAGAGTGTTAAAAGATGAGCTCCTTAACTAAAATCCAGAACACACCATGCAGTAACCACAGCCAGTAGGTGAAGCTTTTTCCTAAGAGGGGGAAACAGCTCTTAGAGGACACAGGAGCAAGAATGAAAGAAAGAATTGGCAACCCTAGCAGCAGAGTTTGCACGCATTACTGGGTGTAAGTCTAAACTCTCCCTGAACAAGTGAAAGATCAGTGCTTCAGAGCGTGGGAGGAGTGCTGTTTCTTTATACCAAAAAAACCCAGCTCAGCCCAGGAGAAGCAAGCAATGTTTTTGAGCATGCCCTACCCTGCGACTTGAAATTCTGTAACTGCAGATGAACCCTGGGAACTTCATGCAAGGCGGTTGCTCCTCCATTCAGCCGCAGCCCTTCCCAGAATAAGAGAAGGAGGAGGAGGTGGAGAAGAAGAAGAAGAAGAGTTGGTTTTTATATGCCGACTTTCTCTACCACTTACGGAAGAATCAAACCAGCTTACAATCACCTTCCCTTCCCCTCCCCACAACAGACCCCATGTGAGGTAGGTGGGGCTGAGAGAGTGCTAAGAGAGCTGTGACTAGCCCAAGGTCACCCATCTGGCTTCGTGTGTAGGAGTGGGGAAACCAACCAGGTTCACCAGATTAGTGTCCGTCGCTCATATGGAGGAGTGGGGAATCAAACCCGGCTCTCCAGATCAGAGTCCACTGCTCCAAACCACCACTTTTAACCACTACGCCACGCTGGCTCCGAAGAGCATGGTCATAGCATTTTGCTCAAGTTTAGACCTTTGGGCCACCAAATTCCTGTGACTGGCAGCGGCTCTCCAGGGTCTCAGGCAGAGAAAGGTCTCTCCTACAGTCTTTGAACTGGAGACTGAACATGGGACTTCGGTGTGCAAAGCAGGTGCTCTGACCCCTAATGATGAAAAAGAAGAGTTGGTTTTTATATGACGATTTTCTCTACCTTTTCAAGGAGAATCAAACCAGCTTACAATCTCCTTCCCTTGTCCTCCCCACAACAGACACCTTGTGAGGTAGGTGGGGCTGAGAGAGTTCTGAGAGAACTGTGACTAGTCCAAGGTCACCCAGCTGGCTTCATGCGTAAGAGTGGGTAAATTAACCCCTGTTCACCCGATTAGAGTCTGCCATTCATGTGGAGGAGTGGGGAAACAAACCTGGTTCTCCAGACTACAGTCCACCACTTTTAACCACTACACATAACAACAGGAATTTGGGGCAGATGTTGCTTGTTGTACAGAAAGGATAAAACCAGCCACTCTGGCTGACCATGCTGATTAGCAGCAAGGAGCCAGTCCTCATGAGAATATGCTACTGTGCCTCTTTGCATTTTGGGCAGCCAGTAAAGTCCCAGGAGGGGAACCCATTTTGGAAGGAGATCCAATTTAACAGCCAACTGAGTGGCAGCAACGAACAGGTGTTTATCACTTTGTTGTGAAAACCTGGGCAGACTTCTGCAGCTCCTACCAGCACAGGTGGTGTGGTGGTTAAGAGCGGTGGTTTGGAGGGGTGGACTCTAATCTGGAGAACCGGCTTTGATTCCCCACTCCTCCACATGAGCGGTGGACGTGAATCTGTTGAACCGGGTTGGTTTCCCCACTCCTACCCATGAAGCCAGCTGGGTGACCTTGAACTAGTCACAGTTCTCTTAGAGCTCACTCAGCCCCACCTACCTCTCAGGGTGTCTGTTGTGGGGAGGGGAAGGGAAGGTGATCGTAAGTCAGCATACAAAAACCAGCTCTTCTTCTTCTTTAACTGCTGTTTGTCAAGCAAGAATTCAGGCTGATCTGAGGACATTTGCTTTTTGCTGCAAGTGACTTTAAAAAAAATGCACCTTTGGAAGACACAGCAGTATCCTTTTTGTGCATTTTGGATACTGATCATCAGGCAATTCATTTTGGAAAGAGAACAGGAGTCTGGCTGGAACTGCATCCAAGCAGGAGTCCCCGAAGACACAAATCCTATCGCTCCCAAGGAATTATTCGGCAGTGGAGTAAGCCAGAAAAGAAGGAGCTGCCTCATCTCTGTGTCTTAGCCATGGGTGTTGCATATCTCAAAAAACAAAGAAAGAAAAACAAGACGTTGTTCCACCACGTTCTAGTCCCCCTACACACACACTCCTTGAGCTCAAGACAGGGTCATTTTTAGATAAATGCTGCTTTAATTTTCCGAAGGAAGGAGGATTTCGGACAGTAAGGCAAACTGAGAACTATCTTATCTCACTTTCTGTACGGGTATGTGGAGGCGCCAGCGTGGTATTCAGAGTGTTGAACTCACATGAGGGAGACACAGGTTCCAATCTCCACCCAGGCAGGAAGTCCACTGGGCAAGTTTGAGACGATCACTCTCTTTCTCAGCCTAATCTACCTCCCAGGAATGTTGTGAGGCAGGGAAAACCATGCACCCAAACTCCCCGGAAGAAGGGTGGGAATTTCTAAGCCTTGGACCCAAATAACCAATAAATCATCTGCCGTTCAACCAATCTACCTGGTAATTAATCAATTTAATTTGATTGTAAGTCACTTTACACTTCCTGATATCTCTCAGAGAGCTATTTCTGTCGAGATTTGAGTAATATGCAAAATTTATTTAAATAAAGACTCTTGCTAATTCTTCCGTTGTTCTCTGTGTTCACCTTTTTTTATAGCTGCTAATGCTTTTAATAAGAGTGGCTGCTTTTAACTGATTGCCTTTCTGGAGGATCTGGGTGTTTTGCCAATCTCTCTGTTGTCATTTTCTGTAGAAGTAGAAACGGGGTAGAAATATTTTAAATGTTATAAATGTAAACACCGTGGCGTAGGGCTTGCCCTTTTCGTTAGGTTTAAATTGCAAAAAAAAAAATTGCATTCAAACATCATGTACAAAATTTTACAACTACTAATAAAATGCCCTATATACCCACAAGCATAATTTAAAAAATACCACACATCAAAAAAGCAATCAAGTTCTTTTTTTCACACCACACATAATGGACTTACGGAACTCACTGCCACAGGATGTAGCAACAGCCACAGGCTAGGACGGTTTCGAAAAGGAATCAACAATTGATTGACATCCCTCTATCACCCTCAATACTCAATTATTATATTCCAACTTATATTGAGTGGCTGGTCTTGGTTCCATCTCTCTGTTAGCATGGAAAGCTGAGGTGAAATTCAGGTTTTTCCAATTCGATCAGGATTTTCTTCCTGATCTTTTAAATGGACTGAGCTTAGGGTTGCCAGGTCCCTCTTCGCCACCGGCGGGAGGTTTTTGGTGTGGAGCCTGAGGAAGGCAAGGTTTGGGGGGAACTTCAATGCCATAGAGTCCAACTTCCAGAGTGGCCATTTTCTCCAGGTGAACTGATCTCTATTGGCTGGAGATCAGTTGTAATAGCAGGAGATCTCCAGCTAGCACCTGGAAGCAACATGGTTCACAAGCTTTGGAGACCTTGATAGAAATTCCTTCGGTCCTTTTTGAAATTGATATGATTATTACAAATCTTTCTGATATGCTTAGCTGATGAAGCCACGTGCGAAACGTGTGTAGGATCTAGACGACACGTCCGGACACCTCCTCTTGGCACCTCCTTGTTGTGGTCCTCTTTTTGACATCTCGTGTCCGAGATGTCAAAGCACAGGAAAGTCTCCCATGGACAGTGACATTGTTCCTAAATGACTCATTCAACAAATTTTCTGTCATATTGCACATTTTGCTGGACTGTTTTGCATACTGTAAAGATATTGTTGTTTGTGTTTCCTTTGTATATAGTTTCACTTTTTTGCACTTCTGCACTTAGATAAACTTATTTCTGGTTAAAATTATTTTGTAGTGCTGTTTGGATCTTTTCCATTAACTATACAGCACTGAGCCTTTATTCTCTCCAGTACCTGGAGGTTGGCAACCCTAACTGAGCTTGACCCTTTTGTGTCTTCCTGGACAAAGATAGCAGACGAAAGACTTTCCAGTTTACAGATTCCCTGTCCAAGTTTTCCCTCAGTCCTCCCTTTAGTAAGGAGTGAGATACAGATTTGGAATGCAGGGGCCATCTTGAATTATGTGGTGATGCCAAAAGGAAATGCACACCTTCTTTCTGGGGACAGATCTATTCCTGTGCTTCCAGATTATCTAAAATTCTCAACTATACCAACCTTTCAGAGACATAATGCCTTACCCCTCGACAAATTATTTGGCAGATTCTTAGACAGCCCAATCCCCACTTTCTGTGGGGCAAGGCCAAGACAGAAACACTTATCCATTTTCTATTCAGTTGTGATTTATACGCCTCTATAAGATCTCCTTTTATTTCTCCATTGATGTCACTCTTTCCTTTATGTTCACTGGCTGTATGGAACCTCCATGTACAGAGGCAGTGTACCCCTGAATATTGGGGCTCTGTTTTGCTCTGGGGCCCTTTTGAGGGGATCCAGCCACCTAGTACAGGAAACAAGACTGCATGAACCGTTTCTCTGACCCAGCAAAGCTCCTCTGATGTTCTGAATAAAAGCCTTCAGCTACAAAATCCCTAATTTAACTGTAAGCGCTTTGAAATAATGACTGGTTATCAACCCTATGATCTTCTGTTGCGAGAGCTGGTGATCTTATTGAACCAGCGCTGATTACCCAATAGGCAGAGAAAGCATGCATTTAGGGCACCGGCCAAGCAAGGGCAACAAAAAACAATTTTTAAATTAAATTTTTTATTTTCCAAACAACATAAAACAACACATACAACAAACACTCCGTGTATATATAATCAGTACTCCATGCCTGGAACAAGATCTTCATCAAATAACCTATGAGTGGAGATACATCATTTTATACTTAGCATTAATCTTTACATCTTAAGAGTAACTAGATCTTTAACAAAGCAGGGGATATATATATAACTGTAGTTACACCTCAAGCAAATTAACTACATTGCGAAACTTGATTGATATTGCATTATACTTATATCATTTATGATGTCATCAACCATTATATCTAAAGGATAAGTAGCTCTACAAATTTGATTGCTGTTAAATCTAAAAGAGAAATTTGCATATACATATACACCTACTTTAAAACTCAGTAATCTATATGTATTGAACTGCTTATTGTTATTATATATTTACAATGGCTTTTCCTTTTACAAGCTTACTACACATGTGCCATTTCAAAAAACATTTTTTTAAAAAGAATTAGGCATTTCCAAAAAATCTAGAGAGAAGCGATTTTAATTTCAGCATACATGTAAGTCTTGTGTCATTTTTTTAAAAAAAACTTTTTTATTTTACGCTGTAAAGGTAGTCCCCTGTGCAAGCACCAGGTCATTCCTGACCCATGGGGTGACGTCACATCCTGATATTTGCTAGGCAGTCTGTTTGCAGGGTGGTTTGCCAGTGCCTTCCCCAGTCATCTTCCCTTTACCCCCAGCAAGCTGGGTCCTCATTTTACCGACCTCGGAACGATGGAAGGCTGAGTCAACCTCGAGCCGGCTACCTGAAACCAACTTCCGTTGGGATCGAACTCAGGTCGTGAGCAGAGCTTGGACTGCAGTACTGCAGCTTACCACTCTGCGCCACGGGGTTCCTAACAAGCTTGCTACACATGCACTATTTCAAAAACAATTTAAAAAAAAGAATTTGGCATTTTCCAAAAATCTAGAAAGAAGCAATTTTAATTTCAGCATACATGTAAGTCTTGTGTCATTTAAAAAAAAAACTTTTTTATTTTACGCTGTAGTACTGTTTTATTTTGAATTACCTATGGGGGGTACCCTCTCATCTTTTCAGTAGACGGGGTCTCTAACGGTCGGGATCTGGCAAAATAGATCATGATGGTTAGCAGTGTTAGTAGCTGGAGATCTCCTGCTATTAGAACTGATAGCTGCTGGACATCTGTGCCCGTGGATTGACCCCCACGGTTGACCCCCATGATGTAGACGATGGAAGCGATAAGCAGCCCTGTTTGGAGTGGACTCCATGGCATTGTACCCCACTGAGGTCCCTGCCCTCCCCAGACACCAACCCTAAATCCCCAGGAGTTTCCCAACCTGGAGCTGGCAACAACCCTACGATTCCTGACCCATGAAGCTGCTTGCTAGTTAGGGTTGCCAGGTCTGGGTTGGAAAATACCTGGAGGTTTTGGGGGTGGAGCCTGAGGAGGGCGGGGTTTGGGGAGGGGAGGGACTTCAATGCCATAGAGTCCAATTGACAAAGCGGCCATTTTCTCCAGGTGAACTGATCTCTATTGGCTGGAGATCAGTTGTAACAGCAAGAGATCTCCCGCTAGTACCTGGAGGTTGGCAAAACCCTAGTAACAGCGGGAAATCTCCAGCCACCACTTGGAGGTTCTGAATAAGAAAAAAAGTACAGGATGCCAAGCATATGATAAACTCACCACAATTGTATTACATACACTATATGAACCCAGTTCTTGCATACAATATACATACGATAAAGAGTGAAATCTCAGCAAAATATAGGATAGCTATCAAACGTACATTCCATCAAATGTATCGTCCATGAAAGAGTCTTCCAAAGTATTTGATAACTATCCTATAATTTGATAGCTATCCTATATTTTGCTGAGATTTCACTATCTTCTGTATATTGTATGCAAGAACTGGGTTCATATAGTGTATGTAATACAATTGTGGTGAGTTGATCATACGCTTGGCATCCTGTATTTTTTTTCTTATTAGGGTTGCCAGGCCCCTCTTTGCCACCAGTGGGAGGTTTTTGGGGTGGAGCCTGAAGAGGGTGGGGTTTGGGGCGGGGAAGAGACTTCAGCGCCATAGAGTCCAATGGCCCAAGCGGCCCTTTTCTGCAGGGGAACTGATCTCTATCGGCTGGAGATCAGTCGTAATAGCGGGAGATCTCCAGCTAGCACCTGGAAGCAACATGGTGCATCATCCAGGACATCATTCCTCACATGCATTGTATGTGGATTCACGCCATTCTGGACTCACCTGCGCCTGGAAGTACGGCATTTGAAGTACAGGGAGTCAAAATAGATTATATCAGCGTTTGTATTTATTTTAGTCAAAAAGGGCCAGAGTCCAGTAGCACCTTAAAGACTAACAAAAATATTTTCTGGTAGGGTATGAGCTTTCGTGAGCCACAGCTCACTTCTTCAGATACAGCTGGAATGTGAATCCATCGGTCTTTAAATAGAGGAACAGTATGTAAATGTGAATAGCATACTGTTCCTCTATTTAAAGACCGATGGATTCACGTTCTAGCTGTATCTGAAGAAGTGAGCTGTGGCTCACGAAAGCTCATACCCTACCAGAAAATATTTTTGTTAGTCTTTAAGGTGCTACTGGACTCTGGCCCTTTTTGACTACTGCAAACAGACTAACACGGCGACCCACTGTGAATTGTATTTATTTTGTAACATAGGGTGTCTCAATGTAACTCATGTGCTTAAACTTTAGGATCTATGCACCCAGTCAAAAGCCAGTACACTGTGTAACTTACTGATTGGGCGTTGGTCCGCTGCTGATTCTTGCAGTACCTGGAAGTTGGCGACCCTGTTTCTGATGGAGCGCTTTGAGTAGTCCGGAGGCATTGGGGTTTTCGTTTTGTGTAGGCCCCCTGGAGGTTGGCAACCCCAGCTTGCCCGTCCACCGGCTGGTGGCCTTCGTTGCTCGCAGCAGGGGAAGGGGGAGGCGCTGCCTTCTGGAGCAGGTGAGGCTGGCGCGAGGCGGCTGCTGGGGCTGCTCCGCGCGTCTCGCAGGAGCCGCCTTGGCCGGGGCCAGGAGAGGCCGGCGCCGGCCCCGGACGCAGCCTCCCTCCGCCTGCTGGGCAAGCGGCCGGCGGCCCGTCGAGGGTAAGAGTTCCCACCCGCCGAACCCCCTTCTGCTTTGGGAAGGGAGCCGGGGCGCGATGGGGCGCTCCCGTGGGCAGCCTTGGGCAAACTCTGGGCACCCTTTGGGCAAGGCAGCCCCCCTTTCTGAGCCCCGGGACCCGCTGGCGCTTGGTTTCAAGGGGCCCCCCGATCGAACTCAAGCCCAGTCCAAAGCCGGCTGGGGTTATTGTTAATGTTGCCAATCTCCAGGTGCCACCTGGAGATCTCCTGCTGTTACAACTGACCGCCAGACGACCGAGATCAGTTCCCCCTGGAGGAAATGCCCGCCTTTGGCAATTGGACTCTGTGGCCGTTTACGCGTGGGAGGTAGGGTTGCCAGGTCCCTCTTCGCCATCGGCAGGAGATGTTGGGGGCGGAGCCTGAGGAGGGAGGGGAGGGACTTCAATGCCATAGAGTCCAATGGCCAAAGAGTCCTTTTTCTCCAGGGGAACCGATCTCTATCGGCTGGAGATCAGTTGTAATAGCAGGAGATCCCCAGCTATTACCTGGAGGTTACAATACAAAATAGGCACCTCCGTGCAAGTACCAATGGTTAGAAAATCTGCAACAGAGTCTTCAGTCCAGAAGTAGCAAGAAATCTTATTGGTGCTTACACATGTGACATCAACAATACAAGAGTGAAAGATACATATGAGAACAGTCAAAGTTATATACAGTATGTACAATCTAAATAGGGTGCAGTCTCAGTGCACCAATTGCCATGTTCTTTCAAGTAAATGTATTTTCTTCAAAAGGTCCAATAGTAGGTACTATCCCAAAAGCACACTTTTTGGGGGGAAAGTGTGCTTTTGGGATAGTACCTACTATTGGACCTTTTGAAGAAAATACTACATTTACTTGAAAGAACATGGCAATTGGTGCACTGAGACTGCATCCTATTTAGATTGTACATACTGTATATAACTTTGACTGTTCTTATATGTATCTTTCACTCTTGTATTGTTGATGTCATATGTGTAAGCACCAATAAGATTTCTTGCTACTTTTGTACTGAAGACTCCGTTGCAGATTACCTGGAGGTTGGCAACCCTAATGGGAGGAGTTGCCTTGGATTTGCCCTCTCTAGATGCACATTTCCCCCATCCGAATTCTCCAAACTCTGCATGGGAGCTTATTGTTGAGTTTTGAGAATATGGATGGGGGGAAAGTGCATCTGTAGAGTGGCAAATCCAAGGCAAAACCTCCCATGCATAAATGGCATCTGGCATTATATACTGATGAGGTCCTTCCCCAGCCCTGCTCTTTCCAGGATGCATCCCCCACAAATCTCCAGGTATTTCCAAACCCAGAGCTGGCACCCCTAGTTACTGATGGTGGTGGTGGGAAAGGTTGTCTACTTGCAGCCAACTTCTGGTGACCCCAGTGCCAGATTTACCTAAAGGCTTGGCAGGCTGAAGTCTGTTATGTGTATTAAGTGCCGTCAAGATGCTTCCGACTCATGGCGACCCTATGAATGAAAGTCCTCTAGAATGTCCTCTCTTTGACAGCCTTGCTCAGATCTTGGAAATTGAGGGCTGTGGCTTCCTTTATTGAGTCAGTCCATCTCTTGTTGGGTCCTCCTCTTTTCCTGCTGCCTTCAACTTTTCCTAGCATGATTGTCTTTTCCAGTGACTCTTGTCTTCTCATAATGTGACCAAAGCACAACAGCCTCAGTTTAGTCATTTGAGCTTCTAGGGACAGTTCAGGCTTGATTTGATCTAGAACCCACTGAAGTCTAGGGCCTCAAAATCTAGGGGCCTCTGGCCAAAGTGTATAATATTTTTTGTATTTTAAAAGAAGATGTATATTTTACAGCCTATAACAGTAAACTCACAATGTCATGTTACTAAACATTCCTGCTTATTCCACAAAACGTTTACAAAGTTCAGTTATTGCAAAAGTTCTTCACAGTGGTAATTTTAACATGTATGCTCCCCCCACCCCAATCACTACAGTATTTAACAATAACATCTTATGTCCTTTAGAGCGGGGCTTCTTAATCTTTTTCCACTTGTGACCCCTTTTCACCCAAGAAATTTTTACACGACCCCCGGGTATATAGGTATATAAAATAGGTATACAAATCAAACAAATAATAAATCAGAAACCTTTTACTGTTGTCAAATTTTTTGCGACCCCCCACATTCAGTTTAAGAAGCTTTGCTTTAGAGGACAAATTGTGAATTGTGGATTTTAAACACCCATCATCATCCTCGGCTTCACTGAATTTTGTTTAAAATACCCTTCCATCTTCCTCTAGATGTGAAAGTGGGGGGTTAGGAGGGGCCTCACAAGTGGAATAGCCGAGGGCCCCTCTTCATCTAAATCCGGCACTGGGTGACTGACCCCTTATGGGGTTTTCAAGACACATGCCGAAGTGGTTTGCCTTTACTTGCCTCTGCGTAGCAACCCTGGACTTCCTTGGTGGTCTCCCGTCCAAATACTGGACCTGCTTAGCTTCTAGCGCTGGAGGGGCTTGCCTTTCCGTGCCCTGATCACACCCAGGCTGGAGAATCGTAGGGTGCTAAGGGTGCCCTAAAGTTCCCTGTTCTGCTTTGTGTTCAGTTGGCTCAAAGTTTGCTCACTCCTTACGGTTCTTTGCTTTTCAGCTGTCCGTTATGAAGTTTGTGTTGCAGGGGGCATTCAGGGTGTTTGGTTGTGCAGAGACCGTTGCAAAATGCATCCCTTTGGGGAAGGAAAACAGAAAAGGTTGTCAATGTAGACACTGCAATGTAGACACTGGCTCAATCGAATGAGGGAAAAGCAAATCAAAACAGATTTTCCAGACTTTTTTAAAAATATAATTTTATTTTTATATATAGGGATTCAGAAAAAAAGAAAGAAGGGGAAAAGGAATATAGGGGAATTAAAAAAAATATCAGCGTGTCTGTGTCCAAGCTTCAATATAATACATTTTTCTGCCCCCCTCACAAACATTTAAACTTATCTAAAAGATCATTAAAGGTAAAGGTAGTCCCCTGTGCAAGCACCGGGTCATTCCTGACCCACGGGGGTGACGTCACATCCCAACGTTTACTAGGCAGACTTTGTTTACAGGGTGGTTTGCCAGTGCCTTCTCCAGTCATCTTCCCTTTACCCCCAGCAAGCCGGGTACTCATTTTACCAACCTCAGAAGGATGGAAGGCTGAGTCAACCTTGAGCCGGCTACCAGAAACCAACTTCTGTTGGGATCGAACTCAGGTTGTGAGTTGGACTGCAGTACTGCAGCTTACCACTCTGCGCCACGGGACTCCTCAAAAGATCATTAGGTGGTATTTAATATTCAATCGGTTAGGTACTAATTGATATAACTATTACTGCTTGATATCTGGTACCTGCTATTGTATTTTATGATATACTTCATGAAACAATATATATGTATTCCAGGGGTGTCGAACTCATTTGTTAGGGGGGCCGGATATGACATAAATGTCACTTGGTCGGGCTGGGCCATGCGCCCATAAATAAATAAATAAAGGAGGGAAGGGGGAGAGAGAGAGACAGAGAGAAGGCAGGAAGGCAGGAAGGCAGGAAGGCAGGAAAGAAAGAAAGAAAGAAAGAAAGAAAGAAAGAAAGAAAGAAAGAAAGAAAGAAAGAAGGAAGGAAAGAAGGAAAGAAAGAAAGGAAAAGGGAGGGGAGAAAGAAAGAGAGAGAGAAAAAAGGAGGGAGGGAGACAGAGAATGAAAGAAAGAAAGAAAAGGGGAGAGAGGGACAGAAAAAGAGAAAGAAAAGAGAAAAGCCTTCCCCCCACACACCCAGATGTTCTAGTGGCCCAGTGCGACCGCAGGAGGGCCTCCACCCCACCCCAGGTGCCCCAGTAGCCCAGCGCGACCACGGGAGGGTTTCCACCCCACCTCCGGGCGCGACAGCAACCCCACAGCCCAGCGCCACCACAGGAGGGCCTCCACCCCATCCCCAGGCACGCCAGCGGGCTCCGCAGCCCAGCGCGACTGCGGGAGGGCCTCGGCGTGACCGGGCAGAAGCCTTACCCACTCCCTCCCCAGCCAGGCACGGGCCCCAGGAAGCCCAGAAAAGGCCAGGGGAGGGGGGAACGGGACTAGCTCCTCGAGCCAGATAAAAGCCCTCCGGGGGCCGGATCCAGCCCGTGGGCCGCACATTTGATACCCCTGACGTATTCTCTTAATTAATTAATTAATTAAAGTAAAACCAGAAACGTCAGTTGTTAAGTACTGGTTAAATTTAATACTTCTCTACCTACTTCGAAATGAAGATATTTTAAATGCCTGAATAATTATCATAGAGAGATTTTTCAGACTTGAATGGCAGGGAGTCGAGGCTTGCAGTCAGCCTCGTGATGTGTGCTACCTGGGGCGGCTTCCGAAGATTGTTCAGAAGGTGTGAGTCATGCAAAATGCAGAGCTGGGACAGTAGATGGGTACCCATTAGGGTTGCCAACTTCCAGCTGCTAAACCATAGAAAACAAGTTCGCCTGCTGTAAAGTTAGGTCAAACACAAGAAACAGCAGTTCAACAAGAATGCTCAATAAAGTAGTATCTGTAACCATCACTGTAATATGTATCAAAATGCTCTATTATGTAACAAAAATAAGCGTAGCACATCAACATACAAAATACCATACGCAATCACAATGACAAAGCTAACATGTGCAGCAGAGAAATATCCACGGAATATATTCCAGAAAACAAATATAGCATATCAACATACAAGATACTATGCACAATAACAATAACAATGCGAACAAGTGCAGCAGAGAATTGTCCATGGAATAAATTCCAAGGTAGAGTCCATACAAAAGCCTTGTACTCCTTGAGATCAATCAGAAATTATTTTCATGTGGTATGACCTCCCCAGAGTGAAATCTTTGGATGATGGACTCTAATCCACGGTTCAGTAACCCATCAATGGGCACTCTTCAATGGATAACGTGGTTGCTGTGAACCCTTCACTAAAACAGGGATCCGGTATTCTCCTGTTTCGATAGGATCTTCATCAGGATTCAACATGGACTGCACCTTAGCTAGTTCACATGCTGAGTCAACTTCCAACTGGTGGCTGGAGATCTCCTGGAATTAGAACTGGTCTCCAGCTGACAGAAAGCAGTTCCTGTGGAGAAAATGGCCGCTTTGGTAGTTGACCTCTATGGCATTATACCCTGCTGAAGTCCCTCCCCTCCCCAAACCCCACCCTCCCCACGCTGCACTCCCAAATTCTCCAGGAATTTCCCAACCCAAAGCTGGCAACCCTAGTACCCATTCATGGAGTTGTGTCTGCCCTGTTCTAAAAGAATGACGTTAGGTGTGTGTTTGCTTTTATGCATAATCCAAAAGGTTGGTTATAATCTGCAAACCACCGGACAAGCTGAGAGCAAAGCATGTTAAGGTCCCCCTTGCTCCCCTATCACCTTGCCAAGGTCTCCCACCCAAGGGCCTGTTCAATATACTCTCATCTGAAGCAAGATGGGTAGCCAAAAGAGGCCGGGGCATTTTCAGGGGTGGCACCTTGCCAATGGAAAGGCCCCACTTCCCTTCAGTATTTTTCATCTGGCTCCTGTTGTTTGTAATTTTATGGGCCAGATGAAGACATTTTTATTCTCATGGGTGTTTGGTGATATTCACTGCTTAATGCGTGGGGGTTTTGGTGGATATGAAATTCTTGTTCTAATTGCTTCTTTTATTTTATTTGTTGAAGAGTGGTGATGTTTTTTATGTTAAATGTGTAGTCTGCTGACATTTTTCAGTGAACCACCTCTAAGATCTTGTGCAAGGGGAGGGAGATTTGGAAATTTCAAGTATGGTCTGAATGGGGGGGGATCCCGGGGGGGGAGTGGGGGTGCGATTTTTCATTTCTTTGTAACTGCTAATCTGAGCCTGTGGGCCCAAAAGATGAGTCTGTGGGGCAGGTGAGGGGCTTTACTTTTCATACAGAGTTCCCCACTCTTGCCAAAAAGAAGTGTGGGAAGAAGGAGCTGTGGCTCAGTTTATGGAGCATCTGCTTGGCATGTAGAAGGTCCCAGGTTCAATCCCCAGCATCTCCAGTTAAAGGGACAAGGGAAGTAGGTGATGTGAAAGACCTCTGCCTGAGACCCTGGAGAGCCGCTGTCTGTCAAGAGTTGACAGTACTGACTTTGATGGACCAAAGGTCTGATTCAGGATAAGGCAGCTTCATGTGTTCATATGTTCAGGAAGAGTTGGTTTTTATACCCCGATTTTCTCTACTTTAAGGAGTCTCAAACTGACTTATAATCACCTTTCCCTCCCCACAACAGATACCCTGTGAGGTAGGTGGGGCTGAGAGAGTTCTGAGAGAATTGTGACTCGCCCAAGGTCACCCAGCTGGCTTCATGTGGACGAGTGGGGAATTGAACCCGGTTCTCCAGATTAGAGTCCACTACTCTTAACCACTACACCACGGTGCCCCCCCCAAGAGCTTCTGCAGACCAAAGATTCTGTTTATTCATTTGTTTATTTTGAACATTTATCTGGTTTCCAGGGTGGCCTATGCAAATCATGAAAATGGGCAACCGATGGCAAAAACAAAAAGCACAGAAATAAAAACTGATCAACTAAAACAAGAAAACCGGTCAACAATCACCAAGGTTCAGTTAAACGGGCAGCGACAGGTGCTATTCAAGGAATGTGAAAATGTTCAACTCTGCTTGATTCCCCCTCCCCTCCCACACCAATGTGGTTAAGCATGAATCATGATCCTAAATAGTAACCACAAAATGTACTAATACGATCGCCGAATCTTATCCAAATGCGGGAGTCTTACAGTGTCTAGAGAATCATAGAATCAGAGAGTTGGAAGGGGCCAATCCAGGCCATCTAGTCCAACCCCCTGCTTAATGCAGGATCAGCCTAGAGCAGGGGTCGTCAAACTCATTAGTCAAAAGAGCCAAATATCAACAGTCAACGATTGAGATTTCTTTTGAGAGCCAAATTTCTTAAACTTAAACTATATAGGTAGGTACACTGTTTATTAACTTAATAAACTTTAATTAAAGTTTTAAGTCTTAATTAAACTATAGGTACACTGAATAAAACTTGATATCATACTTAATAGTGATCTTATTTATTGATAAAACTTTAATTGTTAAGTCCCTGCCATTTCCCCCTCCCCGTCCGGAGTCCTCGTCTGGAGGCCTGGTCTACCGCCATAAAAGCCTATTGATAGACCTGGCCTCCGGCCGAGTCCCATTGGGAGGCCAGGTCTACCCATTGGCTTTCTTGGCAGTAGACCTGGCCTCCAGAGGCCCATAGAAGCCAATTGGTAGACCTGGCCTCTGAAGGGGGACTTTTCCCCTCCTCGGAGTCCAGGTCTACCGCCAAGAAAGCCAATGGGTAGACATGGCCTCCCAATGGGACTCAGCCGGAGGCCAGCTCTACCAAAGGAAGCCCGCCCCGCCCAACAGCTGATAGGCGGGGTGGGGGCCAGGAACCACCGAGCCGCCCGCCCAGCAATTGCGCGGCTAGAGGGGAGGGGAGGCTTTAGCCTCCCAACCATTGAGGGCAAGGGAAAGGGAGACCCAGTCTCTCTCTCTCTCTCTCAGGTGCACCGGCTCCGCAGCCTGGCTGCCGGCACGAGCGGGCACAAGAGCAGGGGCTCCGAACCAAGTTCGGAGAGCCGCACTCAACGGGCCAAAGAGCCGCATGCGGCTCTGGAGCCACAGTTTTGAGACCCCTGGCCTAGAGCATCCCTGACAAGTGCTTGTCCAGCCTCTGCTTAAAGACTGCCAGGGAGGGGGAGCTCACCACCTCCCTAGGTAGCCGATTCCACTGTTGAACAACTCTTGCTGTAAAAACTTTTTTCCTAATATCTAGCCGGTACCTTTTCTCCCGCAATTTAAACCCATTATTGTGTGTCCTATCATGATGGTCTGAGTCTTTGACCACCAGCACCGGGCTGGTGCACTGAAGAGGATACCCTTTTTAACAGGCCGTGTTGTGTGTTTCTTGACAGCCGATCGCCACTGAATGTTGCCTTGGCAGTCCTTGAGTCTCCCAGCTTTCTTGAAGAATGTACAGTAGCAAGAAGACATACGATGGCCCCCCCAACAGCTATGGCCCCCATGGAGATGATTATGGGTATGACATCCAATCGCCTCCTCCTGGCTCCTACTATGTGGAGGATGTGCCCCAGTACTTCTACAAGTGGAATTCTCCTCCTGGCGTGGTGAGGATTTTGGAGGCCACGGGGGTTCTGCTAAGCGTCACCATCTTTGCTTGTGTGGCGTCCACCTTGGCCTGGGAATACGGTTATGGTGTTTACGGTGGCTCGATGGGCGGGTATTATGGTAGCGGATACGGTGGTGGCATGGGCTACGGAGGAGGAGGAGGGGGATACGGCGGTTACGGCGGTTACGGCGGTTACGGCGGTTACGGAGGCTATGGAGGCATGACCAACCCTCGGGCTGCCAACGGTTTCATGATCGCCATGTCGGTGCTGGCCTTCATTACTCTCCTGGCGCTCCTGATCACCAGCCTCAGCAAGTCCAGCGGGTCACGCTCCAGGAAGTTCTACTTGGTGGTCATCATTGTGTGTGCCATCTTGGCCTTCATCATGCTTATCGCTTCTATTGTCTACATCGTGGGGGTCAACCCACGGGCACAGATGTCCAGCAGCTACTACTACAACCCCATGCTGGCCGTGTGCAACCAGATCTACAATACCGGGTCCTACATCAACCAGTACATGTATCACTACTGCATCGTTGACCCACAAGAGGTACAGTCGGTTATCTTTTCTGTGGTCTTTTGTCTAGGGTTCACATTAGTTTTCAAATGAACAGGGCTGGGGTGGGGATGTTGTCAAAAAGCCCTAGTTATCCAATTTGCTGTTGTAACAGAAGCAAATGACAATGATAACTAACAAATACTGTTTTCAATGACGCAGAGCAAATCTCGACAAAGGAGAGGAGATGGAAAGGTTGAACTAACATTGAAGCTTTCCAATCAACAAAATCAAACATCTGCCAACAGAAGTGGCTCAGGAGCAAGTGAGAGGGAGAATGAGTCTGGAAGGATCAGTAGATAAGAGAGCAGCCCTAAACCAGTGGAAACAAAAATGAATGGAAATAATAATATTGGATAAAATCAAAATGTGTGAAGCTTTTGAAACAAACAAACAAAATCACATCCCTATTTTAAACTGGAAGGTTTGAGGGAGGTGACAGATTTTTAGTTAATGCGATACAGGACACCTGAAAGATGGAGGGGGTCCAGCCCAGTCAGAGAAATCAAGTAGGCAACTTATAAGGGGGCTCTGATCTGTGGGATATATGTGAGAAAAGTGTTGGGTGAGGTTCAGCAGCCACGCTTTTGCTAGCTCATCTCAGACTCTACCTTTCATCTCAGACTCCACCTCCAGCCCTGCCCCCTTCACTCCAGGCCCTGTCCCTGTTCCAACAAGCATCTCCTCTTAGCTCTGGAAGGTTCCACCTCTGCTTTTATAAACACCACCCAAGTTTAGCTTCACCCCCTGCTCTGACAAACACCACCCTTTAGCTCGAAATCCTACCCCAGTCTCATAAACCCCACCTTTAACTCGCAAGCTCCATCACTGCTCTGGTAAGCTACACCCTTTGGCTCCCAGACCCCGCCCCGTGTACCCCTTCCCCTTTAGAAGTTCTATGACCCCACCACATAGGTTTGAGAGGTTGCTTTTCCAAGCCAAAACTTTGCTGGGGTTTGAGGCTCCACTAAGTAAACTTTGCACCCAGACTTTGCAATCCCCTCGAGCCTCCTTGCTCAGTGCTTCAGGGAAGAGCCCTGGATGGTCTTTAGGGCAGATCCCGACTTGATGCTTCCACCACTTGGCTTCGGTTCCTGAATCACTTCTATGCCCGGCAACAGACTGAGTCATGCAATGCCAAAGCAAACAGTATTTGGCGAGCAAAGTCACCTCCCTAGGAAACCAGTTTCGGGGTGGACAGAAAACAATCTGGGCGCGTTAGGGAGTGGGCTGGCGCTCTGAGCCACCACCCAGTCCAGCAGATAAGATAAGCCCGAATATTCTTGCCCAGTTGCGATATTCCCCTCTGGTGACCAAAGATATGCCCTGTTGCATGCATAAATCAGACAGAATGTACAACGGAGCAATAGTCTATAAAAACGACTGGGCATTTAAACGGCAAATTTAGGAAATCGGCAACCTTTGCACAGCTCCTGCATTTGGGCTTCTTGGCACGATGTGTGGTTAACCTGCGGAACTCATTGCCGCAGGATGTAATGGTGGCTTTAAAAGGGGATTAGACCAGTTGGCAGAGGAGAGGTCCACCAGGGGCTATTAACCATGGTGGTTGCATGGGACCCCCAACTTGTGGTGCCCAAATGCAGGTTGAGTATCCCATATCCGGACTGCTTGGGACCAGAAGTGGTCCGTATTTCAGATCTTTCCGCATATTGGCATAGTTTGGAATTTTTGCATATACATAATGAGATATCTTGGGGATGGGACTCCGATTCATTTATGTTTTATATACACTTTATACACATAGCCTGAATGTAAATGTTAAACAATATTTTAAATAATTTTGTGTACATTGATCCGTCAGAAAGCAAAGGTAACTGTCTCACCATAATACCAGTATCAGCTTCTTACACAAGAGCAACAACAAACTAACAACGGCAGGCTTTCAGTCTCCACCTGCGATGCAGTGTACACTCAATCAATCAATCGTTCCTTTATTGGCATAAAAAGGCACGCTACAAAAGGATCCAAAAGGAATGGAAATATTAAAAGGCGTCCTTTAAAAAAATAGTTAGTAGACAGTTACATCGAATAACATTGTTTGTTGATACTACCAACTGTTTGGCGGGCTTTTAACCTTTAAAAACGGCCACCATCTCCAAAATATTTGAGACGAACGGTTGTTCAGTAAATAGGCGACATTCAAAAAATCCGGAACGTTCTGTCTGTCAATCAACAGGGGGCTTAATAGTTCGTTGCAAGATTCCATGTAGAAACTACAATAAAATAAGACATGAGCAACTGTTTCAATACAATTGTTGTCCCAGGGGCAAAGCCTGACAGACAGAGGGATTTTCCGAAATCTGCCTTCAAGTAGAGCAGATGCAGTGTACACTGTATTTTATTTTTTTAGGAGAGAGGAAACATTGAAAGCAGTCGGCAGCCTTAGTGTGAGGTTGTTCAGGGCCGAATTGGCCATGTGAGCAATATCATTAAAGTAAGTAAGAGAGCAGGTGGCATGGATCTGCCTGCACGCCGGCTCGAAGGGCCCGGTTTTTGGATCAGTCCGGATATGGGATGTCCAAATAAGGGTCACTCGACCTGTAAATTGATGGATGGTGGTGCTTCCTTACCCAGACCTGGATAGCTCAGGATAGCCTGATCTCGTCAGATCTCGGATCCTAAGCTGGGTCGGCCCTGGTTAGTTTTTTGGATGGGAGACTACCGAGGAAATCCAGGGCTACTATATAGAGACAGGCAATGGCAAACCACCTCTAAACGTCTCTTGCCTTGAAAACCCAGTGGGGTTGCCATAAGTTGGTTGCAGTTTGACGACAAGTACTTCTTTATGCAATTCAGATTGGCCATTTATGCAGGGTCAATGTTGATGCTCGCTCAAAGCTTTTTTTAAAAAAAATGCGACCTTTAAAATGCCTATTCACGGTCCCGACACAAAAGGAGAAATTCCACCCCACCCCCCACTCGCCTGCTCCTTCGTTCCTTCGTTTGCATAGCCATTAGCAATTGCCGGTTGCATAGCTAACACGCGGCTATGATTTTGCATGCTTCTTTGAGGGGAAGGCGCAGATGTTTCCCTCCCCCGCGCGCCTTCAGGGGGCTTCCCTGAAGGTGCGCGGGGGGTCCTTTAAAGGCCCCCCCCCCGCCTTCTTGGAAGCCCCGTGAAGGCCTGCGGGGGGGCTGAATTTTCCCCCGAACTCCAGATCTCGTGCCGAAGTTCGCGGATCCGAAGCGGGGGAGTTCGGACTTCGGCACGTCCCAAATTTAAACGGGCCAAATTTTACCGAAGCCGAACCTTTTCCGAATTTTTTTTTCAACGGCCCTAGTGCTCCGCGAAACATCTCCTAGTGCTCCATGAAGAGATTGGAAAGAAAATACTGCTGTCATTCGGTTTAGTATATAGGTGCTAGGTGAAAATTAGTGCTCCGTGACGAATTTCTCTCCTGAAAAGTGCACCATGACTCAAAAAGTTTGGGAACCTCTGGACTAGTGGAACTGACGGAATGTAAAGGTGACCACCAGGTTTGATGGCATCAAATGAGAATTCAACCCAGTCATAGAGGGAAAGTCCATTGCTATTAACCACGGTGACTAAATGGAACCTCCAGTGTTCTGCAGCAGCCTACCTTGTCAAGCCAGTTGCTAGTAGCAACGGAGGCGGGGAAGACTTTGGCCACTGTGCCCTGCTTGCGGTTCTTCTGGGGGCCTCTGATTGGCCTCCTTTGGAGACAGGATTCTGGACTAGATGGACCTCATCCATTTTTTCTAGGGTCCGAAGTTCTTCAGCTCGCGCCCTTTGGATTAAATTGTGGCGCTCGTGAACAAAGCGGGAGGAGGGGAGTGGGCCAGATTAAGCCAGTGGGTCCCATGCCCGTGTACCCCTTTCTCTCCCCCCAGGCTGTTGCAATTGTCTGCGGCTTCCTCCTCGTCATCCTTCTTTGTGTCATCTGCTTCTTTGCGAGCAAGACGCGGAACAAGATCTGGAGGTTCGGGAAACCTAACATTTACTGGGACAAGCCGCCACCTTTCCAGGAGGGACCCAACGTAGAGGAGTGGGTGAGTATCGTCCCCTCTTTGGACTCCAATGCCTTTCCCCTTAGATCCGCACCCACAACCCCCTCATCTTTCCTGGGCCTCAGAGCTGGATTAAGCACACCGGAGCCAAAAATCTGGCTGCTTTTATGTGGGGTACACATGAACACATGAAGCTGCCTTATACTGAATCAGACTCTTGGTCCATCAAAGTCAGTATTGTCTACTCAGACCGGCAGCGGCTCTCCAGGGTCTCCGGCAGAGGTCTTTCACATCACCTACTTGCCTAGTCCCTTGAACTGGAGATGCCGTTGATTGAACCTGGGACCTTCTGCATGCCAAGCAGATTCTCTACCACTGAGCCACAGCCTCTCCCCAATAGTAATAGCACAGGGGCAGCTCCTCTCTTCTCCAGAACTCTGGAGCCAGCGTGGTGTAGTGGTTAACAGAGGTGGCTGGGAGTGGTGGACTCTGATCTGGCGAACCGGGTTTGATTCCCCACTCCTCCACATGAGCAGCGGACGCTAATCTGGTGAATTGGATTTGTTTCCCCACTCCTACACATGAAGCCTGCTGGGTGACCTTGGGCAAGTCACAGCTCTCTTAGAGCTCTCTCAGCCCCACCTACCTCACAGGCTGTCTGTTGTGGGAAGGGGAAGGGAAGGTGATTGTAAGCCAGTTTGGTTCTTCCTTAAGGGGTGGAGAAAGTCGGCATATAAAAACCAAGTCTTCTTCTTCTTCTCCTCTGGCCCCAATCTACACCCTCCTGTTTGAGCCGCTTCCCTTGGCTAAACGGCTGCGCTGCAGATCCAATTGCAAATCCGCCACGCCGCATGTCTGGCAGCCCTCTCGGCAGCTCCTTTTTCCCTCCTCCTAAATGGGCCGTGAGGCTAGCCTTTGTGATCCAGTGCGGTGAGAATAATAAATACACACAGTGACTTTCCAAACCTTGGATCTGATGGGCCCCCAGCCCACGATCCGGAGTCGCAAAGAGAAAGGGCGTGAAGCGGAGATTGGCTTTCTCTTTGCGGCTCTCCGGCTCTCTAGGCTGTTTGCTTACGATAGGCTCTGGTTTCGGTCACATCAATGATTAACCACTGTGGCGAGCCCGACAGAGATCCTGCGGAAAGCTCCGAATGTAGTCACGGCTCCTGGGCACCCCTGAAAGAAGGAGGGGGAGTTTGTCCCCGAGGCTGCTAAGTTATGATTCCTTGCATGACAATATTTCTTACTGGAGGGACTGCGAGCAGCGTAATGTTAGTGGTTAAGAGCAGTGGACTCTAATCTGGTGAATCAGGTTGGTTTCCCCACTCCTCCACACAAAGCCAGCTGGGTGACTTGGGCTGGTCACAGTTCTCTCTGCACTCTCTCAGCCCCACCTACCTCGCAAGGTGTCTCTTGTGGGGAGAGGAAGGGAAGAAGATTGTAAGCTGTTTGATTCTCCTTACAAAGGTAGAGAAAGTCGACATATAAAAACCAACTCTTCTCCTTTGGGTAGCTATGTTGGTCTGCAGTAGAACAGTTAGATTCGAATCCAGCAGCCCTTAGAGACCAACAAAAATTTTCAGGGTAGAAGCTTTTGAGAGTTAAAGCTCCCTTCATCTGATACGAGTAGGAATGAAGATCTCCGAGTCTTTATATCCCAGTCAGAATCTTAGAGGGGTGTTGTAAAGAAGGAACTCATGATGCAAAGGTACAGTTAGGGTGGCCAGGTCCCTCTTCACCAGCGGCGGGAGGTTTTTGGGGTGGAGCCTGAGGAGGGCGGGCTTTGGGGAGGGGAGGGACTTCAGTGCCATAGAGTCCAATTGCTGAAGTGGCCATTTTCTCCCGGTGAACTGTTTTTTTTTGGCTGGAGTTCAGTTGTAATAATAGTAGATCTCCAGCTAGTACCTGCAGGTTGGCAACCCTAGGTGCAATGCATATTGTAATCAGCTTAATTAGAGCAGAGGGGAAATTACAACACCCCTCCCACCTTCTGACTGGGATATAAAGACTCGGAGCTCTCCATTCCTACTCGTATCCGATGAAGGGAGCGTTCATTCTCGAAAGCTGACACCCTGAAATGCTTACTGGTTTCTAAGCTGCTGCCAGACTTGAATCTCAGTACATGCCAGCGTGGTGTAGTGGTTAAGAGCGGTGGTTTGGAGAGGAGGACTCTGACCTGGAGAACCGGGTTTGATTCCCCACTCCTCCACATGAGCGGCGGACGCTAATCTGGTGAACTGGCTTTGTTTCCCCACTCCTACACAGGAAGCCAGCTGGGTGACCTTGGGCAAGTCACATTCTCTCAGCCTCACCCACCTCACAGGGTGTCTGTTGTGGGGAGGGGAAGGGAAGGTGATTGTAAGCCGGTTTGAGTCTCCCTTAAGTGGTACAGAAAGTCGGCATAGAAAAACCAACTACTTCCTTCCTTCCATGCTGATCAAGAGGGCTTTTTGCCAAGGTGGTTTTGAGCTGTAGTCTGGTGCAACAAACAGCTACTCATCTTCCTTGGCAAGAATGCTGACTCGGAGTCTCTTCAGCACACTTGAGAATCCTGTTTGCATGTTACAGTGAATGCATTTACAATCCGTGCACAGGGTACGCTTGATTTTTCCTTAAATGTGCGCTAAGTCTCATAACATGCAACACAGAAACAGCTGACGGTGTGCTTTCAACCCCACATTTATCCAGGCGCTGGTCCTCGGTTTCATTTGTCAAATGCATGCTTGTTTTCTTTTTATTTTAATATATATATTTTATTGTGTGTGTATATAAACAAAAGATGTTTGTTGTATTACTGTGTTTTAGTTATTTGTGACAGCCAATGGCCATATACAATAAATTTTCTTGAATGGTATAAACAAAAACGCTTAGGGCTGTTTAGCTTGGAAAGAAGGCAGCTGAGGGAAGACATGATAGAAGTCTATACAATTATGCATGGCCTGGAGACAGGGAGTGGACAGGGAGAAGCTGCCAGTTGGAAGGCTTTAAGAGGGGAGTGGACATGTTCATGGAGGAAAGGGGTACTCATGGCTACTAGTTAAAATGGATACTAGTCATGATGCACACTTATTCTCTCCAGGATCAGAGGAGCATGCTTATTATCTTGGGTGCTGTGGAACACAGGCAGGATAATGCTGCTGCAGTCGTCTTGTTTATGGGCTTCCTAGAGGCACCTGGTTGGCCACTGTGGGAACAGCCTGTTGGACTTGATGGGCCTTGGTCTGATCCAGCATGGCTTTTCTTATGTTCTTATGAACCCACATGACTAGAGGCCTGCTCATTTGCTGGAAGCACTTGGCCAGCTGTCGTGGGAAACAGGACGCTGAACCAGACGAACCTTTGCTCCGATCCTGCGGGGCTCTTCTGTTCTTGCCATGTGCGAATCCACCCTGACCCCATCCTTCCTGTAGCCACTCTGGGAATGTGCTGATTTGAGTTGCGGTCGGAGGAGGCTGAGAGAAAGCCCCCCCCCCTCAGCCAGATAATCACCACACTAGGACATCCTGTACTTTATTTTACAACAGAAGCCAAGATAAGGAGGGTTTCTCCCCAGCACACAGGGATCAAAGGCGCTCAGCTGCAGATTCAAGAACAAACAATCCACACGTCCCAAGGAGACGCACCTCTCCCAAGATCTCAGGTTTTGAAGGACCAGCTAGTACCATGAGATCAAATTGGGGGCCACCCAACTAGGGTTGCCAGCTCCGGGTTGGGAAATACCTAGAGATTTGGGGGACGGAGCCTGAGGACGGCAGGGTTTGGAGAGGGGAGGGATTTCAATGGCATAGAGTCCAATTGCCACAGCGGTCATTTTCTCCAGGGGAACTGATCTCTGTCACCTGGAGATCAGTTGTAATAGCAGGAGATCTCCAGCCACCACCTGGAGGTTGGCAACCATACACCCAACCCAGTTTCCTGCTTCCAAAAGTGGCCAGGCAGATGCCTTCCAGAAGAGGTTCTTACATTTGTATGTAAGCAGCTACAGAGAAGCAAGGCGGCAGCAGGCAGCCATTGTGCCAGACCTGGCCTGTAGGCCTGCCAACCTCCAGGTACTAGCTAGAGATCTTCCACTATTACACCTGATCTCCAGCCAATAGAGATCAGTTCCCCTGGAGAAAATGGCCGCTTTGGCAATTGGACTCTATGGCATTGAAGTCCCTCCCCTCCCCAAACCCCACCCTCCTCAGACTCCGCCGCAAAAATCTCCAGGTATTTCCCAACCCGGAGCTGGTAACCCTACTGGTCTGGATGGCTATCAGTTAGTCTGCCGTGTTTAGTTCCAAAGGAGATCTAGCTAAAATGGCGTCTCCCTTCCTCTCCCAGGGCTGTTTAGCTTGGAAACGATTAGGGCTGTTTAGCTTGGAAAGAAGGCGGTTAAAGGGAGACATGGTAGAGGTCTATAAAATGATGCATGGTGTGGAGAGAGTCGACGGAGAAGCTTTTCTCTGTCTCTCATAATGCTAGAACATGGGGTAATCTGCTGAAGCTGGAAGGTGGGAGATTCAAAACAGATGCAAGGAAGTATTTCTTCACACAACGCATATTTAAATTGTGGAACTCCCTGCTCCAGGATGTGGCGATGGCTGCCAACTTGGAAGGCTTTTAGAGGGGAGTGGACATGTTCATGGAGGAGAGGGCTATCCATAGCTACTAATAAAAATGGATACTAGTCATGATGCATATCGGTTTTCTCCAGGATCAGAGGGGCATGCCTATTATATTAGGTGCTGTGGAACACAGGCAGGATGGTGCTGCTGCAGTCGTCTTGTTTGGGGCCCTGGCTGGCCACTGTGTGAATGGACTGCTGGACTTGGTGGGTCTTGGTCTGATCCAGCAGGGCTTTTCTTATGTTCTTAAGTAAGAGCAGCTACAGAGGCAGCAGCTGGCATCCCGTGAGCCAAGCCTGGCCTGGGTGGCTGTCGTTTAGTCCACCATGTTTTGTTCCAAAGGAGATCTGGCTAACTGCTGTCTCCCTTCCTCTCCCAGGAAAAGCTGGAAGCTTCCGGATCTGGGGGGGGGGGGAAAGAGGGGCAGGGGATTTGCCCCCCTCGCTCCAGGAGCCAAACTAGTCGCTGGCCCATTCCGACAGATCGTAGACCCATGGGTTAGTGACGGCTTGAACTGATTTTCCCTGCCTCCCCCCACCCCACACCCACACACCAAATTCCAGTGCATGCCTAATTCTGTTCTTTTGGCGCCGTTCCAAAATCCTTTTTTGTGGAGCTAAATCCCTGCCACGGCCCCGTCCACAAAGGGGTCAGGAAGGAAAGGAGGTGGGTGGTCTCCCCCATTGATGTTGTAGCCTAAACAAACAACTCTCCCCCACACACATATGCTTCTGAGGCTCCAAGATGGTCTGTGCTTTTCCTAACTCCGTCCTCCACCACCTCACAAGCGTCTGAGCACAGTCAGAAATCAGAGGTCCGACTTTTCCGGGAAGTGCCAACAATTGCGATAGGTTTGGGGACCGGGGAGAGAGAAATACCAGCGCACGTAAGCTTGCCGGGCTTTGGAAGGAAGCCAAAGAGACCTTGAACTTCCACGTTCCGGAAGATGGAGGAAGCTCCCCCACCCCACACTCTTACTCCCTCCCCCCTTGCCAGGGTGTTTGAAGCATCTTTAGCAGGCCTTCCTTGTTTATTTATCTTCAGTGGTAGGGTTGTCAACCTCCAGGTGGTGGCTGGAGATCTCCCGCTGTTACAACTGATCTCCAGGCGACAGAGGACAGTTCCCCAGGAGAAAATGGCCACTTTGGCAATTGGACTCTAGGGCAGGGCTTCTTAAACTCTTTCCTCTCGCGACCCCTTTTCGCCCGAGAAATGTTTTCATGACCCAGGGTATATAGGTATATAAAATAGGTATACAAATAAAACATTTACTGATAATAAATCAAAAACCAATTCATAGTGTTGCCAAATTCAGTGACGTGACCCCATATGGGGTGGCGACCCACAGTTTAAGAAACTTTGCTCTAAAGCATTGAAGTCCCTCCCCTCCCCAAACCCTGCCGTCCTCAGGTTCTGCCCCCAAAATCTCCAGGTATTTCCCATCCTGGAGCTGGCAACGTATTCAGTGTGCAGAGATGTGCAGACAAAAGGAACAGAGACCAGTTTTCTGTCTTACGTACAACAAGAACGTGGGGTCATCCCCCCCAAAGAAAATAGTAGATTCTTCCTCCCATCTTCTCATGCATTATGGCATTTGTTTTAGGGTGGCCAACCTCCAGGCGGGGCCTGGAGATTTCCTGGAATTACAGCTCCTCTCCAGACTACAGAGATCAATTCCCCTGGAGAAAAGGGCTGCTTTGGAGGATGGACTCTATTGCATTATACCGTTCTGAGGTCCCTCCCATCCCCAAACCCTGCCCTCCCCAGGCTCCACCCCCAAATCTCCAGGAATTTCTCAATCCAGAGGTGGCACCCCTAACTCACTGCCACCAGATTTATAGTGCAGTCTGATGCAGAATGACACCTGTCTGACCTCACTGATTTCAGTGGACTTAGAATCATAGAGTTGGAAGGGACCACCAGGGCTATCTAGTCCAGCACCCTGCACAATGCAGGACATTCACAACTATCTCCCCACACACACACACACACACAGTGACCCCTACTCCATGCCCAGAAGATGGCCAAGATGCCCTCCCTCTCATCATCTGCCAAAGGTCATAGAATCAGCATTGCTGACAGATGGCCATCTAGCCTCTGCTTAAAAACCTCCAGGGAAGGAGAGCTCACCACCTCCCGAGGAAGCCTGTTCCACTGAGGAGCTGCTCTATTAGAAAATTCTTCCTAATGTCTAGACAGAAGCTCTTTAAAGGGTGTGATTCTGCTTAGGACAGTAGTGTTCTAGGCAGCCAGGCTCTTTGAAGGGTATAAAAGGGGGATCAGAAGAATGTGTTATCTACCGGCAGCCACGATTGCTTCATGGAACCTCCAGGCTTAAAGGCAATCTATCTCTGAATACAAGATTGTATGTACCCAAAAAAGTTGACTTTGATATTCTGTTTTGGGGGTTGAGATATCTAGCTGGCAAAAACAGGATATTGGTCGTGGTGGACTCAGCTGACTCTGACCCAGGAGGGCTCTTCTAATGGTGAAGTCTCCCAAAAGCAGTTAGCTATGACAGTTAAATAGAGCCTCCATGTTCAAAGGCAGTGCACCTTTGAATATTAGATGCTAGAGTCAAGCAGCGGGGGGTGGCCTTCAAGCTTTCTTTTGGAGGCTGTGTGGTCCCCGAGTCTCACCCTGCATAGTTCTTCTGATACCCTTGGTGAGCATCTGCAGTAATTTTACACATTTGGTTATAGGCAGGTAGTTTGTGAAGGAAGTTGCAAACTCTTTCAAATAATGCTTCCCATAGCAGTTTACATTGGCAAAGCCTTTGTTTCCCTGGGGAAGAAAGGCAGCACTTTTCACACCCAAAAAGGGCATCGATTCAGGTATATTTTTCCAAGGAATGTCCATACAACAAGCAACAAAATGCAGCGATAAAAAGGCTAATGCGATATTGGGGTGCATCAACAGAGACATAACATCCAAATCGCAAGATGTCACAGTTCCACTGTACACTGCATTGGTCAGGCCGCACCTGGAGTCTTGTGTTAAGTTCTGGAGGCCTCACTTCAAAAAGGGTGTGGACAGAACGGAGCGGGTGCAGGGGAGAGTGACGAGGACTGGAGACCAAGCCCTGCGAGGAAAGGCCGAGGGATCTGGGAATGTTCAGTCTGAAGACAAGGAGACTGAGGGGGGACATCGGGCGAAAATGCATGGTCACTTTAGCCTCCTTTATTCCCTGTTTCAACCAGGATCGAACAGACGTTCGGCAAAAATGCATGCATTCGATCCTGGCTGAATCCTGGCTGAAACAGGGAATAAAGGAGGCTAAAGCAACCATGCATTTTCGCCCATTATTGCTCCCTTTAAGTATTTGAAGGGCTGTCACTTAGAGGAGGGCAGGGAGCTGTTCCTGTTGGCAGCAGAGGCTAGGACTCACAATAAGGGGTTTAAATTGCGGGCAAAAAAGTACTGGGTGGATATTGGGGGGGGATTTCAATTAATAGTGGTTCGACAGTTATGCAACAGAATCGGCTACCTAGGGAGGTGGTGAGCTCCCCCTCCCTGGCAGTCTAACAGAGGCTGGACCAGCACTAGTCAGGGATGCTGTAGGCTGATCCTGCATAGAGCAGGGAGCTGGACTAGATGGCCTGTATGGCCCCTTCCGACTCTATGATTCTAAGTTCCTTTTTAATTTTCCCCCTTCTTTTTCTAGGTGAAGAACGTTGCTGACGTAGCTAGTACCCACGACGAGACGGCTACTCTGGCTTACTCAGAAAAGCCCACAGCCCCGGTCAGCGCTCCTGCCAGCCCGTACAACTACAGGGGTTCTGCAAATGGCTACTACCCCACCGAAAACAGAAACAGGTGAACAAGAAAGGGACAGGCGATGTTTGCACGCCGGAGTCCAAAGAGGCTGCGAAAGCCAAAATGGTATTTTAAAGGGGGAAAGGAGGGCTGGGTGCTGGAGGGGAGGGGAGGTGGGGCAGATCAGAAAAAAGAGAGCTGGGCGAGGAAAAGCTGGAGCAGGGGCTGCAGTGGGGTTGCCAGCTCCTGGTTGGGAAATCCATGGAGATTTTGGGGGGGCGGAGCCTGAGAAGGGTGGGGTTTGGGGAGGGGAGGGACTTCAGTGCCAGAGAGTCCATTGGCCAAAGGAACCATTTTCTCCAGGGGAAATGATCTCTGTCGGCTGGAGATCAGTTGCAATAGCGGGAGATCTCCAGCCACCACCTGCAGGCTGCTATGAAAAATCTGTAAAATCAGAAAAAATCAGAAAAAAACCAAACTGCAGTTCTATATACAAAAAATGTGGGTACAAACGAACAAAATCAACAAAGACTACGCAGTACATATGAAATCTCCCCCAAGTGGGATTTCATATGTATTGCATCGTCTTTGTTGATTTTGTTCGTTTGTACCCACATTTTTTGTATATAGAACTGCAGTTTGGTTGTGTCACTTCATGTTTGTTATAACAGAGATATTGTTATCATAGAAATTTCTGTCTCTTGATTTCTTATCAGTTGGCCGTGTACTGATTTTTCATAGCAACTAACTGAGCAGTACTGGTGTTATTTGTAACTACCACCTGAAGGCCCTCCAGTGGACAGCCAGGGCATTGGGGGCCATCAGTGGATCACTAGGAGTCCCCTCCCTGTGGAAAGACAGGGCTTCTGATTGACCTTCCCTGGAGGTTTTTAAGAAGAGGTTAGATGGCCATCTGTCAGCAATGCTGATTCTATGACCTTGGGCAGATGATGAGAGGGAAGGCATCTTGGCCATCTTCTGGGGATGGAGTAGGGGTCACTGGGGATGAGGGGGGGAGGTAGTTGTGAATTTCCTGCATTGTGCAGGGGGTTGGACTGGATGACCCTGGTGGTCCCTTCCCATTCTATCATTCTATGGCCTAAGGTTCCCAACCTCCAGGTAGTAGCTGGAGATCTCCTGCTATTACAACTGGTCTCCAGGCAACAGAGATCAGTTCCCCTGGAGAAAATGGCCGCTTTGGCAATTGAACTCTATGGCATTGAAGCCCCTCCCCTCTCCAAACCCCGCCCTCTTCAGGCTCTGCCCCAAAAATCTTCAAGTATTTCCCAGCCAGGAGCTGGCAACCCTAGGCTGTCCCCAGAAGGAGCTCTGTTTTAAGATCCACTGGCAAAGGAACAGGCTGCATGCAAGAATGCACTGGAGATCTTCAGTCTCCGTGACAATTGTTATGGTCGAGCCCAGGAGTTACAACTCGCCTCTCCCTCTGATGGCGCACGCCTCCTCCGTAATAAGAATGCAAGAAGAGCCCTGTTGGATCAGGTCCCTCTAGCCCACCATCTCGTCTCCAATTGCGGACGACACATTGCCTGAGCATGACAAGGAGGCAAAAGCCTTTGTTTCATCTCCAAGATACACTGCCTCTGAGGCTGGAGGCTCTTTCTGGCTATAATTGGTAATAGTTGTAGATAGGTTTTTCTCCCATGGATGTATCTCAAGCCCCCTCTCGAGGTAGTCTTGCAGAACTTACCGACTCCACCTCACGTTTGGCTTTTTGCCTCTCTCCAGCACACCTTTACGCACGTCCGCTGACAATCGCGCCAGGACCTTTAGCACCAGCACCTTAGAAGAGAAGGCCAGAGAGACCCCCAGCAGGCCATCAGCCCGCAGGGGACGGAGGCGACGGAGGAATCCGGAACTTGACGAATCCCAGTATGAGACAGACTACACCACAGCGATGGAGTCCAGCGACGAGCAAGATCAGGACGAATGGAAAAGGTGAGGAGGAAGTGACGCCATCTTGGGCAGGAAGTGACACAAGGCTGGCAGGGGTAAGAAGAATTAGGGTGGTCGAAGGGGAACTGGAAGGCATTGTGGTAGACAAGGAAGATAATGCCTTCCCCTCAAGGTTTTTTTGCCACAGCAAGAGAAACTAGGACCCTTAGGGATTGCCAAACCAAAATCACATCAGAAATCTAAAATACTCAAATAACAAGAGAAAGACTTACCTTTTCAAAGATGCAATTGCTGCTTTCTCAGGTTTCAGGAACGACTGAAAGAAAATAACTAAATTTGGATTTTTTTTTAAAGCTTGACTGGTTTCAGTGAACACAGGAAGCTGCCTTATATCAAGGCAGGCTATTCGTCCATCTATAGGGTTGCCAATCTCCAGGTACTCGCTGGAGATCTCCAGCCGACAGAGATCAGTTCACCTGGAGAAAATGGCTGCTTTGGCCATTGGACTCTATGGCATTGAAGTCCCTCCCCTCCCTTCTTAAGCTCCGCCCCAAAAACCTACCACAGGTGGCGAAGAGGGACCTGGCAACCCTATCCATCTAGCCCAAGTTGGTGTCCTTTGATTCACAATGGGACCTTCAGCATCTCAGGTAGAAAATGCTTTGCCCCAAGGCCTGAGATATTGAAGGTGGCACAGATTGAACCTGAAACCTTCTATATCCACAATGTGATGGATTTTGAACATACAAAGCGGTCTTATACTGTGACCGTGGGGTTACCAGCTGTCTGATGGCATGACGTCACTTCCAGGGAGAACCTGGACGTGCATTAGTCCCCTCTAGGAATTGCCTGGAACTTTGCGGTTTTACCACAGAGCTTCCAGCGATTCCTAGAGAAGTGTGATACCACATCTGGGTTTTCCAGGAAGTTATGTCACGCTGTTCCCCCCCCCCCCCATGTCTCCCTCCTGTTGCCAGGCAATCCTCATTGGTGGTTCATATAACTCAAACGTTCTGTCACTGAGCCTTTTCACTCTTGTTCGAATATACAGTCCTTATTATGTTAGATTGCTGTGCAAAGCATTAAGGTTTATATATAATTAGGCATAGTCAACAGTTAAGAAGAAGTAGAGCTGGTTTTTATATGCCAACTTTCTCTACCACTTAAGGAAGAATCAAACCAGCTTACAATCACCTCCCTACATCAGATACCCTGTGAGGTAGGTGGGGCTGAGATAATGTGACTAGCTCAAGGTCACCCAGCTGGCTTCATGTGTAGGAGTGGGGAAACAAATCCAGCTCACCAGATTAGAGTCTGCCGCTCGTGTAGGAGTGGGGAATCAAACCTGGTTCTCCAGATCAGAGTCCACCACTCCAAACCACCGCTCTTACCCACTATGCCACGCTGGCTCTCCGTGTAAAACTTCATTAGGACTAACCCCACAGTTGGCCAGCTGGATAACCTGCCTAAGAGCAATTCTGGGACACATATTTTTGCAAAAGAAACCGATGTAAACAAGTTAGGTTTGAGTCCAGTAGCACCTTACAGATGAAAAAGATGTTTGGGGTATAAGCTTTCAAGAGTCAAAGCTCCCTTCATCAGATATGAGTCGGAATGGAGATCTCTGAGTCCTTATATCCCAGTCAGAAGGCTGGGAGGGGTGTTGCAAAGAAGGAACTCAGGATACAGAAGTACAATTCATATTATAATCAATTTCATTAGAGCAGAGGCGAAAGGCATTAGACGCAGAAAAGAAAAAGAAGAGTTGGTTTTTATATGTCGACTTTCTCTACCACTTAAGGGAGACTCAAAGCAGCTTACAATCACCTTCCCTTCCCCATATCAAACACCTTGTGAGGTAGGTGGGGCTGAGAGAACTCGGAGAGAGCTGTGACTTGCCCATGGTCACCCAGCTGGCTTCAGATGTAGGAGCGGGGAAACCAATCCAATTCACCAGATTAGCCTCCACTGCTCATGTGGAGGAGCGGGGAATCAAACCCGGTTCTCCAGATCAGTGCCCACCGCTCCAAACCACCGCTCTTAACCACCACACCACGGCAGCTACAGAAGGCGAGAGGGGTGTTGCAAAGAAGGAACTCAGGATGCAGAGGTAAAATTCATATTAGAATCAGCTTCATTGGAGCAAAGGAGGAAAGGCTTGGAGACAGAAAAGTGGCATCTGTAGTGTAAGCAAGCCATTTCCGTCCCATTTTTCATCCCGCACCCTTTCTTCCCCCCCTCAGCCTGTACCCGCCCATTACGTCAGACGGGATCCGGCAGGAATACAAACAAGATTTTGCCTCGGACCTCAAGCATTATAAGCAGCTGTGCGCGGAGATGGATAGCATCAACGACCAGATTAACCAGCTCAGCAAACAGCTGGATCATTTGCCCGAAGACAGCCTGCAGTACCAGGTAGGCTGGGGACACGAATGGGAAGAGGGCTGGATCAAGGGATCTCAGAAGGCCACCCCCGATATACAGTCAACCGCTATCTTTCTTCTTTATGTTATTTATTAAAATATTTGTTTGTTTGGTATTTTTGTTGGGGGTGGGGGAAGGAAATTAATCCAATCCCTTCTTGTGGGGTAATATCCCAGCACTGACTAGTTGCAGGATCGCTTCTCGGCCTTTTGGCTAAGATCAAGTGTAGTCTACATGCAGGATATTCCACCTCTTTAACAGCAGAGTCCTTAAACAGCCAATTCTATGAATGTGGAGGAATTTTGAATAGCATGCATATCAAATGTTTAAGAAAAACTGTTTTAATAAATGTTAATGATGTCTTTCAAAACAAACAGCATTTTCTTTAAGAGGTTTCTGTAACTTTTGCCTCATCTTAACTAAAAGAGTGTAACATCTTGAGAGAGAGTGTGAGGCAGACAGAGACAGGCAGTAGTCAGTGGCAGTTAGCAGCGTCAGTTAGTTATACTAATGTCAACAGAAGGGAGGGCCTGATTTCGGAGGAGGAAAGAATCCTCTGCCATTCAAATTAGGCTCCAGAGATTTTTCTAACCATTACACCCCACCCTCCCCAACCAATTTTGGGCTCACTGTGGCTCGCAACATAACAATCCATACAGTAGTTACAATAAAAAGTAAAGGCCCCCTGTGCAAGCACCGGGCCATTCCTGACCCATGGGGTGATGTCACATCCCGATGTTTACTAAGCAGACTTTGTTTGCGGGGTGGTTTGCCAGTGCCTTCCCCAGTGAATAGGTACAATAAATACACTAAAATCGTCGGTATAATCAGCACTAAAACAATAAAATCAATGGCTTCCAGCCAAAACATAAGACCCATTGTGGTATAGTGGTTAACAGCGGTGGTTTGGAGTGGTGGACTCTAATCTAGAGAACTGGGTTCTCTAGAACTCTTCCACATGAGCGGCGGGGGCTAATCTGGTGAACCGGGTTGGTTTCCCCACTCCTCCACATCAAGCCAGCTGTGTGACCTTGGGCTAGTCACAACTCTCATAGAGCTCTCTCAGCCCCACCTACCTCACAGGATGTCTGTTGTGGGGAGGGGAAGGGAAGGTGATTGTCGTTTCATATTCTATCCTAACAGTAGCCTCCTGTCCAGAGTAGGTTGCGCATCAACACAATCAGATGCTATGGCACACCCGTTTCTTTTAAAACCAACCATAACTTTTCATAATCCACACTCAAAAGCTCTTGTGTAATCTCTGAAACACAAGTTGATTTTCTTCTGAAATTCTCTTGCATGCTGCAGTAACCAACATAAATTTGCAATATGATCTTTAGTACCTCTTCCTTTTCTGAATCCAGCTTGAACATCTGGCATATCTCATTCATAGAATCATAGAGTTGGACGGGACCATCAGGGTCATCTAGTCCAACCTCCTGTACAATGCAGAACATTCACATCTAGCCTCTGCTTCAAAACCTCCAGGGAAGGAGAGCTCACCAACTCCCGAGGAAGCCTGTTCCACTGAGGAATCACTCTAACTGTTAGAAAGTTCTTCCTAATATCTAGACGGAAACTCTTTTGATTTAAATTCAACCCATTGGTTCTGGTCCAAAAATCTAGCTCAACAGAAAACAACTTGGCTCCCTCCTCTATATGACAGCCCTTCAAGTCCTTGAAGATGGTTATCATTAGGGCTGTCGGAAAAAAAATTCGGGAAAATTTGGATTTGGCAAAATTCGGCCCGTTTTGATTTGGGAAATGCCGAAGTCCGAACTCCCCCGATTCGGATCCGGGGAATTCGTCTGAATTCCTGAATCAATTCGGCCGAATAAAGGCGGGCAGTGGGGGTTTAGCACTTCCCCCCCTTCCCAGTCCGATACTCAGCTGTTGGGCGGGGGGCAGGGACCCGCCCAACAGCTGAGCTGGGGGGGGGAGTGCTCTGCACTGCCTGGGCAGGCAGTGTGGAGCACTTCCCCTCCTCCCGGTCCAAATCTCAGCTGTTGGGCGGGGACACGCCCAACAGCTGAGGGGGGGAAGTGCTCCGCTCTGCCTGGGCAGGCAGCGCAGAGCACTTTAAAGACCCACCGCCCAGGTGGTGGGTCTTTAAACTGCTGTACACACGCTGCCCAGGCAGCGTGGAGCACTTTCCCCCCCCTTCCCAGTCCGATGCTCAGCTGTTGGGCGGAACCCGCCCAACAGCTGAGCTGGCGGGGAGTGCTCCGCACTGCCTGGGCAGGCAGCGCAGAGCACTTCAAAGACACCCCGCCCAGTTTCCTGGGACTCCCAGGAAACACGGCAGGGCGGTCGTTAAAGGTGGGAAAAGGCAGGTTCGGGGAACGCCGAACCTGCTGAATTTATTTGGCGTTTGCCCGAACTCGCCGAATTCGGCGCGTCCTTTTCCCGCCTTTTTTTGAGTTTGGTTCCATCTGAACCGGAAACTGCCGAATCGGGGGAAATTTGGCGGGTTTTCGGTTCGGGACGAACCGAATCGACAGCCCTAGTTATTATATCCCCTCTCAAGTCTACTCCTCTTCAGGATAAACATACCCAGCTCCTTCAACCTCTCCTCATAGGACTTGGTCTCCAGACCCCTCACCATCTTTGTTGCCCTCCTCTGGACACCTTCTAGCTTGTCTACATTCCATATATGATAACGCTTGGCCTAAAGTAGCTTTAGGGCTCCTCAGGGTTCGAACCCCCCTAGTTGAAATGGGATGCGATACTAGGTTTTCCTGAGGGCCTGGACCTTATAACGCTATGGACAGACACAATATTCCATTCACGTTTCCGAGTAAGTTGCTAACATCTGTGTCCGTCGACAAACCAGACAGGTGACCGCCCACCTGGCTCAGGAGCCTGGCGCCAAGCAGAAAAACCAGAGATCCTGAAAGGCCTGCATTGTCTGCTGGGCATCACGTGTTTCTCCAGCCACATTCCACCTCCGTTGATTTCAGATCAGGTTAATGAAAGGAGTCTCCAGTAGCTGACTGTGTCCAACCCTTGATTGTTGTTATTTTTTCCCCTCCTGCAGGGAGTGGCGGAGGAATACAACCGGCTGAAGGATTTAAAACGCGTGAGTAACCTCCCCTCCAATCTATGCCTAGCAGTCACCCATGAAGAATTTTTATTTTCCGACCTGAGATTTGCACTAGGCTGTTCCTTTTGCCGTTTGTTCTTTTCCAGCGTGGTGTAGTGGTTAAGAGCGGTGGTTTGGAGCAGTGGACTCTGATCTGGAGAACCGGGTTTGATTCCCCACTACTCCACATGAGCGGCGAAGGCTAATCTGGTGAACTGGATTTGTTTCCCCACTCTTACACACGAAGCCACCTGGATGGCCCAGACTAGCCTGATCTTGTCAGATCTCAGAAGCTAAGCAGGGTCAGCCCTGGTTAGTAGTTGGATGGGAGACCACCAAGGAATACCAGGGTAGCTGTGCAGAGGAAGGCACTGGCAAACCACCTCTGTTAGTCTCTTGCCATGAAAACCCCAAAAAGGGGTCGCCATAAGTCGGCTGTGACTTGAGGGAACTTTACACATACACACACACACACACAAAGCCAGCTGGGTGACCTTGGGCCAGTCACAGCTCTGTTAAGAGCCTCACTTACCTCACAGGGTGTTGGTTGTGGGGAGGGGAAGGGAAGGTGATTGTAAGCCAGTTTGAGTCTCCCTTAAGTGGTAGAGAAAGTCGGCATATAAAAACTAACTCTTCCTCTTCTTCCTCCTCCTCCTCCGTTCTGGTTGAGCTTGGAGAATTCCTAACATTAAATTCCAGAACTGGACACTGCAATTCATCTTATTCCTTTTATATCATTCCCCACCCTCCCCCTATGTTACCAAGACACGAAGCCTTTTGCCTTTTATCCCTTAGAAGCTCCTTGATCAATTGATCTTGAGCAGCATATATCTAGTGATGGAGGGATATAAGGACTGAAACAAATCTTGCCACTGACAATGTAGCCTTGGGGTCCCTATCACTTAGTAAAAAAGGCATTATGTCAGTCACAGAGGCATTAGATTTGTATATTAAAAGGGGGGAAATATAGTGCGATCGAAGTTCCTCGTAAAAGCGGCATTCCAAAAGGGCATGGGCTAATGAGTCAATAGAGCCAGAAGAGCAAGGACAGATCCTGTCTGAGTATGGTATATTCAGAATTCTGCCCTGCATTACCATAGAAGGGTTAGCATTCAATCTAGCCAAGCAAAAAGCTCTACAGAGACGAGGAGTTGTTAGATAATATGTATAGGTAGGCAGACCACGTGGAGGGGGTATTCCGAAGAACTGGGATGAACAGACACGACGAGCACGAAAAGTAGTGCTGTTATAATCGAGCTCTTTAATGTGCTTTTTAATTTTGGCAAAAGCTTCAGTTTTCCCAAGATCTGATAACATATCCTGCGAGAAGCCCAACAACGCCAGTTTCTCATCTAAGATTTTTTGCCATGAGGATTTAAAAGGGTCATGCTTCAGAGAAGCTAGGAACCCCTCAGTGGTAAAGCATAGTTTAAGGTGTAGTTTAAAGGCGGCCAACCACGCCCTAGCTTCAAGTGACATTTGGCCAAACTCGGAACGAAGAGTAACGCCAGCAACACATCGAGGGGCATTTAGGAGTTTTCGTAAGAACTGAAGCAGTGGACGATCTATAGATTCATTGATGACTGTAATCCAGATGGCAACACCAAAGAGGATAATTGGAGTAATTTTCAGGTTAAAAACCTGAATAGCCCCTGGAATATATTTGCCACCTTTGGTGTGAAGAAAGTTGACAATAGCACCAACCCCAGGTTTAATTTTGTTGGACACTGCTTTTTGATGGGCATTCCAATTTAGGTTATGGGAAAAAAGAATGCCAAGTTAAACAAACTCCTTGACTTGGTCAACCTCAAAGCCATCTAATACCCAGCGAAAAAGAGGCATTTTTCTCCTCTTAGTGAAGATCATAATCTTAGATTTATGATGGTTTATACTCAGAAAAAGTTTGCAAAGATCTTTTCAAACCAATTCTTGTGCGGGACAGGAGAACTGCATTGTCAGCATAGAGTAGAATCGGGGTGGGATGACTTGCAAGCTTTGGGGGGTGGCTAAACTCTGAGAAATTGGTTGCCATATCATTCAGGTATAGATTAAACAAGAGAGGAGCAAGGAGGCAACCTTGTCTAACTCCCTTGACCAGCTCAAAGGGCTCGGTTAGTTCTCCTTGGTTGCCACAGCGAACCTGAGCTGTGAGGTCGGTATGAAATTGCTGAATAAGCCATAGTAACCTCCTATCCATAGTAGAATGTGATAGTTTCAACCATAGCCTCTCCCTCGGGATGGTATCAAAAGCTCCCTTAAGATCCATAAAACCGCATAAAGGGTGCCATTTCTGGGGGAGGAATATTTCTCGGCTAGATGGGAGAGCACTAAACAGTGGTCCGTGACAGACCAACCCCTTCTAAAGCCAATCTGTTCTCAGCCAAGGATGTCATTACTCTCAACCCAGTCCAACAGCCTCTTTAATAAGTAGGAGGAATACAATTTGCCTAAGCAAGACAAAAGGCTGATTGGACGATAACAGCTTGGGTCAGAGCGCTGACCCTTTTTAAAGATTGGGACGATAATAGTATGTCTCCAAGATTTTGGAATAGCTCCTGAGGCATTAATTTGTGTGAATACAGGAGCAAGAATGTTGGCCCACCATTTGCTGTTGACTTTAAAAAGTTCGTAGGGAATTAGATCAGGACCTGGGGCTTTACCTGAGTGTAGGCGATCAATGAGCTGTTTAATTTCCTTAGAAGACACATCTGGCCAGGAATTCAGCAAAATAGAAGGTGCTACAGGTATAAGACCCTGGTTTTCCACAGAGTAGGAGAAAAGGCTCTTGAAGTAAGCTACCCAGACCGAAGACGGGATACATGCGGGGACTCTGGCATAGCCATTACTTAAAGAATTCACAGTCCGCCAGAAAGTTGAATTATCATTGTTGTTTATAGCTGTAATCAAGCTCCTCCAATTTTTATATAGGGCCTCTTTTTTCCTCCAGTTTACTAAGTCCTTGTAGTTCTTTTTAATAGTTAACAATTCCTTCAATACTGAAATAGTATTGTTCCTTCTGAATTCTCTGTTTCCTGGTTATTGCTCGTTTAAACCAAGAATTTTGTTTGTATAAAGCGTGCAAGCTTGAGGTGATTTCTTTAATAAATAAAGGTTTAAATAAATCAATTAGTCTGAAAAAAACATTTAAGACAGTAGCTGCAGACTCTTGCTCAAGGAGGGCAGCTTTCAACGAAGTCACCTCCAAAAGCTGCATTTTACCACGCACCAAGGAATCAAGCTCAGGGCCCCAGTAAACACGAGCTAGGGCTTTTGGGGATTGGTGCAATATTTGATGGTAGGACGGTATTAAATGTGGAACAGATAATTGGTTGATTGAAAGAGAGATAGGGAGATGGTCACTGCCCATGTAATCGCAGACTTCCATATTACTGATTAGAGGTAAGAGATCTAATGAAACCAGAAAATAATCGATAACACTGGCACCATTTTGGTTAAAAAAAGTGAAATCTCCATTAGAGTCGATCTGCGATCGCCCATTTACTATTATTAGGTTCCTCTGTATAGCGAATTGGGCCAGGCTTAAGCCGGAAGAATTGATTACCGAGTCCCTGGAAGTTCTAGTATACCATAGGGAGCTCAGGAAAGATTCATCAAAATTCCCTATAAGATTTTGGAAGAGAGTATTATCATCCGGCCCTATTCGTGCATTAAAATCACCAGCCATGAGAACTGGAGTAGTTGGGTGGTTGTTTTTGATGTCATCAAATAGTTCTCCCAGACGGGCCCAGTTTCGTGCAGTATTACTTGATCTACCAGGAGGAATATAAACAGAAAATAAAATAAGTGAAGAAAAAGTCAGGTTTACTCTAACTGCTAGCACCAACTCTTCAGCCAAAAGAAGGTCAATTGAGCTTATGCTTAAAGAAGTGGAGATTAAGCATGCTAGTCCTGCACGAGGGCAGCCCACAGAGCCTTTGATTGCTTTTTGGGTAAAAGAGGTAAAGCCTGGGAGAAAGATCTCATTTGTGGCCCAAGTTCCCTGAACAAGGATGATATCAAAGGTCGAAAGAAATAACTGTATATCAGGATCAGTAAGTTTAGCTGACCATCCAGCAACATTCCAGCTAAGAAATTTGCAGCAAATTTCCCTCACCCCCGGAATCTGGATAGGAGTTTCCTAAAGCAGCTCACCACCACTTTCTCCCCTCCACAGTGTTGTCCTCACAACAGGCCTGTGAGGTAGGCTAGGTGAAGAGAGTGACTACCCTAAGGTCACCAAGGCTCAGTGAGAATTCACATGGGGTGGGGGCTGGGGCTCCAGATTCTCATTTCAGGTGGGTAGGCATGTTGTTCTGTAGTAGAACAAAATTTGCGTCTAATAGCACCTTAAAGGCCCAACAGAATTTTCCAGGATGCAAGTTTTTGTGAGCCAAAGCTCACTTTGTCAGATACATATAAAATGATGATACCCTGAAAAATGTTGTAACATAAGAAATATAAGAAAAGCCCTGCTGGATCAGACCGAGGCCCATCAAGTCCAGCAGTCTGTTCACACAGTGGCCAGTCAGGTGCCTCTAGGAAGCCCACAAACAAGACGACTGTAGCAGCACCATCCCGCCTGTGATCCAAAGCACCCTAATATAATAGGCATGCTCCTCTGATCCTGGAGAGAATAGGTATGCATCATGACTAGTATCCATTTTTACTAGCAGCCATGGGTAGCCCTCTCTTCTTGAACATGTCCACTCCTCTCTTCAAGCCTTCCAAGTTGGCAGCCATCACCACATCCTGGGGCAGGGAGTTCCACAATTTCACTATGCGTTGTGTGAAGAAATGCTTCCTTTTGTCTGTTTTGAATCTCTCGCCCTGCAGCTTCAGCAGATGACCTTGTGTTCTGGTATTATGAGAGAGGGAGAAAGGCTTCTCCCTGACCACTCTCTCCATACCACGCATAATTTTATAGACCTCTTATCAAGTCTCCCCTTAAATGCCTGCTTTCCAAGCTTAACAGCCCTAAGCGTTTTAACCATTCCTCATAGGGCAGTTACTCTAGTCCCCCAATCACTTTGGTTGCTCTTTTCTGCACCTTCTCAAGCTCTGCAATATCCTTTTTTAGGTGCGGTGACCAGAACTGTACACAGTATTCCAAATGTGGTCTTACCATAGATTTGTACAAGGGCAGTATGATAGCAGCGGTTTTATTCTCTATCCCTTGTCTAATTATGGCCAGCATGGAATTGTTTGTCTTTAAGGTGCTACTGGATTCAAATTTTGTTCCCCATCCTTATCTAACACGAACTGCTCATGAACACATGGAGCTGCCTTATACTGAATCAGACCATTGCTCCATCAAGGTCAGTATGGTCTACTCAGACTGGCAGTGGCTCTCTCAGGTAGAGGTCTTTTGAATCACCAACTACCTGGTCTTTTAACTAGAGATGCCGGGGATTGAACCTGGGACCTTCCGTGTGCCAGGCAGAAGCTGTATATCTGAGCCACAGCCCCTCCTACTACACCATGCTAGCTCCAATTGTATGCCAGGCTATCCATGTCTGCCCTGCACCTATGCTAGGTCCTTGTCTGGCATCTCCAGTTAAAGCTTGTCTGGTGCTGGGAAGGACCTTTCTCTGCCTGAGCCCCTGGAGAGCTGCTGCCAGTCAGAGCAGGCAATGCTGGTGTAGATGGACTTGTGCTCTGACTCAAACGGAAGAAGTGTTGGTTTTTATATGCCGACTTTCTCTACCACTTAAGGGGGACTCAAACCGGCTTACAATCACCTTCCCTTCCTCTCCCCACATCAGACACCCTGTGAGGTAGGTGGGTCTGAGAGAGCTGTGACTGGCCCAAGGTCACCGAGCTGGCTTCGTGTGTAGGAGTGGGGAAACAAAGCCAGTTCACCAGATAAACATCCGCCACTCACTTGGAGGAGTGGGGAATCAAACCCGGTTCTCCAGATCAGACTCCACCGCTCCAAGCCACTGCTCTTAACCACTACACCACGCGATATGGATTAATGATAGCAATGATATGTTTTATTCTTGCACGTTGTTACCGAAACGTGTAAAATACACCTACCAGACAAAACCCAACATCATCCCTACGTGTCCCAAGAACGTTCTTCATCACGTGGTCTTCTGGTGGTACTTGGCCCGCAGGTGGATCGGCTGTCCTCAGCAAGGGCAAGAGCATTTTCGATAGTGGCCCCGGCCTGGTAGAACTCTCTGCCAGATAACATCCGGACCCTGCGGGATCTTTCTAGATTCCTTAGGGCCTATAAGTTGTGCCACCAGGCATTCCATTGAGGACCGTTTTCTACCCTATTAGCAGTACTGCCTGTTTTGGACAGCAGTCTGGGGCGATGGTTGTCGGGCGCCAAACGATCACGTTTATCCTTATGCCTGAGCTAGGATAGATTGTACTCTGAGGTCATTTATGCATGGGAGTTTTACCTGAGGTTCGTTGCTCGCCGGACCCACACTTTCCTGTTGGGAATCTCTGCACCAGCAGTCTCCAAACTCAAATCAAGTCCCTGCCCCTTGAAATGCTGCATTGTAATTGGCTTACTGCGCAGTGCTTACTGTGAGAGAAATCCCCCCCAAAACCCAACTGCTGCATAAAAAAGCATTTTAAGAACAAAAAACAAAACCCGGAGCAATCTGAAAGGGAGGGGAGAAATCCAAGCCTCCTTTTTAAAAACCCTCTTTTGCTCGGAAAGAGCCCCTAGGAAGCAGGAAACATTTGAATCCCCGCTAGGGCTGTTGATTCGGTTTGTCCCGAACAGAAAAAACCACCGTATTTCCCCCGAAAAACCGCCAAATTTTCCCTGAAATTACCCCAAATTTCCCCCGGGCGGGAGGCGCAGATCTGTTCCTCCCCCCCCCCGCACGCGCGCCTTCAGGGGGCTTCCCTGAAGTTGGGCAGGGGGGCCTTTAAACAGATCTGCGCCTCCCCCCCCCGCGCGCCATCAGGGGGCTTCCCTGAAGGCACACGGGGGGGGGGGCGTTTAAACAGATCTGCGCCTCCCGGCCGGGAGCTCCCAGCTGGAAGGCGCAGATCTGTTTAAACGGCCCCCTGCCTGGCTTCAGGGAAGCCCCGTGAAGGCCCGCGGGGGGGGGGTGAATTTTCCCCCGAACTCCGGATCTCGCCCTAATTTCGGGGATCCGAAGCGGGGGAGTTCAGACTTCGGCATGGCCCGAATTTAAAAGGGCCGAATTTTGCCGAAGCCGAACTTTACCTAATTTTTTTTCAACAGCCCTAATCCCCGCCTCTTTACATGCTGCTTTGCGATTGGCTGAGAGAGAAAGCAAGCTTCTGTGCCCCACGCATCGCCTTCTGCACGGAGATTTCACCTGGGCTGAGCTTAGGGGAGAGGGAAGAGCCAAATTAACAGAGGAATGGGAAAACCCGGACATTGTGAGGGCTGGCAGCGAGGTCATTTGTAATGGACGGAAAACTCATGCAGAACTCCAAGGAAAAACCAAGTCAGACGGGGTGAACATGAGTCAAAGTACCCATGCATAAATGACCTAAGATTTTATAACTATACCTTCTCTCTGTTGACAGATGGTTTTTTATTGGACGTTGTGAGCCGCCCCCCAAGCCTGGTGACCCAGGGGAGGGCAGGCTGTAAGTCTAAAATAAATAAGCAAATAAGTGTACCAAAATGACAACTCCATGCACATGGGTACATTTTTGAACGATAGCTAACTGAGCATTTACCCCCCTTCGTTAATTTGCTAGACTCCCGACTACCAGAGCAAGAAGATGGAAAGCAAGTCCCTTCGAAACAAGCTCTTCCATATCAAACGGATGGTGAGCGAGTATGACAAAAACAGAGGCTGAATAACCCAAGGAGAACCGTGGCGCTGTAAAAGTGGGGTTAGGGGGGAGGGAGGTCCGGAAGTCCCCTATTTTCTCCTCCAGTCTCTCAAGGAGCAGTTTCTTTTTTTGGTACCTACCTTGAAGCAGCATCGTTGATCTGCCAGTGAGCCAATTTGGCCAGCTGCAAAAACTCTTCAGGCGTACCAGACTCCGACGTTCCAACTTACAGCGGCAACTGTGTGTTTGTGCGTGTGTGTGTTTTAAAATCACAACTGTCTCTCTTTCGTTCCTTTATTTGTGGAGCGCGGAGGATCCCCCCCCCCCAAAACCGTGTGTTGCAAATATCATGTTTCTTTTGTTTAAAAAAAACATTTTTTATAGGAAAAAAAATTGGTGCCAAAATGATCGGCTGCTGCTCTTTGGAAAAATTAGGCGGTGATTGTGGACGTGCGAAAGTCCCAGATCAAGATTTTGTACAGTTTTGTTTTTAAATTGCCTTAGTGTTCTATTCTCAACTTGTTCTGTGTTTCGTACATTTACCTTTTCTTTCTTTTTTTTAACAAAACCATATTAAGTCAACTCCTCTCATAGAATCATAGAGTTGGAAGGGACCACCAGGGTCATCTAGTCCAACCCCCTGCACAATGCAGGACATTCACAACTACCTACCCACCCACCCACCCCCCAGTGACCAGAAGATGGCCAAGATGCCTTCCCTCTCATCATCTGCCTAAGGTCACAGAATCAGCATTGCTGACAAATGGCCATCTAACCTCTTCTTAAAAACCTCCAGGGAAGGAGAGCTCAGTGGTGTGATCTATTCTTCCATGTGTGGGAATGTGGGGATGGGGTGGGAACGGGATGACGTGCCTAATCTATGCCTTTAATAAATACGAAAACGTCTGACCGTGTAGCCCTGTGTATGTGTGCGGCCGTCATTTCCCAAGAAGAATCTCTCCTCCTTTGAACATGTTCGCGTGCATACCTTCAAAATGGACTTATCAAACCGACCACAGGTGTGTAGAATCTTACCTGTTTCCATACGTAAAACAAGAACATCTCAGGGGAAGCATCATGTTCTATTCACGACTAGCCAAACATTGTGAGCTAGTTAGATTTTTGTTCCAAACAAGATATAGTATTGACTCCAATGCAAGACCCCAGGTATGCCATCAAAAAAAGAGGGGTCATCTTAGATTTGCATACAAATTATAGTAACATCCATTAGTGATTAAGAGCGGTGGACTCAAAATTTTCCATTGCAAAAATTGGGAAATTTTGAAAAGCAAAAAAAAAAAAAAGTTTTTATAACTGGAATGAACGAAATGTACTAAAATTGCACAGTGCATAGTTTTCTCTTGTTTTAAGAACATAAGAAAAGTCATGCTGGATCAGTCCAAGGTCCATCAAGTACAGCAGTCCGTTCACACAGTGGCCAACCAGGTGCCTCTGAGAAGCCCACAAACAAGGTGACTGCAGCAGCATTATCCTGCCTGTGTTCCACAGCACCTAATATAATAGACACGTTCCTCTGATACTGGAGAGAATTTAGCATTGGGTGTATTTACAATTTTGCTTGTAGAAAAGGCATCTGTAATTTTAAATGCCATAAACAAGCCAATTCCTACAACTTTACGCGCTACGTTCTAAATGATGCATTTTATGTTCTTAAACAAGCACAATAGATTTAGGTTTTATAGGAAAGTAAGTACTGCATGTATATTTCAATTTTTTCCTCAAACCCAGAAAAAAAATACTCCCCCCCCCCCGGCCTCAAAATTGCCAGAAATTTTACATTGGGAGCCAGATTCTGGCTTAGTCGGACCTGAGCCGATTCAGCAGGGATCTTAAGTTTATTTTTCTTTGGATTGTACAGTGCAGACTGACAGTGTGCGCTCAGATCTGCTCTCCCAGTGGGAGTGTAACTGCCCCATTTTCATAGAATCAGAGTTGGAAGGGACCACCAGGGTCATCTAGTCCAACCCCTTGTACAATGCTGGAAATTCACAACTACCTCCCCCCCACACCCCAAGTGACCCCTACTCCATGCCTAGAAGATGGCCAAGATGCCCTCCTTCTCATGATCTGCCTACGGTCATAGAATCAGCATTGCTGACCGATGGCCATCTAGCCTCTGCTTAAAAATCTCCAAGGAGAGCTCACCACCTCCCAAGGAAGCCTGTTCCACTGAGGAACTGTTCTGTTATAAAATTCTTCCTAATGTCTAGAAAGAAACTCTCTTGATTTAATTTCAACCCGTTGGTTCTGGTCCGACCTTCTGGGGCAACAGAAAACTACTCAGCACCCTCCTCTATATGACAGCCCTTCAGGTACTTGAAGATGGTTATCACATCCCCTCTCAGTTTTCTCTTCTTCCGGCTAAACATACCCAGCTCCTTCAACCCTTCCTCACAGGACTTGGTCTCCAGACCCCTCACCATCTTCGTTGCCCTCCTCTGGACACCCTTCATCCTTTGCCAAATTATACAACCCACAAAAACAATCCTTTATTCTAAGAAATATCTTTATTGGGTCATTGGTTGAGCAATCAGACAAGGAATATATTTGCACCCCCCCAAAAAAAATCATTTAATTTACAAATTCTCCCCTACTCCCCATTCGTCCCCTTTCGTGCTTTGCCGTGACAACTCTTCCCCGCCCGCCTCATCCAAAATTTTGATTCCCTTTTATAGCAAGAGCAAATTGAGAGCTACAGAAGAATCTCCAGGTGGCTAAGGAATTAAGGAACTCGATAGAGTTGGGCAGCTGCTGCTGAATTGTCCGCCCTGCCCCGACAGCTGCCGCTGAAAATGTCAGACACACTCCAGATCGGGGGTCCCCAACATTTTTGAGCCTGCGGGCACCTTTGGAATTCTGAACCAGCATGGTGGCCACATAGGGTTGCCAACCTCCAGGGAGTGGCTGGAGATCTCCTGCTCTTACAACTGATCTCCAGGCAAGAGATCAGTTCCCCTGGAGAAAATGGCCGCTCTGGCAATTGGACTCTATGGCACTGAAGTCCTTCCCTTCCCCCAAGCCCCGTCCTCCTCAGGCGGCGCCCCTAAAACCTCCCGCCAGTTGCCAAGAGGGACCTGGCGACCCTATAGCCACACCACGGCTGGCTGCAGGAGGTGGAGCCGGCCACAAGATGGCCGCCACGGCTTACCTTAAGTCACACCGTGAAGACCCTTGCGTCGTTGCGGCAGCTGCTACCAAAAGCGACATTTCCAAAAAATCTGCACAGCCAATCAAATCTCCGATAGCTAATCAGAAGCCGGGCAAAACCCCCCCCACCTGGCCCCACGCATGAGGATTCGACAAGTTTGTAACCCGGCACAGTGGCCCAAACCCAGGAGCAGCAAGAAACTTGATGGCTAAACATCTGTAAAACAACAGTCCCCTGTCATACAGGAGTACTTGCAATCCACTGCGGATTCAGAAGGAAAGCTCGCACAATGCAGAAGGCAGAGGGATCCTGGGGAAGTTTTGGGCCTCGCGTCTTTGGGTCGGCGGCATCTGCTTCGCTCGCAGACCCTCCCGGGTCCAAATCGCCCAGCGCCTCAGGTTTAAAATGGATCTCCCAGCTGGATGCGTCAGGAAGATGCATTTCCTGCTAATAACTCCGGCCGGGTTTTTGGCTCTAAGTACCCCATGCCCGACTTTCTCCCCCAAAACACTCGGAGTTTACTTGGGAGGCCGCAGCTGCCAACTTCCTTTCTGTCCTTGCTCCTGTGCCCATTGACAGCAGCTCAACACGCAGCCAAGGAGCAGGAGAGAGCTTTGCCCAGCCAGAGAAAAGGTTTCAGCTGGTAAGCTTCTGTTCATACCAAACACAGGACAGCTGGGCTGGCAGAAGCGAAGTGCCCGCCAAAGCGAGGGCATTGTCAGCTGCTTCTGATACCCTGTTGCGTGTCTGGGAAGACTTTCTGAGTTGCCCAGAAGGCCAAAGTGGTCTTGGGCTAAGCCCTGCATTTCCTTCTGTCTCCCTACCAGGTAGAGCTTCACCAAATGGGTTTCTGCCTGCCCTGTGGGCCTCAGGAGCCCCAGTCAGGACAAAAGGTAGTTGCTGTCTTGCAAGAAAGGTGATTTTTATGGGAGAAGTGACAAAGGGCTGACGCAGAACGGGTGCCAAGGAATAGACTGATCCCGGCAATGCCCGCCACTATCGGGGGACAAGGTACCCAAATTCTGTTCACACCGAATTTGTCCTCCGGGATCATGGAGGTTTCGGGCGAGCAGAGCGGCTTCTAATCTGCCCCGGCTCTTCCGACGGCTCAGAACAAGGATCTGAAGTCTTAAAGCGACAGGGAGGTGGAATCGACGCCTCCTCTGGGTTTCGTGAGCGACCGGCAGCCCCGCAGTCTGTTCCCGAAGCCCTTCTCGTTCACCCATCTGGTACCTGTAGGCCTTTGGGCTTGGTCGACGTGCCCCGAATTTTTATTTATTTGAGCATTTCTTCTCCTCTCCGCCTGGCTTTGTTTCGCACTTAACGTACCGCCTGATACACGCTTCTGTGGAACTCAAAGGCTTGCTAGTTCCGTGACGTTGTGGCTGGGTTTTACACAACTGCCACTTTTGGGATTCCCACCCCCCATCTCCCTGGATCAACACAGCTACCTACTAAATTCCTTTCCTTCCTTCATCCCTTAGAAGCACCTTGATCCACTGATCTTGAGCAGCGTAAATCTAATGTTTGAGGGATATAAGGACTGAAATAAATCTTGCCACTGATAATGTAGCTTTGGGATCCCTGTCAATTAATAAAAAAGGCATTATGTCAGACACAGAGGCATTAGATTTATATGTTAAGAGGGGGGAGATATAACGTGATCGAAGTTCCTTATAAAAGCGGCATTCCAAGAGGGCATGGAGCTAATGAATCAATAGATCCAGAAGAGCAAAGACAGGTCCCGTCTGAGTATGGGATATTCAAAATTCTGCTCTGCATAACCATAGAGGGGTTAGAATTCAGTCTAGCTAAACAGAAGGCTCTAGAAAGACAAGGAGATGTCAAAAAACTGAGATGAACAAACGCGGCGAGCACCTACTAAATTTATGTATGTGTGGAATTCTTTTCTCCCAATTTTGGAGGGGGCGGATAGGGAAGTTTGCATAGATTTACAACCCGTTAATTTTGGACCTGGCAGACCTGAGAAAGTCTCACCACTGCTGTGGGTTGGCCTCAGTTGCCACCTTCTTGGCCTCAGTTGCCACCACCCCGCATCTGTAAAATGGGACCGACGGAAATTTGTATCACACGGGTGATTGTGAGGCGTGTCGATTTTAAAGCGCTCTGCAAACTTAAAATTAAAAAGAAGAGATTATAAATCAGAAGCGGCAGCAGATGGTGGTCGAAATGATCGTCCAGCAGATGACGCCGGAAGCCCGGCAGAAAAGCAAGCGGGCTGTCGTTAATTACTTGGCATATTTAATTTTGCATGCAATTAAACCTTTGCATAGCATTTTCTTAATATGGAGGGGAGAAAGTTGGCAGGCAAGGAATTTTCCGCCAAAGCCTCATCTGGAAAGGTTCTTGTCACAAACGAAAACGTGAGGAAGAAATATAATATCTTTTAATTTTGGCCGAGACTCGTATATTTGAGTGGCTGAAAATGCGTATGCTTGTTTGCGAAGGGGGGGGGTGGTTAAAACTTTAAACCAAGCTTTAAATACATAAGAGCTCAGCGGAATCTCCATGTTCAGAAGCAGTCTTCCTGTGAATGACAACTGCTGCTCCACTGAACAAAATTCAACCCTACCGATATCTCCAAGTGTCTAAGACAGGGGTGTCAAACAGAAGGCCCGTGGGCTGGATCCGGCCTGTGAGAGCTCCTATCAGGCCTGTGAGCCAACCGAGGCATCCACACACACACCCTGTTCTCAATCTGGGCGGACGAGGCCTGGCCCGGCCTGACCAAGTGACATTTATGTCATATCCAGCCCTCGTAACAATTGAATTGGACACCCCTGGTCTAAGAGGATGCATCCTGATTTCTGGCTTACTCCCAAAACAAAATTACTCTTTCAGGTACAACTGATACAAGTAGGTGTTTGGCTTAAGGTGAAGATATCCCACGCAGACCTTGTTCTAGGAAAGGGGAGGAGGGAGATGGGGCAAAGAGATACCAGACAGGTATTTCTGATTTGAAATATGGTAGCGTTTCAACCCCCGGGGCTACTGGCCCTCAGTTCTTTAAAACATGCAAAGAGGACAAAGCTGAACGCTTAGAAGAAAGAAAGAAAAAATCAAGGCAGGGAAGCCCTTGAGTAGCCATTTGAAACATCATATGGAAAAGAATCAAAACCCAGAAAGAAAACAAAAATGGAACGTTAAGGTCCTTTTTTCTCTCTCTTCCTAGAAGAAGAGAAGAAAACTGCCAAACCAAAATCCAGCCCCACCTTGGTCTCTCTCGACACCTGAGAGGTGGGACTTCCCTCGTTGCCACCGAGGAGGAAATCCACATCCTGGGAGGCCTTGCGCCTACCAACGGTGCCGTGTTCGATGACCTGAATCCACGAAGGAGAGGTGGCAGCAAATATCCAGACTGTTGGCATGACAGCGGCAGCAGCAGTTGTGGGGTGGCGCTGAGGAGCCCGCGCAGCCCCCGGCTCATCCTCACTGCCCCGTCCCGTAAGGCCAGTTAAAGGAGCTCCCGGAGAGGAGCATGTCTCTGATTAGCGTTTCGATCGGCGTCTTGCCCACCAGTCTCATGAAGAAGAGCTGAGAGATGAGGGAGGCCGGGACGGCCCGGAGGGCGGGGAGGCGCAGCAGGAGTCTGCCGAAGCGCTGGGGCTGCGAGGGGTACTGCGAGCGGACGTACTCCGTCAGGGCCACCTGGGCTTTCTCCTGCAGGCTCTCCACGTGGGCCGGGTCCGAGAGGCCGCAGGCGTCTGGAAAAGGAAACGGGAGAGCCGGGTTCAGGCTGCGGATTAATGGCAGAAGACAGAAAGGCCTGCATACTTTCCCCCATCAAATCAACCTACACCACCGTGGGTACCCAGAGTTTCTCGGAGTGCAGCAGTTTACTCTTCCTTTGCAAATTATCCTTGCTGTTTTAATAAATTGGCTAAAAAGCCCTTTCCTCCTTTCTATTAATATAAACGTGCGCGTACTCCTTACAAAGAGGGAAGAAATTAATTGCCATGAACTATGCTTTTGCACAAATAAGCTGATATGTATTACATCTAGAACTGTCTCTAGAAGCTAATATAACTAACCTGAGGCTGTCGTACTTTGACCACATTATGAGAAGACAAGAGTCCCTGGAAAAGACAATCACGCTTAGGAAGAGCTGAAGGAAGCAGGAAAAAAGAGGAAGACCCAACATCAGATGGACTGACTCTATAAAGGAAGCCACGGCCCTCAGATTGTAAGACCTGAGCAAGGCTGTTAAGGGTAGGACGTTTTGAAGGACACTGAATCATAGGGTCGCCATGAGTTGGAAGTGGCTTGACGGCATTTAACACACGCACATATTATGCCCCATAAACACACACTTACTCTGCGCTCGGTCTAGATTGCTTGATAAAAACTGACGTTGGAATAATTACTAAGTGGTCAACATACATGAAATCAATCTGACCACCAGGGGGCATTGCAAGCACACCCAAGGAAGTACTTCTTTACTCAACGAGTAATTGCATTGTGGAATTCAATGTCAGAGGATGCAGTGAAGACCGCAAGCATAAACTGCTGAATAAGGGGGTTAGACCCGCTCAGAGAGGTCCAGCAGTGGCGACCAGCCAAGATGACTAAAGGGAACCTCTCTAGCCAGAGGCAGTAGGCCTCTGAATCCCAGCGCCAGGAGGCAACCTCTGGGGGAAGGCCTCTATGCCCTGTGGCTGGCCCACCAGGACAGCTGGTTGGCTACTGTGTAAAACAGGATGCTGGACCAGATGGACCACAGGTCTGACATAGCAAGGAGGCTCTTGTGTGCTAAGCATACTGCTACACAGCCCACAGTATTTTCTTCTAAAATGAGAACGGACAACTGCCGGGAGCAGCAGGGCAGAGGGTATCACAATCTCTTTCTAGTGCCTCACAGCTCTGCAACCCCTTTTATCTCGCCATCCACCTGTCTTTCAGGCGACAACCCAAATGTCTGATTTTCTAGAGCATTCCACGGAAAATTATTGTCCCCTTCTGGGACTTCTTTTTTTATTGCTTCTGCCAATCCTTCATGTGGAGTGATGACCCAGTTAAAGATTTTACTGCAACTCTGTTAACAGAAAGGCAGGGTAGAAAAAAGTTTCCAAAAAATATGTTCACGTAAGAAAACATGCAGCTTGGCTCACTGACTAAAGTGTTCTCTTTGGTCACGAGTTAGGGTGGATGGCCCGCAACCCCTGGGAGATTTCTGGGGCGGGGCTTGGGGAGGTTTGTGCAGACTCGGAAGTGATGCCACCTCTGGACAAGGTTCTAGGAATTTCCCCCACTGTCTATGGTCTGTGCCCAGTGGAAGTGAACACTTGATAAGCTTACTCTGAATTCAATTCCCTGTGATGTGCCAACAGGAAATTGGGGGGGAGGGGCCAGTAGGGGGAATCAGGCCTTACAGCTGGGGGGAGGGGGCCAGCCTAGAGAGATTCCTGCCCATCTCTATGATCAAGAAAACAATATATCAACAGGTGCCCAACCTCTGGTATAGAATTATATTCAAGACTCACACCGTATTCATGAATATTAATGTGTTCATAAATATATTTGTATATACGAGTCGGAATGACTTGACGGCACTTAACACACACACATATGCATGAGTAAATTCAATAGTAACAAAGGCACATATTACATTTGTAATACACGTCTTACAAATTAACACCTTTTAATACAGACTAAATACAAAATAAATACAAATAAATACAGACTTTTAATACAGACTAAATACAAAATAAACTGAGGTGTTAATTTGTAAGGCTTGTATCACAAATGTAATATGTACTTTTGTTACTATTCATGTATATGTTTTGTGTGTTAAGTGCCGTCAAGTCGCTTCCGACTCATGGCAACCCTACGAATGAAAGTCCCCCAAAATGTCCTATCTTTGACAGCCTTGCTCAGATCTTGCAAATTGAGGGCTGTGGCTTCCTTTATTGAGTCAATCCACCTCTTGTTGGGTCTTCCTCTTTTCTTGCTGCCTTCAACTTTTCCTAGCATGACTGTCTTTTCTAGTGACTCTTCTCTTCTCATAATGTGACCAAGAGACGATAGCCTCAGTTTAGTCATTTTAGCTTCTAGGGTCAGTTCAGGCTTGATTTGATCTAGAACCCGCTGACTTGTTTTTTTGGCAGTCCACGGTATCTGTAACACTCTCCTCCAACACATTTCAAAGGAATCTACTTTCTTCCTATCAGCTTTCTTCAAGGTCCAGCTTTCACACCCATACATAGTAACAGGGAATACGATGGCATGAATTAACCTAATCTTGGTGGCCAGTGACACATCCTTACAATTCAGAATCTTTCCTAGCTCCTTCATGGCTGCCCTTCCCAGTCTCAATCTCCTTCTGATTTCTTGGCTGCAGTCTCCCTTTTGGTTGATGATGGAGCCAAGGAACAGAAAGTCTTCATGTATATGTGTGTGTTAAGTGCCGGCAAGTCGCTTCCGACTCATGGCGACCCTATGAATCAAAGTTCTCCAAAATGTCCTATCTTTGACAGCCTTCCTCAGATCTTGCAAATTGAAGGCTGTGGCTTCCTTTATTGAGTCCATCCATCTCTTGTTGGGTTTTCCTCTTTTCCTCCTGCCCTCAACTTTTCCTAGCATGACTGTCTTTTCCAGTGACGCCTTTGTGTATATACAAATACATGTATGAACACATTAATATTCATGAATACAGTGTGAGTCTTGAATATAATTCTATACCAGAGGTTAGGTACCAGACGATATATTGTTTGTCTTGCACATTTAGTACCTGACTCTCCCCCATAATTATTATTCAGCATCTCTATGATCCTTCAAAGAAGAGGAATGAAGAAAAGCCCCAAAGGGAGGTAGCAAACGGACACACCCGGCCGGGAGCTGACACACCTGGCGTGAAGAGCGCTATGGCTTTCAGGCAGCTGTATTCGGCCGAGTCCACCTGCAACCGATTGAGCTTCTCCACCTGGTCCTGGAAGATGCGGATCTGGTCCATGAAGGACACCACTCGGTCGGCCGACATCGGGGAGGCATGGAAGCCGGCTGCCGCCAACAGTGGGGCCATGTGCAGGGGCAGCGCCGACTGGGCCGCGTTCAGGACAAAGAGCTCGCTCCAGCTCAGGCGCAGCAGGGCCACCTGGTCCGAGACGGGCAGGTCGGGGAAGAAGGGGATGTTCCGGGCCCACTCCACCGTGCTGAAAAGGAGCCGGGCGGCCAGCTCGCAAATGTTGTCAATGCCCATGACGCTGCCTTGCTGGGCGTACTGGGAGCTGAAGCGGGCAGTGGGGTACGGCTCGGCCCTCAGCAGCTGGGAGATCAGTTCCGAAACGGGCTGTCCGTTATAGTATTCCCCGCTGGGCATGGCGTTTGGGCTGACGCTGGAGTGGGTGGGAGGGATTCGGCCTCTTTGGACAGCTGCAACGGAAGTTTTTTTTTTCAATTAACATTTTATTATTATTATTAAACTTACAATTACAAATACAAGACATACAAAATGAGACAACATACATCCCAACTACAAAATACATAACATAATACCAAATGTGCTTTACTTTATCCTAGATTGACCAATCTATTCGAAAAATTGTATTTTATAACAACAGATTTTATTAAAATCTAACAATAGATTGACAATCTATTCAAACAATTTTATTTTATACCATCTATTCATTATTACTTCTTATATTCTTCTATAAGAGTGCCAGCGTGGTGTAGTGGTTAAGAGCGGTGGTTTGGAGCAGTGGACTCTAATCTGGAGAACCGGGTTCGATTCCCCACTTCTACACATGAGTGGCAGACACTGATCTGGTGAACTGGGTTGGTTTCCCCACTCCTCCACATGAAGCCAGTTGAGTGACTTTGGGCTAGTCACAGCTCTCTTAGAGCTCTCTCAGCCCCAACTATCTCACAGGGTGTCTGTTGTGGGGAGGGGAAGGGAACGTGATTGTAAGCAGGTTTGATTCTGCCTTAAGTGGTAGAGAAAGTTAGCATATAAAAACCAACTCTTCTTCTTCTCCTTCTATATGGACGTTTAAGAGTAACCATTAAACTACTATTTAAATCTACATTAAAGTAGATTTTCTTATTATACCATGCCTAATTTTCTTAAACGTCTATGTTAAACTATCCGTATTGTTTCTCCAAGATATTACACCTATATTTTAACCTACATTACTTATTATTTAATGTTAGTTATATGTGTTTAATCTATCTTTAGCATGATAAATAAGGTTTTTCTAGAATCATAAACTTAACTGTTAGAGCTACTACTTATTTTCAGCTGCAAAGAAAGATTTGAAAGATTTCAGTTGAGGATCTAGCAAAATTCTGCACTGCCCAAAACGCAGCAATTCTATTAATCGGGGTGGGGGGAGGTCCACTTTGGAATAAAGAACTTGATCAACTGAATGTTTATATTATACGTCCTCTCCAAGCTACGGCATGGTCATTTCTACCTGTATAATGTTTGAAGAAGAAGAGTTGGTTTTTTATAAGCCAACTTTCTCTACCACTTAAGGAAGAATCAAACCTGCTTACAATCTCCTTCCCTTCTCCTCCCCACAACAGATACCCTGTGAGGTAGGTGAGGCTGAGAGAGCTCTGAGAGAGCGGTGACTAGCCCAAGGTCACTTCATGTGTAGGAGTGGGGAATCGAACCCGGTTCTCCAGATTAGAGTCCACCGCTCCAAACCACCGCTATTAACCACTACACCACGCTGGCTCTCTCAAGCAGCAGAGTTCCATCTCCCCGAGTTAAAATGATGTTTATAGAAAAAAGGGAAGAGAAAATCTCATGAAAATATATTGAAAAAAGAGACACCATAATCTTCACCCCAACCCCAATTCTCAAACCTTATCAACCAAACACCACTAATTTTCTTCCCACAAAGGATTTGGTCACAAAGACCGGGAAGATAAAGGCCCCCAAATCCCTGTTCCTTGTCCAGCAGAAATTCTGTTTATAGACAAGCTCCCAGCCCTCGGTTCCCCTCAGCAGACATGTCCCTCACACCTACAACCACCACATTCTTAAGTGCTAGAAACTTGGATTTAAAGCAAACTACAAATATTCTCGGGGTGCTCAAACCTGTAGCACAGATCCCGAGAGTGCGGACATACGGATTTTCCCAATGAAGAAAATACCCCCTTGCTTCACAGCAAAGAATCAAGTATACCCAGAGAGAGGAGTACAATGAAGTGTTTGCCAGTTACAAGATTGACCCCTGGGTGTGCAAGGGCCCCATTTGCAGAAGGGGATTCCTCTCGGGAGAACCCCCTGGGGAGAGAAGGGGGTAAAAGAAGGGGGTAAAAGGGCAGAGCCATGCGTGCCCCCCCCCCCACAATGCATTCTAAGCCACAGCCAGCCATTTCTCAAGCATCTGCTCCAAATCCCATTACCGGCTGGCCCTGGTAATTAATTTATGGACTGCTCTCCTGTGCGGCATAAATTGGTGCCATAAATCACATGGAGGAGCCGAAGGGACGAGCTGCATCTTCCCCAGAAGCCAGGGGAACCAATGCCGCCAGGCCTGTTATGGATGTCTGTGGCCCTGGCTAGGCCTCGGGCTGGACGCAGGCCGAAAATCGGAACACAAAAGGAGACAGATTTCCACGTTTGCGGGCATGGGGAGGAGATGTCTGCCAGAACTGATTCACGTTGGCTTTAGCAGTCCAAGGCATCCTGGGTAGGGTTGCCAACTTCTAGGTGGTGGCTGGAGATCTCCCGCTATCGCAGCTGATCTTCCAGGGGACAAAGATCAGTTCACCTCCAGAAAATGATTGCTTTGGAAGGTGGACTCTACGGCATTATACTAGGGTTGCCAAGTCCCTCTTTGCCACCAAAGTTTATTGGGGCGAAGCCTGAGGAAGGCGGGGTTTGGGGAGGGACTTCAATGCCATAGAGTCCAATTGCTGAAGCAGCCGTTTTCTCCAGGGGAACCGATCTCTATCGGCTGGAGATCAGTTGTAATAGCAGGAGATCTCCAGCTAGTACCTGGAGGTTGGCAACCCTACATTAGAAAGAGAGAGAGAGAATGTGTGTGAGAGAGAAAACGAGAAATAGAGGAAGGAAGGAAGGAAGGAAGGAAGGAAGGAAGGAAGGAAGGAAGGAAGGAAGGAAGGAAGGAAGGAAGGAAGGAAGCATTTCACTCATTCAAAACATATTTCAGTGGGTTTTTTCAGAGCACCAAAAAAAGTCCCCATTCTTCCATCAGAAAAATGGGGGGGGGGAGTCTAGTGGGGACCAAGAAAACAACGGTTTTTAAATTTCCCAGTTCATTTTCTGGGCCTTCAAAACTCTAGGTAGGATCGCGCTTTCAAGAAAGCCACCAAATCCTTCAGAGAGGGATTTGCAATTGTCAATTGTCAAGAGAAATGGCCTGCAATTGTCAAGAGAAATGTTCTGAATTCTAACAAAGGGAAAGGCCCTGAATTCTACACACATGCACACATGCATCAACATCAACCTGGCCCTGTTTTCCAGCTAAGACCTTTACCGCTACTGGGGCACATGACCTCCGAGCCCTGCAGGTACAACCGCAAAAAAAGGCTGAGGCTCTTCAAACAAACACCACCTGTTCTACCGGTTAATCCACCAGGCGCCTCGGGCAGCTTCGAATAGAGGCAGGGCAAGGGCTTCAGCTACAGGCAGCCTCCTGACAGGGCCAGCGTGGTGTGAGAACCAGCGCGGTGTTGTGTTTAAGAGCGGGGGTTTGGAGCGGTGGACTCTAATCCGGAGAACCGGGTTTGATTCCCCCACTCCTCCACATGAGCAACAGACTCTAATCTGGAGAGCCAGGTTTGATTCCCCACTCCTCCGCATGAGCGGCGTGAACCGGGCTGGTTTCCCCACGAAGCCAGCTGGGTGACCTTGGGCTAGTCACAGCTCTCTTAAAGCTCTCTCAGCCCCACCTACCTCACAGGGTCTCTGTTGCTGGGAGGGGAAGGGAAGGTGATTGAAAGCCGCTTTGATTCTTCCTTAAGAGGTAGAGAAAGTTGGCGTATAAAAAACCAACTCTTCTTCTTCTACCTGCCCTGTCTTCCATCGGTATTCTCATTCTGACCTAACAGGCTCATCCTCAAGCAACACCAAAAAATGCAGGGAGAGGGGATTTCCTGCTGATCGAGAAAATTCCTCCGATCCATGGCCCTGTTTAAAAATTCCTGTTATTTGTAACTTCCAAGTGACCATTTCCGCCCCCCCCCCCCCGACACAGTACATTTCAAGACATACAGACAGGAGAGCTAAGTCCCCCCTCCCCATAGGGTTCCCAGGTCCCCCCTCTCCTCTGGCGGGAGGTTGTGGGGGCAGAGCTGGGGCGGGGAATCCTGCACGACGTGATAACATAACTTCCAGTTTACACCTAGAAGAGCAGCACGTTGCGGTGGGTCACTGAAACACTCAAGGGGTTTAAGTGTGGAAAGCGACCCATTGTGATGCAGCGCTTCCGGGTGTAATCCGAAAGTGACGCGATCGCGCCGCGCAAGCCTCGCTCCTGAGCCGCCCCACGGCAACCCTACACCCAGAAGACCCTTCAGGACAGAGGCAGCACGGTGCAGTGGTTAGTGCGTCAGACTAGGATCTGGGTGCCCCAGGTTCAATTCCCCACTCCGCCATGGAGTCTTGCTGGGTGACCCTGGCCCAGTCACACACTCCCAGCCCAGCCAACCTCGCAGGTTGTTGCTGCGGGGATAAAACGGAGGAGAAGAGAATTGTACTGTAAGCTGCTGTGTAGTGAAAAGCAACATATAGACAAATAAATGAATAAAACAGGATCTATCATCGTTTTCCACTGACAGATCAAGTTCTCGTTTCTTTGATAAGGAGTCAGATCATCGCTCCTTTTAGATCAGAATGGCTGGGGGGGACGGTGGGGAGAAAACAAATCACTCAGACTATCCCTTATGCCACCCCCCGCATCCCAGAGACGCTGTGTCCACACTGCAACCTGAGTGTACCCTCGATTTGGCCACATCCTTGGGTGGGAAGACCCACGCCCAAAGGTGCCCAGGGCATGGAGGTGACACTCTGGACTCCTGGCGCTCAGGGCCAAAGTCCCAAACGGGTTCAGATTGGCCTTGGCCCCGCTCCAGTGCCTCAATTGCAGTATGCAGCTGCATCGTGCAGCGCGTAGAAGAACGCAGGCCGGGTGGCACAAACTGACCTGCAGATATCCAGAAAAGATTTTAACACCCAATGCCGGCTCTCTGGCCTCGCCTAAAAAAGTCAATGTGTAGGAATCCTCTCACCAAAAAGTGAACCGACAATACCGGAGCAAGCTTATGGGACTGCAGACGCTACTCTGAGAAGCAGGAAAGTTTTTAAAACTACCCTGACCAATCTAGTAAATGTTTATCCCATCCTCATGGGATACGTTGTTCTCCTCTTCCCCACTGTACCCTCACAACAACCCTGTCAGGTAGGCTAGACAAAGAGCATGTGACTGTTTCCAGGTCACCCAGCAAGCTTTGTGGCAGCCCAATATAGAAAAGAAAAAAATATCCCAAACATTGAAATTATCAAATATTATTATATAATGCTTACACATTAGCAATATTTGATAATTTCAGTATTTGGGGTTTTTTTTTTCTTTTCTACATTGGATTGTTATCCTTACCCCTACCCCTCATATTTATATTGAGCTTTGTGGCAGAGGCAGGATTTTGAACCCAGGTCTCCCAGATCAAAGGCCTACAAGATCTACCACATCCCCCACACTAGCAATGATTTACACCCACAGAATCATAGAATCATAGAGTTGGAAGGGACCACCAGGGTCATCCAGTCCAACCCCCTGCACAATGCAGGAAATTCACAACTACCTCCCCCCCCCCCCCACAACCCCAGTGACCAGAAGATGGCCAAGATGCCCTCCCTCTCATGAACTCTCATAGAATCAGCATTGCTGACAGATGGCTATCTAGCCTCTGCTTAAAAACCTCCAGGGAAGGAGAGCTCACCACCTCCCGAGGAAGCCTGTTCCACTGAGGAACCGCTCTAACGGTTAGAAAGTTCTTCCTAATGTCTAGACGGAAACTCTTGATTTGAATTCAACCCGCTGTTTCTGGTCCGACCTTCTGGGGCAACAGAAAACAACCTGGCACCATCCTGGCTAAACATACCTAGCTCCTTCAACCTTTCCTCATATGATTTGTTCTCCAGACCCCTCACCATCTTTGTTGCCCTCCCTTGGACACGTTCCAGCTTGTCTACATCTTCCTTAAATTGCGGTGCCCAAAACTGAACACAGTACTCTAGGTGAGGTCTAACCAGAGCAGAGTAAATCGATACCATCACTTCGCGTGATCTGGACCCAGCCGCAAAAAGTGCACAGTTAACCTCAAAGTATGTCCAATTGCCCATGGCAGTCCTGCTTTTACACCACTGTTTTGGCAGCCTCCAAAGCTGTAATCCCTTTAGCCACTGGGGTGTTATGCAGAAAGGCACTTCTATGGACTTCCACGCTGCTCAATTACCTCCAACGCAATTTCAGTGGAAATGGGACAGCTGAGTCGTTCTGGCCTTCTAAAGGCCAAATTAATGCCCCAGGTGGAAGGGAAAGGCGTGTTACCTTCTTTCCTCATGCCGACACGGAAACACTTCTTCAGGCGGCAGTATTGGCATTGGTTGCGATGGTGCTGGTCGATTTGGCAGTCCCGGCTCGACCTGAGCAAATTTAAAAACCAAGCATTGGTTAAGCTTTGCATAACTCAAGACATGAAGCACATCCCCTTGTTTGGGTAATTAAGCAACAACCTCTGGAGGAAAAATTCTATATGGAGAGGTTTGGCAATTCATACTGAAACTTAAAATAAACATATATATTTTTGGCTGCCAACAAATGAGTGTATTATTCTCAGAGGAAATTAAGACAAACTTTCTTCCCCAAGGATTACATTTCGCCCAGTCCGTTCTGATAGATAAGAACATAAGAATGGCCCTGCTGGATCAGACCAAGGTCCATCAAGTCCAGCAGGCTGTTCACACAGGGGCCAACCAGGGGCCTCTAGGAAGCCCACAAACATGAGGACTACAGCAGCATTGTCCTGCCTGTGTTCCACAGCACCTAATATAATAGGCATGCTCCTCTGATCCTGGTGAGAACAGGTATGCATCTTGACTAGCATCCATTTTTACTAGTAGCCTTGATAGCCCTACCCGCCATTAACATGTCCGCTCCCCTCTTAAAGCCTTCCGACTTGGCAGACATCACCACATCCTGGGGCAGGGAGTTCCACAATTTAACTATGCGTTGTGTGAAAAAATACTTCCTTTTATCTGCTTTGAAACTCTCGCCCTCCAGCTTCAGCAGATGACCCCGCGTTCTAGTATTATGGGAGAGGGAGAAAAGCTACAAAGTCGCTGTGTTCCCCGTCAACGGATGCATTCTGGGAGTTAACATCAGAAAGGCCCTGCTGGATCAGACCAAGGCCCATCAAGTCCAGCAGTCTGTTCACACAGTGGCCAACCAGGTGCTTCTACGAAGCCCACAAACAAGACGACTGCAGCAGCAGCATCCTGCCTGTGTTACACAGCACCTAATATAATAGGCATGCTCCTCTGATACTAGAGAGAATAGGTATGTATTATGACTAGTATCCATCTTTACTAGACACATCAAAAGGTAGACAGTGCAGGGGGAGCGTAAAGAGGAAATATACAAGAATTGTTCTGATTAATCCCTCTGGGTACCCCCATATAACATTACCAATAGTGGCCTGATAACCTCCGGTGAGCTCCCAAAGAGAGGAGGAACGCAAATGGCATGACAAGGTACACTATCCCTGAACATGGAAGTTCTATTTAGATATCATTGCCAATAGCCCTCAACAGACCTCTCCACTTTGTGAATGGGTGTATTCCCCCTGTGCAATCAACTGAGACAGAGGCTGTCTAGTTAATGTGACAGCAAGTTTCACAAGAGCCAGCTATGGAGAGCCAGAGTGGTGTAGTGGTTAAGAGCAGTGGTTTGGAACGGTGGACTGTGATCTGGAGAACCCGGTTTGATTCCCCACTCCTCCACATAAGCGGCGGAGACTAATCTGGTGAATTGGATTTCTTTCCCCACTCCTACACACAAAGCCAGCTGAGTGACCATGGGCTAGTCACACTCTCTCAGCCCCACCTACCTCACAGGGTGTCTGTTGTGGGGAGGGGAAGGGAAGGTGATTGTAAGCTGGTGTGATTCTCCCTTAAGTGGTAGAGCAAGTCGGCGTATAAAAACCAACTCTTCTTCTCCTCTTCTTCTTCTGACGCGCCTAGCTGGATCAGACCCATCTGGCACTCATCGCAAGCATCCAAGCTAGGCTTGCCAGGTCTACGTTGGGGAATTCTTGGAGATTTGGAGGGTGGAACCTGGGAAGGGCGGGGTTTGGGGAGTGACCTCAATGGGGAATAATGACATAGAGTCCTCCTTCCAAAGAAGCCATTTTCTCCAGAGGGACATCTCTACAACATGGAGACCAGTTATAATTATGGGAGATCTCCAGCCACCACCCGGAGCCTGGCGACCCTGATCCAAGCAGCCAGTAGGCACTAACCAGTCCGCTAGAAAACGGCCAAAGGAAAAGCACGCCTCATGCCCAAAGGCACTAGGGCATAAACAAGGTTACCACCCAGCGCCGCGTCGCTACATTTCCACAAATAAAAGGACGAGATGTGGCCGGATACTGCCCAGCCAGCAAGCCGCAACTCTTACACTCCAAACCTGAAGCAACGGCTCTCTGTTGCTCTGGCAAAGCTTTGCGCAAATGCCCATGCGCGCCTCCCCCAGGGGACCCAAAACTGACTCGTGTGGAATCAACAGCAGATGTTCAACACTGTGGCTACCCTCTTTCTCCCCCCATTTCTCTGGGGCGCCTTTCCTTTTATTCCCCGCTGACGGAACACCTACCTGGCTTCCCGGTTCCTCCCCCTACTCAAAATCCCTCCCTAAACCCCACCCGGACAGTCTTAACACATGTAAACATGTAGCCTTTTAGGATTTTTCAAGCCCTGAGCTTTAAGAACATGGGAACCTAAAGCACTCCCGCCTGTTCATTGTAAAAAATGCTTGCGAGAATATTTCCATGTTGCCTCTAAAAATGCCCTCCCCCTGCCAAAAGCCAGGGACGAGCACTCCACCCCGTCAGGCAACGGCACTTGAGCGAACGCATCAGAAGGGGTGAGGAATTCCAGCAATTTCCTCTGAACATCCATCACTGCCAAGGAGCGAGAGGGGGTTGTTATGGGCCGAAGAAGGGGTGTGGAGAGTGTAGGGGGGGGGGGCTCCCCAAAGCCAGAAAAGAACATGGTCTCGTCCTGGCATTGCCCAGCGTGGTGGCAGAGATCCACTCCCCGCTTCGGAGCGTCTCTGGCTCACACTTTCCACCCCTTCGTTTCACCTGGGATATTTCCAGCGTCGGTTTTTTCACCTTCACAACATAGATAGCAAACACGCACACAAGATAAATCCAATTAACACAGCTTAAACATAGTTTTAAAGGAGGAGGTTTTTTGGGGGGGGGGATTCCAATTCATCCTCAAATGATTTTGTAAAGAAAAAACTCTCCGCGTGCTTGTCTAGAGAGGGGACACACAGATACCTTACCTCAGGAAAGCCACCACAGAAAAGCCCCTGCGTGGGGTTGCCAGCTCTGGGTTGGGAAATACCTGGAGGCTTTGGGGGTGGAGCGTAGGAAGGGCGGGATTTGGGGAGGGACCACAGCAGGGTATAATGCCACTAAGTCCACCCTCCAAAGCAGCTGCTTTCTCCAGGGGACCTGAACTTGGTTGCTTGGAGATCAACTGTAATAGCAGGATACCTCCAGGTCCCACCTGGAGGTTGGCAACCTTACCCCTACTCCAGGGAGATGACCCTTCTTCACAGCGTGCAGCATGGAGCAGGGTAAGCTGGACAGACTCAAAAATCTCTCCTCCTGATTCTCCCGACAGTACAGTAAATTCATTTTTCTGGCTCGACTGGGCAGGGCTAACAGCCCTTCGGTTCATTTGTTTCCTTCATTGAAGAAGAAGAAGAGTTGGGGAAACCAACCCGGTTCACCAGATTAGCCTCCGCCGCTCATGTGGAGGAGCGGGGAATCAAACCCGGTTCTCCAGATTAGAGTCCACCGCTCCAAACCACCGCTCTTAACAACTATACCACCCTGGCTCCAAACCACTGCACCACACTGGCTCTCCAAATTGATACCCCGCTTCTTCCCAAAGCTGGCTTACAGCTGTCTCCCCTTCTTCATTGTATCTTCACAACAACCCTGTGAGAGTAAAGGGCCCAAGGGCTCGCAGCAAGCTTTCATGGCAGAGGGGGATTCGCATGTGGGTCTCCCAGATCCTAGACTGACCCCCTAAACCAGGGGTGTCAAACTCGTTTGTTACGAGGGCCAGATATGACATAAATATCACCTGGTCGGGCCTTGTGAACCATAAAATGTACCAGAAAAGCAGAAGGGGGAGAAACCTCTGATAGAAGACAGGAGAAAAATGTGCAAAGCACCAGAGATTACACAGCATTTATCTAAAAACTAGTAGCTACTCCAAAGTTTTACAAAATAGTAATAACAAATAAATTACAAAACATGTATTAATAGTGTACAAATAATGTTGTGGTTTTGTGTTATATTGTCAACACTTTTGCTTTTTGCGTCTGCTCATTATTTGTACACTGCAATATATGTTCAGTAATTTATTTGAACCTTGGTTGTTTTTCCTATTTCGCAAAACTTTGGAGTAGCTACAAGTTATTAGATAAACACCTTGTAACCTCTGGTGCTTTGCACATTTTTTTTCTGCCATAAAATTTAATGCCGGGTACCGGAGATACAAACTTTATAGAAGACACAGGCAAAGCCGATTCATGATATTATTATTTTTTACTTAGAATACAAGCATGCTTAAAACAATAACACTCTTACAGACTTAACAGTCTTTGATAAGAGCTCTCAAAGGGGGCCGGATGTTCGACACCCCTGCCCTAAGCACTATTCCACGCTAGCTAGACAGGCCTTTTTTGCCCACCACAACAGGAACGGAGGGGGGGTTATAAAAAGTGGAGGCTTCTCCCGCACTTTTAGTGATGCTCTCACGAAAGAGGAGTCTAATCCTCCCTGGACGGAGCGCCACAGGGAGGAAGGCTCTTTTCGAAGGTGCGCATGTGTCTGAGGAAGAGAACGGCAGGTCATAGGAAACTTGCCCCAGAGGTAGGAGAAACAAACAGCTATTGTCCTTGCTGGGGAGGGTGGGAAACAGCCGAACTCTGCCACGCCTTATTTATTCAGATTGCCTGACCTCTGCTTCCCCAGTAAAAAAGCTGCTTAACACACATAAAACCTCAGAGGCGCTCGAAGGGGCTGTGGCTCAGTGGCAGAGCGTTCGCTTGGCATGCAGAAGGTCCCAGGTTCAATCCCCGGCATCTCCAGCTAAGGGGACTAGGCAAGTAGGTGATGTGAAAGACCTCTGCCTGAGACCCTGGAGAGCCACTGCCGGTCTGATGGACCAAGGGTCATAAGAACATAAGAAAGGCCCTCCTGGATCAGACCAAGGCCCATCAAGTCCAGCTGTCTGTTCCCACAGTGGCCAACCAGGGGCCTCTAGGAAGCCACAAACAAGACAGCTGCAGCAGCACCATCCTGCCTATGTTCCACCGTACCCAATATAATAGGCATGCTCCTCTGGTACTAAAGAGAATAGGTATGCAGCATGAGTAGTATCCATTCTAACTAACAGCCATGAATACCCCTTTCCTCCATGAATATGTCCACTCCCCTCTTAAAGCCCTCCAAGCTGGCAGCCATCACCACATCCTGGGGGCAGGGAGTTCCACAATTTAACTATGCATTGTGTGAAAAAATACTTCCTTTTATCTGTTTTGAATCTCTCATCCTCCAGCTTCAGCAGATGACCCCTCGTTCTAGTATTATGGGAGAGGGAGAAAAACTTCTCCCTGTCCACTCTCTCCAAATCATGCATAATTTTATAAACTTCTATCATGTCTCCCCTTAGCCGCCTTCTTTCCAAGCTAAACAGCCCTAAGCGTCTTAACCGCTTTCCATAGGGCAGTTGCTCCAGTCCCCCAATCATTTTGGTTGCTCTTCTTTGCACCTTCTCAAGCTCTGTAATATCCTTTTTTAGGTGTGGTGACCAGAACTGTACACAGTATTCCAAGTGTGGTCTCACCATAGATTTGTACAAGGGCAGTATGATGTCAGTAGTTTTATCAGCAGGGTCTGATTCAGTATAAGGCAGCTTCATGTGTTCATGAAACACCAGGCTGGTACTATTAGGGGAAACAGCGCAGCAGACGGGGGGGGGGGGGGGGATGTAAAAATATGCAGTGCAAACTCTGCAAGGCAAATAAAACATTTTTTTAAAAGACGTTATTTTCAGCAAATGGCCATCCACACAGGACCACATGGAACAGAAACGGAGACATTTTCATATGGTGCCTGACAAGAGTGGCCATGGCTCAGTGGCAGAGCATCTGCTGGGCATGCAGAAGGTCCCAGGTTCAATCCCTGGCATCTCCCGTTAAAGGGCCTAGGCAGGTAGGTGATGTGAAAGACCCCTGCCCGAGACCACGGAGAGCTGCTGCCGGTCTGAGTAGACAATACTGACTTTGATGGACCAAAGGTCTGATTCAGTATCAGGCAGCTTCATGTGTTCAAGAGAGCCAACGGGAAGCAGTGGTTAGCAAATCGGGCTAAGACTGGGAAGACCCAGGTTCAACTCTCCACTACGCCATGGAAAGCTTGCTCAGTGACCTTGGCACAGTCACGCTCTTAAGCTTAACTAGCTTACAGGGTTGTTGTAAGGATCAAACAGAGGAGAGGAGAATTAGGTAAGCTGCTTCGGGTCTCTGCTTGGGAGAAAGGCGGGGTATAAATGAAGCAAAAATACACAAATGAGACCAGGCCACAGATGCATCTCTGCAGGAAGAGAAGTGTTGCGGGCCAGGAAGCCACCCCTGGAGAGGCCCTGACTTTGACTGCCAACCACTGTCATTTGGAAAACGGGGGGCCCACAAAACTGGGCTCTCAATGCCCACCTGGAAGGAGAAGGCCGGCCTTCAAGTATCCCAACTCAAGGCCATTTAGGGCTTTGAATCATTATTTTGCACTGTTCCAGGAAGCAAATAAGCTGCTGAGAGCCAGCGTGGTGTAGTGGTTAAGAGCGGTGGATTGGAGCAGTGGACTCTAATCTGGAGAACCGGGTTCGATTCCCCACCCCTCCACGTGAGCAGCGGAGGCTAATCTGGTGAACTGGATTGGTTTCCCCACTCCTACACACGAAGCCAGCTGGGTGTCCTTGGGCCAGTCACAGTTCTCTTAAGAGCTCTCTCAGCCCCACCTACATCACAGGGTGTCTGTTGTGGGGAGGGGAAGAGAAGGTGATTGCAAGCTGGTTTGATTCTTCTGTAAATGGTAGAGAAAGTCAGCATAGAAAAAACCAACTCTTCTTCTTCTCTCTGCTCTTATAGACATTAGGGGCAATATACCAGATAACCCTGCATGGATTGTGGGGAACTGGCAGTATGACAGAGGTCTTCTAGAGAGCAAATGAAACAAGAATCCTGTGGGTCGAGTTCAGACACATTCCAGCCTCGGGGGAAGAGAAGGGTTGTCTTGGAGTGACTTGCCAAGGACGGGTCAGCATCGGAAAACTGTGAAAACCAGGATAACTCCGGCACCCAGCCTGTTCAAAGTTCAAAAAAACTTTTCATCCATTTAAGACATGTCCCTCCTGATTAACTAGGCAGTGGATTTTATTTTAAATCTGTTTTCAGCGACAGCATCTCATAAGGCAAGACACCATGTAGGGGACAGAAAAGGAGCTCTGGAGTAAACGGGATCCTAAGCCACGCAGGAGATCAAACTCACCAGCCACACTAACTCTGATTAGGGTTGCCAACCTCCTGGTACTGGCTGGAGATCGCCTGCTGTTACAACTGATCTCCAGCCGACAGTGCCCCTGGAGAAAATGGCCGCTTTGGCAATTGGACTCTATGCCTTTGAAGTCCCTCCTCTCCCCAAACCCCACCCTCCTCAGGCTCCGCCCCCAAAATCTCCCACTGGTGGCAAAGAGGGATCCGGCAACCCTAACTCCGATCGATTGAGAAACCTGATGGAAGTTGCATTTCCAGCTTTCAGATGTGTACTCCAGTAATGGCCAGACAGGCTCTGAAAAGTACTTTTTGGGGAGAAATCCATCTTTGAGTTGCTAACCTGTTTAAAGATTCACTAACGTAGTAACCGCTCCCTTTGTTTTATATTCCTTGCTTGCACTATATTTTCCCTTATCCCCACCCCAGGAATTTATTTCAACAGTTTAGGTACTCTTAAGCAAGATACAGTTTAAAAAACAACAACAACAACCAGGAATTCTGAACCCAGCAAGTTCGACTTCATGGAGACGCTGGCTTTGCGAAAGCAGAGGCCCAACGCATATTTCTAACTGACAGATGTCAAAAGTCGGCATGTCAAAGGGAGACAGACAGACTAAGTCTGCCCTAATGGAAACAGGAGAAGAGAAGAAGAAGAGTTGGCTTTTTATATGCCGACTTTCTCTCCCACTTAAGGAAGAACCAACCCGGCTTACAATCACCTTCTCTTTCCCTCCCCACAACAGACACCCTGGGAGGTAGGTGGGGCTGAGAGAGCTCGAAGATAGCTGTAACTAGCCCAAGGTCACCCAGCTGGCTTTATATCTGTAGGAGTGGGGAAACAAATCCAGTTCACCAGATTAGCCACCGCCGCTCATGCGGAGGGGTGGGGGAATCAAACCCAGTTCTCCAGATCAGACTCCACCTCTCAAAACCACCGCTCTTAGCCACTACACCATGCAGGCCACCGAATGCCCACAGATACTTGCACCGCTTAGGGCCGTTTAGCTTGGAAAGAAGGTGGTTAAGGGGAGACATGATAGAGGTCTATAAAATGACGCATGGTATGGAGAGCAGACAGGGAGAGGCTTTTCTCCCTCTCTCATCATATTAGAACGTGGAGTCGTCTGCTGAAGCTGGAGGGTGACAGATTCAAAACTGACAAGAGGAAGTATTTCTTCACACAACACATAATTAAATTGTGGAACTCCCAGCCCCAGGATGTGGTGTTGGCTGCCAACTTGGAAGGTTTTAAGAGGGGGTGGACATGTTCATGGAGGGGAGGGCTATCCATGGCTACTAGTCAAAATGCATGCTAGTCATGATGCATACCTGTTCTCTCCAGGATCAGAGGAGCATGCCTATTATATTAGGTACTGTGGAAGACCGGCAGGATAATGCTGCTGCAGGCATCTTGTTTGTGGGCTTCCTAGAAGGCCCCTGGTTGGCCACTGTGTGAACAGACTGCTGGACTTGATGGGCCTTCGTCTGATCCAGCATGGATGTTCTTATGATCTCGTGGATTTTCTCCAAACTGCATCCATTCAGGACTGTTTCAGGTTGGGAAAACGGGTCCAGAGGAAGGCCAAAACTCCTCTTTTGTGCCGAGTCCTAATCCAAACCAGACACTTGTACATACAGGAACTGAGAACATGTGATTCATGCGTGACTGTGTTACACACCCGACACCGGGTGCAGACCCAACCTGTGTTCTCTGTAATGTATGAATAGGCACTTGGAGCTAAGAGGTGGATATGATCCAAGAATCAACCTGTGAAGCAAGCGTCTGCAGTCAAGGCATCCGTCCACCTACCCAGTAGTGTCTCCTCTGAGTGGCAGCAGCTGTCCAAGTCCTCAGGCAGAGGAAAGTATTTCCCAGCACCTGAGATCCTTCACCTGGAGACGGCAGGGATCGAACCTGGGACCTTCTGCCTGCAAAGCAGATGCCCTGCTGCTGAGCCATGACTAATCTGGGCTGAGAACAGGACAGCGTAACTACAGATGTTCAGCTTAAGACCATATTAAACTCTTTTTTTTTAATGAAACAGCTAAGTCTGTTCAGCTCAGCAATGTCCGCTCTGCCTCGCAGCAGCTCTCCGGGGTCTCAGGCAGAGAAAAATCTTTCCCAGAACCTGTGACCTTTTGACCGGAGATGCCGAGGATTGAACCTGGGACCTTCAGCACACAAACACAAGCCACGGCTGCCTCTGGCTGAAAGCAGCCAGTGCATAGCTCATGAATGTAGTGGCTGCTGAGTCCATCCAGCTCAATCTGGTCTCCTCTGTCAGGCAGAAGCTCTCCAGGGTCTCAGGTCTTCCCTCGCATTTGAAACCTTTTATCTGGAGATGTAGCCAGGGACTGAACCAGGAACCTTCTGCAGCTCAAGGACTCTATTACGGAGGAGGAAGAGGAGGAGGAAGACAAAAAGGAGGAGAAAAGTTTGTTTTTATACACCGATTTTCTCTACCTTTAAGGAGTCTCGAACCAGCTTACAATTGCCTTCCCTTCCTCTCCCCCACAACAGACACCTTGTGAGGTAGGTGGGGCTGAGAGAGTTCAGAGAGAACTGTGACTAGCCCAAGGTCACCCATCTGGCTTCCTGTGGAGGAGTGGGGAATCAAATTCGGTTCACCAGATTAGAGTCCAGCATGGTGTAATGGCTAAGAGCGGTGGAGTCTGATCTGGAGAACCGGGTTTGGTTCCCCACTCCTCCACATGAGCGGCAGAAGCTAATCTGGTGAACTGGGTTGGTTTCCCCACTTCTACACACACAGCCAGCTGGGTGACCTTGGGCAAGTTACAGTTCTATTAAGAGCTCTCTCAGCCCCACCTACCTCACAGGGTGTTTGTTGTGGGGAGGGGAAGAGAAGGTGATTGTATGCTGGTTTGATTCTTCCTTCAGTGGTAGAGAAAGTCGGCAAATAAAAACCAACTCTTCTTCATCATCCACCGCTCCTAACCACTACACCACGCTGGCAATCTTCCAACACACATCTCTATGAGATGTTCCAGGCAAACCCAAGAAATAGCCCATATTCACTGTGTCGGTTGCAAAGAGCTTCATCAGAAGACTTCTCCAAATCTAGACAGAGCAGGGAGATAAGAGATACCTGTCTAGGCCCTTCCTGCCCCAGGGTATGATCTTAAGCGCTCCAGTTTTCCTCTATATTTAGAACCCTCATCACAGATACAAATTTGAATACGGCCCTTGGCGTCCATGAAAACATCACTAATGCGGTAACACTGAAATGGCATACATGTGTGGAGAAGCAGGAAACTTGCCCAATTGTGCTGGACGCGCTAATTGCATCATTAGGACGGGCAATTATTTGGCCGCAAAACACACGCGCACACAATCACAGCCCTCCCCGCTGCATTTCAAATAGTCAAAGTAGCTCAGATTCTCTGGAGTGAGTTCAGATTCTTTTCATAAGGCAGACAAGGGAGGAAACAGAAAAAAGAGGGGAAAGTCCCCTTATGAGGGGGCAAATTGAAAACCCCTTAAGAAAAAAAAAGACCGGGTTCAATTACGAAGATGAAGAAGATGAAAATGAAGGCGAAGAAGATGAAGAGTTGGTTTTTATACCCAGATTTTCTCTACCTTTAAGGAGACTCAAACCAGCTTACAATCTCCACCCCTTCCTCTCCCAACAACAGACACCTTGTGAGGTAGGTGGGGCTGAGAGAGTTGAGAGAGAGCTGTGACTAGCCCAACATCACCCAGCAGGCTTCATGTGGAGGAGTGGGGAAACCAACCCGGTTCACCAGATTAGAGTCCGTCACTCATGTGGAGGAGTGGGGAATCAAACTCAGTTCTCCAGCTAAGAGTCAGCCGCTCTTAACCACTACACCATGCTGGCTTTGTGGAGCACCAAGAGTGAAAGCCACACGCAAGAAGCGACACAAGGAGCGGCCAGGTGCTGCAGCCCCCTTGGTTCTCAGTTCTCTAGCAACATCTGTCCTTGGCAAGTAATTCCAAGTCAACCCATTTCTCCCCATAGGGGCAAATGTGCCTGAGCTAGACCGACCAGATTCCTGTTTCATTTGCTTTCTAGAAGACCTCTGCCATACCTTCAACAGCCCCTAAAGATGGCAGTGAGTATATACCTGGGATGGGGCTGTGACTCAGTGGTAGAGCATGTGCTTGGCTTGCAGAATGTCCCAGGTTCAATCCCCGACATCTCCAGTTAAAGGGACTAGGCAAGCAGGTGATGTGAGAGACCTCTGCCTGAGACTCTGGAGCAGCTGCCGGTCTGAGTAGACAATACAGACTTTGATGGACCAAGGGTCTGATTCAGCAGAAGGCAGCTTCATGTGTACCTCTATGGATTGCAGGGTGGATATGATTTAAATCAAATGGATTTAAGTCATGATTTAAATCACTAGTCAGTAAGGCGAGATTTAAATCCGGGATTTATCCCTCCTCATGCTTCACTCCTTGTGCAGATCTATTCCACTCCAAGCAATCTTCTCTTCACTGAACTTCTTGGGACTTAACACTTAAGAGGTAAGGGGGTTGATTCTGTGTACATAGGTTTGCAAAGGAACAACGGGATTAAGGCATTTTTCTCAACTCTGTATGTTGATTTTATAACATTTTTTTGCTGTGAAGAAGAGGCATGTTATCTCTGCAGACCCAAATTCACAGTTTTGAGAACTGCAAAATGAAACATCTGGGATAATATCTTCTAGATAGAAAAACTGCCTAAAATAATCTTACAGAAACCTCTGGAAGAGCATGACACTGTGAATGGATTAATGGAATTCATTTACCAAAAAAATTTAAACATTCTCTGAATATACAGCCCCATGCTACATAATTAAAAATTAATCCTTATTTCATGATGAATAACCTTTGGACTACAACCTTTGGACTTAAACAGAAAAGTATCTTTAGATGGTAGATTTTTCCTCAAAAGGCATTTTATTTTTAAAAAATCCAATTTAAATTTAAAAAAATCCTATTTTTGATTAAGAAACAATCATTGATATTTATCCACCTTGATGGATTGTGTGACTAATTTGTTTTCCAGGAGTATGGTTGGAGAGATGAACACATGAAGCTGCTTTACACTGAACTAGCCCGCTAGTCCTGTATCGTCAGCGTTATCTTCCCAGCCTGGCAGCCGTTTGCGGGTTGGGTCTTTCACATCGCATGCCACCTGATCCTGGAGACTGAACCCGGGACTTTCTGCATGCCAGGAACATAAGAAAGTCCATGCTGGATTAGACCAAGGTCCATCAAGTCCAGCACTCTGTTCACACAGTGGCCAACCAGGTACCTCTAGGAAGCCCACAAACAAGACAACTGCAGCAGCACCATCCTGCCTGTGTTCCAAAGCACCTAATAGATGTTCCTCCGATACTAGAGAGAATAGGTATGTATCATGACTAGCATTCATTTTGACTAGTAGCAATGGATAGCCCTATCCATGAGAGAACCAGCGTGGTGTAGTGGTTAAGAGCGGTGGTTTGGAGTGGTGGACTCTGATCTGGAGAACCGGGTTTGATTCCCCACTCCTCCACATGAGTGGCAGAAGCTAATCTGGTGAGCTGGATCTGTTTCCCCACTCCTACATATGGAAGCCAGCTGGGTGACCTTGGGCTAGTCACAGCTCTTAGAGTTCTCTCAGCCCCACCTACCTCACAGGTCTGTTGTGGGGAGGGGAAGGGAAGGTGATTGTAAGCCGGTTTGATCTTCATTAAGCAGTAGAGAAAGTTGGCATGTAAAAAACCAATTCTTCTTCTTCTATCCTCCATGAAGCAGAATGAAGTCCACCATTGGGCTTCACCAAATAAGCAAGGGGGGAGGGGAGATAGACGGGAAGTCTCAGCCCCAAGGGGCTTACAGTCTAAATTAAAATAGGAAGGGCAAGAAAAGGAGAAAAAGTGGGGCAAAGCCCCCGCCCAAAAAAACCCTGCTGCATAAAGTCAGGAATGCATTTCAGCTCTAGTCATGATCACAATCTGCTTTCTTAAGACACTTAGAAGATGACTCTTGCTTTAGTCAACTCACTTTACCTGTCTTCACCAATTAGGACTTTCCTGCTTTAAACAGTGCATGAAAAGCTGCTTTGGGGCAAGAAAGTCCTTCTGAAATTGACTGGCAGTCATTTCATCCCAGACAAAAAAGTACTGTCACACACAATTTACAATCTAACTTGCGGAACTCACAGCCACCAGGAGCTTAGATGGATTTTTAGGGTGGGGGGGACAGATCCATGGACAATAGGGTTATTGCCGGACACTGTTGGAGACAGGGTGCTGAATTACAGGGCGCTGGATGGTTGGTCTGATCCAACAGGGAACTGGATGATTGGTCTGATCCAACAGGATTCCTCTTGTCTGAATCCAGACAGGGCGCTGGATGGTTGGTCTGATCCAACAGGATTCCTCTTGTAGTACTCCTCATCATGGACACTATGGACACTAGCCAATACCACCCTGAGACTGAATTTTGGAGGCAGTCCCACAAGTATCCTTCTAGCATGTCCCGTTGCTCCCTTTCTCTAGCGCAAATGAGAAAAGGCCAGAGGGGGGAAAGCCTTGGCAGTTTTGCTTACACCTCATCTGCTTCTACTTAAACAGGCCTACACAAACAATAAGGGGCAAAATTCCAGCCGGAAGAAAACGAAAAACAAGGATTTTGACATCATAACAAGTTACACAGCAGCCCAGATAATTCAGTAGTCATGACTGGAAAATAAAGGGATATTTAGCTGGCTTTCAGGGAACAGCCCACATAGGAAAACTTACCCATCGAGGAGGAGGAGGAGAGTTGGTTTTCATATGCAGACTTTCTCTCCCACTTAAGGAAGAATCAAACCGGCTTACAATCTCCTTCTCTTCCCCTCCCCACAACAGACACCCTGTGAGGTAGGTGGGGCTGAGAGAGCTCTAAGAGAGCTGTGACTAGCCCAAGGTAACCCAGCTGGCTTCATGTTTAGGAGTGGGGAAACAAATCCAGATTAGCCTCCGCCACTCATGTGCAGGAGTGGGGAATCATCATCATCATCATCATCATTCCTTTATTGGCATAAAAACATAATACACAAAGAGTACAAAAGGAATGGAGATATTAAAAAGTGCCCTTTATGGCATAGTTAAAAGACAATTACATCAAATAGCTCTGTTTGTGATACTGCCATCTAATTAACAGTTTGGCGGGCTTTTAAAACAGACTTTAAAAACTGTGCCACCGTCTCCAATGTATGGGGCGAACGATGGTTCAATAAATAGGAAACGTTGAAAGAATCTGAGACTTTCTGTCTATTAACCAAGAGGGGGTTTAAAAGTTCGTTGCAAGATTCTGTGTAGAAACTCCAATAAAATAAGACATGAGCAACCATTTCAATACAATTGTTGCCACAAGGGCAAAGCCTGTCAGACAGAGGAATTTTCTGAAATCTGCCTTCTAGTAGCGCAGATGGCAAAATTAAATCTGGCCAGAGAAATGGCTCAACGATGAGAAGGACCACACAGGTGAGATAAGTATGGGGAGGGCTGATAAACATCAAAAGGTACCCCTAAATTTGATGAGGATCATGTTTTATTAGCAGCGCGGTTTAGGCATTGAAGTCCTCTATCTAAGAGTCTGCATTTTATCCTTTGAAAAGCTTCTGCCTCAGTAAGCATAAGCAGGGAGTCGAGGTTAAAGCCAACAGATTTAATTTTGCTCTCAATATGTTGAAGCCACATAGAAGCATGTGACTCCATGAGCATATAGTAGATAAGGGAAGAGGGATCTGCCTTAAAATGGAGGTGTAACCAGAATTTTACAGTCATGAGCCATGCTCTTGTTTCAAGAAGCATCTGGCCAGTTTCAAAGCACAGGAGTGGGGAATCAAACCCGGGTCTCCAGATCAGAGTCCACCGCTCCAAACCACCAATCTAAAACACCACACCACACTGGTGAGATATGAATGAAAACAAAGTATGAAATGTGGGGGAGGCCATTATGGGGGTGGGGGGAAATATGGCAGGGGGGATTGTAAGAAATACAATTTGGACAGAACCCATTGGTTCCCAAGACTCACAAGGAGGGACTGTCAATCCACCTTCCCGCAAGGCCCCTGATCAATTTAAAAACCTGACCCAAGGGGGCTTAAACTTGCATTTCTACATTCTGTGAGGTTGAGGAATGCTTCCAGTAGTGTGAAACCTGTCAACGGAGCCTGCGGGTGCAACTTTGCACTGAGTTCTATGGCTGTAAAATGTGGGGATGGAGGGGGAGAGCACCCCCCCAAAGATGTACAGGGTTGCTGCCTTAAAACAGAATATAATCATGGAAGGGTCCATAGAGGCCATCTAGTCCAACCCCCTACTATTGCAGGATCAGCCTAGAGCATCACATGAACACATGAGGCTGCCTAATACCAAATCAGATCCTTGGTCCATTGAAGTATTGTCTACTCAGACCGGCAGCAGCTCTCCAGGGTCTCAGGTAGAGGTCTATTCACACCATCTACTTGCCGAGTCCCTTTAACTGGAGGTGCCAGGATTGAATCGGGACCTTCTGCACGCCAAGCGGAGGCTCTGCCACTGAGCCACACCCCCTCCCCATCCCTGACAAGGGTTTGTCCAGCCGCTGTTCGAAGACCGCCAGTGAGGGGAAGCTCGCCACCCCCTGGGCAGCCGATTCTGCTGCTTAGCAGGAAGAAAGTCTGTTTTTCCCCCACCCCCGCCGCCCTCCCGGAATGACACAAATTGGATGCTCGGTTTCAAGCTGATGCTTCAGTGCCCTTGCAAGATCCTTCTTGCCCGGGAACGGAGTTTGCCTGCAACCACCACCCACGTATGCCGGAGACTACCGGGGTGCCTCCGAACCAAGCCGAGGGAGAACCACGGGAGGAACTCCAAGGCCGCCCCATTGCCGGACCAGCTGTGTGCAATTTCAGGGTTGGCTTCCAAATTTGTTATTTTTGTTACATTCCCTACCCGTTCATTACTCCCAACAAAGAAAACTCGATCTATTCCTTTTTTGCTATTTTGGCAACCGACGCGTGATCCTGCTTGCTTGAAAAGGCTTTGGAGAGGGGTGACCAAAGAGATTCAATGTCAGTTTCCAGCCTCCTAATCTCTCCTGTGAAGGATCGCCTTGAACTCTCTAGACCAGCCATGGACGTGAATCACAGAATCATAGAGTTGGAAGGGGCGCCATCCAGGCCCTCTGGTCCAACCCCCTGCTCAATGCAGGATCAGCCTAGAGCATCCCTGACAAGTGCTTGTCCAGCCTCTGCTTAAAGACTGCCAGGGAGGGGGAGCTCACCACCTCCCTAGAGAGCTGATTCCCCTGTCGAACAACTCTTACTGTAAAAAATTTTTTCCTAATATCCAGCCGGTACCTTTCCGCCTGCAATTTCAACCCATTCTTGCGAGTCCTATCCTCTGCTGCCAACAGGAACAGCTCCCTGCCCTCCTCTAAGTGACACCCCTTCAAAAGGTAGAGAGAGCAATCCTGTCCCCCCTCAACCTCCTCTTCTCCAGACTAAACCTTCCCAACTCCTTCAGCCTTTCCTCGCAAGGCTTGGTCTCCAGGCCCCTGATCGGCCTCGTCGCTCTCCTTTGCACCTGCTCGGTTCTGTCCACACCCTTTTTGAAGTGAAGCCTCCAGAACTCCACACAAGAGTCCACGTGCGGCCTGACCAATGCAGTGTACAGCGGAACTAGGACATCTTGCAATCTGGATGTTATGATCCAAACCAGTGTTATGATATCAAACCACTGATATCTGCCTGTTTTCCACATGTTGATAACTACAAGCATTTGTTTTTGAGGCTCTTTTCTCTCATTTTTCCCCACAAATTTGGAAATGAATCCACATCCCTAGAATTTGGACCCTTGTTAAGATCCAGAGGAGCTCTTTTTATGTCTTGGGAGCGGCGACCTTTCCCCACCTTGCCATCTACTGAGCCCTTCCTTCCTACAGGATTCTCATTCCCCTCGTTTTATATTTACGACAACCCCAAGAGGCAGGGCAGGTTGAAAGGGACTGGGCCCGCGGTCATCCAGCAAACTGCATGGTTCAGCGGGGATTGGAACCCAGAGCTTGCCATGCACAGCCTGACGCAAAGCTCTACACCCCATCAGATATCTTAGACCTGCGTACCAACGTCTCTCGCAACAAGACACAGGACTGTCAAGAACATCGAGAGATTTACTAATCTGTTACCAAGAGGGGGCAGGTGGAAGTTTCCAGATGCCTACAAGGTAGTGTACTGAAGACAAGCCACACCATTTCATCCAAAACCCATCCCACATTTTCCCTAGCAGTAGAAATGAGAGCCAACATGGTGTAGTGGTTAAGAGAGATGGTTTGGAGCAATGGACTCTGACCTGGAGAACCAGGTTTGATTCCCCACTCCTCCACATGAGCGGTGGATGCTAATCTAGTGAACCAGGTTGGTTTCCCCACTCCTACACGTAAGGCCAGCTGGGTGACCTTTGGGTTAGTCACAGTTCTCTTCGAGCTCTCTCAGCCCTACCTACCTGACAGGATGTATGTTGTGGGGAGGGGAAGGGAAGGTGATTGCAAGCCGGTTTGATTCTCCCTTAAGTGGTAGAGAAAGTCGGCATATAAAAATCAACTCTTCTTCTTCCTTCTCTTTTCTTGTCTGCATAGAGGTTCAATGTACGACATCCCGTAAGTCAGGTATTGGGTTTCTTCACAAATCTGCTGCTAAGCTACGAAGGACACACACACAGGCACATCTATGCCCATTAACACAAACATCACAACAGCCACAAAGTTCCAGGAAAATAAAGACAGCTGCAGAGTGGAAGAGCCCAGTAGGATCCAGCCAAGTTGGATCCATCTCACCCAACATCCTCTCTCCAGCAGCAGACAGCCAGATGCCCCTGGAAAGTCACACCCCCCAACAGTTTGGTACTAGCCAATGAGTTTTGGAGGTAGAAGGCCTCTGAACATGAAGGTTCCATCTATCTACCGAATATAGGCTTTTCTTCCATGAACCTGGCTAACAATGTCTGGGGCTATTGATACATCTTGCAGCCGTGAGTTCAAAGACGTGTTCTTGTGTTCTTAGAGCCAGCATGGTGTACCGGCTAAGAGCGGTGGTTTGGAGCAGTGGACTCTAACCTGGAGAACTGGGTTTGATTCCCCACTCCTCCACGTGAGCAGCGGACGCTAATCTGGTGAGCTGGATTTGTTTCCCCACTCCTACACATGGAAGCCAGCTGGGTGACCTTGGGCTAGTCCCAGCTCTCTTCGAGCTCTCTCAGCCCCACCTGCCTCACAGGGTGTCTGTTGTGGGGAAAGGAAGGAGATTGTAAGCTGGTTTGATTCTTCCTTAAGTGGGAGAGAAAGTCGGCATATAAAAACCAACTCTTTTTCTTTTTCTTGTGTCCTTATGACATGACAACAATAATCCCGGTGAAGGCATGAAAGGTGCATGAGCGTTTAGACACACACAACAAGGCATTGCTTTTCTAAGTCATAGGTCTGTGGACAGACCGCTTGCTGGGCACAGTATGTTCAATAAGCACCCACCAAAACCCGTCGCAGTTGGCATTTTCTTGAGGTCAGCTTGCAAGAAGAAGCCTCGGGGAAAGGGGACCAAGAATAAATCCCCCACCACCACTCTGCTACGAAGCTTCCTGGGTGGCCTGGTCAAAAGCAGCCTTCACCTAGCCTAACCTGCCCTCCCGGGCGCGGTGTAGATTTAGCACCAAAAATAGATCAGATTCAGCACCTGGGAAAACTTGATTTCGCAACCGGTGTTAATTATGTGGGTTTGCAAATCACCTCCTTCTTGCTCATGAAATTATTCCACGCTTAAATGTGTTTCTCTTGGCTGGCAAAATACTCGGCAGCTGAGGATTTGGAATAGAACCTTGTTTGTTTGTTTATTAAAAATCACATTTTCTGCACCATACAACCTCTGCACCATACAACCTCCCAAGGTAAAAAGGTAAAGGTCCCCTGAGCAAGCACCGGGTCATTCCTGACTCATGGGGTGACGTCACATCCCGACGTTTCCAAGGCAGGTGGTTTGCCCAGTCATCTTCCCAAACTGGAAGGGTGGTTTGCCCAGTCATCTTCCCAAACTGGTAGCCAAATTTACAATCAGCTGTGTGCATATCTTTTAAATAATCAGACTGCATAAATGCTCGGCTGTCTCCATTCAGGGTGACCCTTTGGAATAAGCTGACTGATAAATAGGATTCTAACACACCAGGACAAGGTAGATGTCAGCGTAGTGTAGACAGGTTAGACCAGGGGTGGGGGAGACCCAGGTTCAAATTCTTAGCCAGCCATGAAGCCACCTGGTCCAGCCACTCTTTCTCAGCCGTGCCTACCCTACAAGGGTGTTGTGAAAGGAACACAGGGAGAGAGCAACCCTGCAAAAATTAGAAACATGCTCACATGCTCAAAAAAAACTACATGGCCTACATCCAAGCTACTTGAAGATGTGCACCTTCCCCATTAATTAAGAACGATACTCCACACTTTTCGCTCCCGACCCCCAAATTCTGTGCCATCGCAATCAAAACTCGCAAAAATGGAATGGAAAAAATTACTTAACTTTGCTATATTTTTAGAAATATTAAGATGCTAAGTTAATTCTTGTGATTTGTGTTAAAATCTCACATTTTAAATAGCATTAGACTTTTTATCTAATTTTGTAATTTATATTAATTTTGCAGTTTTATTAAGTCAGTTAATTTTATGTATAACTTTTGGCTGGTCAAAAAGACCGTATCAACAAACTTACTTACATTAATTAAGAACTGATAGTACCGCCCCGCTTTTACATGTTCCTCTGTCAGAGGTATAGAGACATAGTCCTTTCTCTGCAGGTCCCTGTATGGGTTGGGAGAAAGGCGAGCTAGAAATAACTGAGCAATGAAATTACAAATAGTCCTCCAATATGATGACCGTCCCTATGCATGCAGCATTGTCCTGCCTGTGTTCCAAAACACCTAATATAACAGGCATGCTCCTCTGATCCTGGAGAGAATAGGTATGCACCATGACTAGCATTCATTTTGACTAGTAGCCATGGATAGCCCTCTCCTCCATGAACATGTCCACTCCCCTCTTAAAGCCTCCCAAGTTGGCAGCCATCACCACATCATTGGGCAAGGAGTTCCACAATTTAACTATGTGTTGAGTGAAGAAATACTTCGTTTTATCTGTTTTGAATCTCTCACCTTCAGCAGATGACCCTGCATTCTGGTATTATGAAAGAGGGAGAAAAGCTTCCCCCTGTGTCCAATATGCCCCCAGGCAGTCCTTACGCATTGCCAAGCCTACTTTCGAAGCAGTGAGGACTAAAAACCCAGAATAAAAGTTGATGCTGCCATTCTGTTGAAGCTAAGCGGACGTGGACCTGGTAAGCCATAAGGATAGGCCATCCTTGGGAGCACCGTGGAAAGGCAAAGTATAAGTGTGTTTAAAGAGGACTGGAGACTTGGCATGGATTTTTTTCCCAAAGACTTAAAGCAGAGATTTATGCAGTGTTGCAAACGCGAAATGAAATGTGCACAGCCCCGCCTGTTTTTAAGAGCTAAGGCAAGAAAAGAACTCGCAGCCTGCCTTGAGTTCTTGGAATCGCTCTTTCCCGGGAAGCGCACCTAGGAACAAATATCTATTAAAACAGGGGGGTTGAAATCATTTGTTACGAGGGCCGGATATGACATAAATATCACTTGGTTGGGCCGGGACATGCCTCGCCAGCCCAGATCGAGAGTGGGGGGGGGGTGACTGCCTCGGCTGGCTCACAGGCTGGGTAAGAGCTCTCAAGAGGCCAAATCCACCACCTGGCTGTATGTTTGACACCCCTGTATTAAAAGACATCCCATGTTACAAGTTTCAATATCTCTGGTCTTCAAGGTGGCTTCTGAAGACGCGAGACCCAAATTAGAATCCTTCCCCACACCCCCAACTAAACACACACCAGACAACACAAGAACCAGCTGCAGCGACAAGCGGGAAAATGGCACGAAGATTGCCACCCCGAAAACCCGAGAGAATAAAACTGTTTATTGGCATCCCGGAGACAAAGGAACAACTTGGAGCATTACCACCACATGGACGGCACCACAGAAGAGTCCAACAGGTGAAACACACGGCCAGTGCCACACCACTTCTCCACCTTCTGTACAAAGCACGTGGCTAGCAGCAGCCAAGCATGTCCTCAAGAGTTATCAACAAAGAGACAGCATGTCCCAGCTAAGGCAAGAGAGGAGGAAGCACCTGGCTCGCAGCAGGGACAAGACACAGTCAGCCCCCCCAGGCGCCAGCAAACCCCGACTATGAATCCAACATTCATTCTTGGCTTTAAGGCCAGCTAACTTTGGTTTCAGGTAGCCAGCTCAAGGTTGACTCAGCTTTCCATCCTTCCGAGGTTGGTAAAATGAGGACCCAGCTTGCTGGGGGTAAAGCGTAGAGGACTGGGGAAGGCAATGGCAAACCACCCCGTAAACCAAGTCTGCCTAGGAAACGTCAGGATGTGACATCACCCCGTGGGTCAGGAATGACTCGGTGCTTGCACAGGGGACCTTTACCTTTTTTTAACTTTACAGCAAAGAATTCTGGACGCTGGAAGGGGCTGCCAGACTGGCCCACCAGGACAAGCCACCCAAGCAGTTGCTTACGGTGCCAAGATGCCGATGAAGCGGCGTGCAGTTCAAGAGACACGGCCCATGATCCCTCACAGGGCTGCAGAGGATCCTATGATCCTCTTGGGTGCATGCTAATTGAGGAAGCAAGTGTCTTGCACAGAGGAACTGTCTGAAACTGGATGTTTGCTGCTTCGCACCTTTTAATGACATTCTTGATTTTTAAAAAATTCCGCTGGCTGAGCAAATTCTGAGACAGAAACGTATGGTACCAAGATCTCTAGAACAGGGGTGTCAAACATAAGCCCCGCGAGCCGGATCCGGCCCCTTGAGAGCTCTTATCCGGGCCGCAAGTCAACCAAAGCAGCCTCCCCCTCCAGTCCCGATCTGGACTGGCGAGGCATGGCCCGGCCCGACCAAGTGACATTTATGTGATATCTGGCCCTCATAACAAATGCGTTTGACACCCCTGTTCTACAAGGTGCCATCTACTACTAGCGACATACTCTGAACAGGATGATAGCGATGTACTTTGGAAAAGATACCTCAGCTGATAGCAGCTTGGAACAATAACCCAGTAACATTTCTGAGTATTTGCTTTCCTGTAATGCTTTTTCACAATTGTCCCATAAAACGACCTAACAATTCTCCTCTTTAGGGGACATTTCCTATGCAACAGTGACTGAGTTATGAGTCAGAGGCCCAGGGTTACATCTTAAGTTTTCCACGGACCAACTAGGTGGGCTTCCAGCCAGCTCATGTCAGCTTCTGCAATCACCCACAATACAAGGAACATTAGACTAAGGCCCAGATTACTGAAATAACATTAAGCAAAAATGCTTTGAACGGTTAAAACGAACCACGTAAGCCCATTATAATAATAATATTTTACTGGTAGCATTAAGCCAGGTGGTGGTGGTGGTGGAGGAGGAGGAGGAGGAGGAAGAGTTGGTTTTTATATGCCGACTTTCTCTCCCACTTAAGGAAGAATCAAACCGGCTTACAATCACCTTCCCTTCCCCTCCCCGCAACAGACACCCTGCAAGGTAGGTGGGGCTGAGAGAGCTCGAAGAGAGCTGTGTCTAGCCCAAGGTCACCCAGCTGGCTTCATGTGGAGGAGTGGGGAAACCAACCCGGTTCACCAGATTAGACTCCGCCACTCATGTGAAGGAGTGGGGAATCAAACCCGGTTCTCCAGATTAGAGTCCACTACTCCTAGCCACAGCTCTTAAGCACTACACCACGCAGGCTCTCTCTATTACACAAATAGTAATACAAATGTTGAATTTGCATTCCTAATCTAAAACAGCCATCTTGCGCATTCCAGTTAATTCATGGAGGTTTCTCTAAGATGTTGTATCTTCACTGCCGCCACGCAGTATTTTGCCACCTGAGGTGTAATCAAAGGATTATCTCCCATCAGACATTAATTGGTCCAATCCCCCCTCTCTACCATTTTCTTTATCAGTGGTACAATGATCTTGGTCCGAACTGTCGTATGGAAGTTATATCTGAAAAGGACCTGTTCGGGAGTTTCCAGACTTAACGGGGCAAAGTCTCTCCACCCTAGGAATCTTCTTAAAAGCCCATTACAATAATTTACCAACGACTGGCATTCTTGCATCATTTCCAGGTTGGGGATTTGCAGAAAATTACATCCCGGAGATAAGGGAAGGATGGTGGGATTTAAAAAAATACCCAACCCTCCCCAAAAAATATCTAGGCAACCGGCCCTGAACTGGGATAGAACATCTTCATCAGATTGTGACAGATTACAGGCCCGGGGGCAGGATTTCCTGGGAAGAGATTTGGGGACACTTCAGCAGAAGAAAACAGGTTCGCACGGTCTGAGAAAAACAGGCCGGTCCCCAGAAAATATGACAGCTGTGTCAAGATCCCACCTCCCTTTCCCCTCTTGAGTCATGAGGACTAGAAGGTCCCTTTCCTAAGGAAAATGGAGCCTTGTTTACTCATCGAGAAGGGCTCTTTCCGCTCTGAGGTAGAAGGGCATCTTGTAGCTTGGGTTTTCCCGCCCATGCTGCAAGATGTCCTTCCCTCAGAGCAGGAAAGAAAGCTCACTCAGAAAGTCCGTGACAGTTATGCAGACTGAACGTCCTGCCCCTGCAGCGTCTGCATGTGGCTACTTCAGATGACCAGAGAAGCGTTCTCAGTAGCCTGCCTGCCTGCCTGCCTGCCTGGAGGTGGCCCAGAGGTGTTAAAAAAAATCTGAACGTAAGAGCACAAGAAAGGCCCTGCTGGATCAGACCAAGGCCCACCAAGTCCCGCAGTCTGTTCACACAGCGGCCAACTGGGTGCCTCCAGGAAGCCCCCAAACAAGACGACTGCAGCAGCATTTATCCTGCCTGTGTTCCACAGCACCTAATAGGCATGCTCCTCTGATCCTGGAGAGAAGAAGAAGAGGAAGAGGTGGGACTAAGAGAGCTCTAAGAGAGCCGTGACTAGCCCAAGGTCATCCAGCTAGCTTCATGTGGAGGAGCGGGGAATCAAACCCAGTTCTCCAGATTAGAGTCCATCGCTCCAAACCACGGCTCTTAACCACTATACAATGCTGGCTCTCCCAGAATACAGAATAGGTATGCATCATGACTAGTAGCCATTTTGACGAGTAGCCATGGATAGCCCTCTCCTCCATGAACATGTCCGCTCCCCTCTTAAAGCCTTCCAAGTTGGCAGCCATCACCACATCGTGGGGCAGGGAGTTCCACAATTTCACTATGCGTTGTGTGAAGAAATACTTCCTTCTGTCAGTTTTGAATCTCTCACCCTCCCGCTTCAGCAGACGACCCCGCAATCTGGTATTATGAGAGAGGGAGAAAAGCTTCTCCCTGTCCACTCTTCTCTATGCCATGCATCATTTCATAGACCTCTATCGTATCCCCCCTTAACCGGCTTCTTTCCAAGTTTAACAGCCCTAAGCGTTTCGACCACTCCTCATAGGGCAGTTGCTCTAGCTCCCTGATCATTTTGGTTGCTCTTTTCTGCACCTTCTCAAGTAAATGGCAGCGCACATTCACAAAGGGTTCCAATCCACAGGGGAGGGGGGTCCCTCTGCAGAAGCTTGGCTGACCAGAAGGGGAGCTGCACAAAATTAATCCATCCAGAGCGCCTATAGCAGGGATGGGGAACCTCAGGCCCGGGGGCCGTATGCGGCCCCTGAGGACATTTTCCGTGGCCCTCGGGAGCTCCAGGGGTTTGTGGGGGGGGGAGGCGTGGAGGCTGGGGCCTGGTCGCGTGGGGCCGGCATGCAAGGGTATGTGTGTGGGGGGGGAGGCTTTTCTTTCTTTTCTTCCTCTTTTTCTGTCACTCTCCTTTCTCTCCCCTCTCTCCCTCTTTTTCTGTCTCTTTGTCTGTCTCCCTCCGTACTTTTCTTTCTTTCTCCCCCTCCCTCCCTCTCTTTCTCCCTCCCTCCCTTTTCCTTTCTCTGTTTTCCTTTTTTCCTTGTGGATCGACTGCGGGCTGCGCCCCCCTGGAGCCTCGTTTGCTCGGGCCCACCGCTGGCTGCCCTCCTGCCTCTTCACAAAAGCTACACCCTTATAATGATCCTCAGTTCCTTGACGGTGTACATACGTATGTTAGTGTTGTCAAGTCACAACCGATTTATGGTGACCCCAGCAAGGGGCTTTCAAGGCAAGTGAGAAGCAGAGCTGGTTTGCCATTGCCTTCCTCTGCAGAGTCTTCCTTGGTGGTCTCCCTTCCAAGTACCTGCTTAGCTTATTTTTGAAAACTTTCTGGTGGCTAAATCTTGAAACATTTATATAATTTGTTGTAAGCTTGTTTATCACTGTTCTGTGAAGCTAACAGTCTTCATTTATTATTAAGCTATACTATGAATCTAACAGTTTTTTCCCTCGGTTGTGCCTTTTTTTCACATATTGCATATCATTTGCACATCTACTTTGTATATTATTTTTTGTATATGATTATTAATATACACATTAACAGTTTTAGTGTCTAGTGTGTCCAGTGTGGCAATTTGTATACTGTTTGGAATATTGTATATAACAACTAATATACTATTTAAATTGATTCTTTGGTGTGATTAATATTACGCAGGGTGGCTTCCTTGACCTTTGATTTTTCATTTACTGATTATTTTGCTGCACCAATAGTTACCAGCTGATTGCTATTCTAGCCCTTTCTATCCCTGATTTCATGGAGCCTACGTGCTGCTAATTATCTTAGTCTTCTACTTGATTCAGCACAGGTAATCTCTTACCCTAGTAACCTCCAGGTGGTGGCTGGAGACCTGGCAACCCTAGACTCCCCCCCCCCCACCGGGAGATCTACACCTGGTTATGGCCCCCGAATGATGTTATAAATGTGCAAATGGCCCTTGGCAGGAAAAAGGTTCCCCACCCCTGGCCTATAGCAAGGAAGCCTACTCCAAGGTCAGGTGAAAGGGAAGAGAAACTAGTGAAGATCTGGAGGTTTTACAGTGGGAGGGTAAAACCAAAGCACGTAGGTCACCCAAGGAACAGACTCTGATTCAAACTTTCCCTTTGGTTCTCTGGTACTCTCCTACGCAACTAGGAATGAAAGTACCCAGCCTGCCAATCGCAGCAGAATTGTGCAAAACCTAATCTGCAATCTTGTTCGGTTCTGGTCCATAAGTTGCAAATAAATTCATGCTTGGGGGGGGGCACTTTCTACTAGTACTGAGCCACCCCACTGACACTCCCCAGCCCAGGAAGAACATAAGAAATATAAGAAAAGCCCTGCTGGATCAGACCAAGGCCCGTCAAGTCCAGCAGTCTTTTCACACAGGGGCCAACCAGGGGCCTCTAGGAAGCCCACAAACATGAGGACTACAGCAGCATTGTCTTGCCTGTGTTCCACAGCACCTAATATAATAGGCATGCTCCTCTGATTGAGGAGTGAACAGGAATATATCATGACTAGCGTTCATTTTTACTGGTAGCCATGAACACCCCTCTCCTCCATGAACATGTTCAATCCCCTCTTAAACAAGAAATATCTTGTTCTTACAATGGCCCTTTTGGAGGCTCCGCATGAACACACACAGAGCTGCTCCCCGTCCCCAGATTTTAAACCCCATTACTGAACTTCTGAATCCAAGTCTAGCTCTGAATCTTCACTGAAGGCCAAGAAAAAAGCCAAGAAATACCTTTAGCATGGTATGCGCCAGAAGTTCTGGGGATAAAATACACCATGTCTGTACAATTTCAGAAGGGGTACAAAGGACCGGTCCAATGTATTCAGTATTATTCATAGAATCACAGAGTTGGAAGGGACCACCAGGGTCATCTAGTCCAACCCCCTGCACAATGCAGGAAATTCCAAACTACCCCCCCCCAAATCCCCGGTGGCCCAGAAGATGGCCAAGGTGCCCTCCCGCTCATGATCTGCCTAAGGTCATAGAATCAGCATTGCTGACAGATGGCCTTCTAGCCTCTGCTTCAAAACCTCCAGGGAAGGAGAGCTTACCACCTCCCGAGGAAGCCTGTTCCACTGAGGAACCGCTCTAACTGCTAGAACATTCTTCCTAATGTCTAGACGGAAACTCTTTTGATTTAATTTCAACCCGTTGGTTCTGGTCCGACCTTCTGGGGCAACAGAAAAGAACTCAGCACCCTCCTCTATGTGACAGCCCTTCAAGTACGTGAAGATGGTTATCATATTCCCCTCTCAGTCTTCTCCTCTTCAGGCTAAACATACCCAGCTCCTTCAGCCTTTCCTTTCCTTAGCGCGATCATCTTCATTTGAATGATCTTACCACTTCATATGCACTTAAGCATACACCAGCCCTGTAAGGTAGGCCAGAGTTCTTACAATGCAAGCCACAGACACCAGCCCTACAAAGTAGACCAGGGTTCTTACAATGCAAGCCGCTGCACATTTGCTCAGAAGTAAGTCCCATTTTGCCCTGACCTGGATGGGCCAGGCTAGCCTGATCTCGTCAGATCTCGGAAGCGAAGCAGGGTCAGCCCTGGTTAGTATTTGGATGGGAGACCACCAAGGAAGTCCAGGGTTGCTATACAGAGGAAGGCACTGGCAAACCACCTCTGTTAGTCTCTTGCCTTGAAAACCTCAAAAAAGGGGTCGCCATAAGTCGGCTGTGACTTGACGGCACTTTACACACACACACAAGTCCCATTTTATTACTCCCAAGAAAGTGTGCACAAGACTGCAGATTGGACGAGAGGTGAAGAAAGGCCATTTCGTGAGTTCACGACAGAGGTGACATTCACAATGAGCTCTGCCTTCCTGGCCTCGAGACGGTTTGCCACCTTTCACGACCCTTCCATAATCTCGTCCACCTCAGGCAAGATGTGGCTCTCATTTCCAGGGACCTCAGCTAAGAACTGACCCCTTGATGTGGAGAGAAAATTAGTCAGGGTCGAATTCCTCCATCGCACGGAGCATTCGTGCAAAAACACCCGTTCTTTCCCCGCCCCCTTTCCCGCACATGCCAGCAAACCGTCTTCTTCTCAGAGAGCATGGGAGGGTCACTCACCAGCAAGAAACGGAAGCCCTTCCGTTTAGCAGTGCAACATTCCCACGTGCAACCAAGGAGGCCCGCGGCAGGACAAGGAGCATGCAAAAAAAGCACAAGGCGGCAGAAAAGCAGAGGCCCAAAGAGCAGAAAGGAATTCCCGGAAGAGCTGCCGGGTGGCCTTTGCTTTGAGGGGCAATCCTCGGCTCATTCACTGAGCTGAAAGAGACCACTGAGCCGTGCCAAATCCAGGCCATCCGCCTACTCCACCATTTGCACCCTCCTGAGCGGCTGCGAAAAGCGACAATTTTTTTTAAAAAAAAACAAATAACGATACGTACACCGAACACCACTGATCCAAGACGCAGCTCCTCTGCAAAGAATGCTTGGGTAGCGATGTACCAATTGGGGACGGATCCTGGGTAATCCCCCCCCACCTCCAAACCAGGAGGTGCTACCGAAAACACCTCAAAACCAGCTTTGTGCGAGGCAGGGACACCACAGAAACCTTCCCCCTGCAGAGCGGGGCCTTTAGATCACTCAAGCAAGCGAGCCCAGCCACACAGCACAAAAGCAAGCCACAAAGCTGAGCGAGCGCGCAACCCAGGGACAAAACGGTGCCGGATCCGAAGTGGAAGGAAAGAACCCATCCGGGGAAACATTCCCAACAATTGTGTGTGTGTGTGTGTGCATCAGCAACTCCAGTTCAGATAATTGTGCCGTTTGGCACAGCACGGCAAGTGGGGGGGGGTCAAGAAAAGGTTCTCCCCAGGGCTATAAAGGCAGCCCAATCGAAATAGTCCAGGACACCCTGCATCCAAGCAAAACCGAACATTAAGTGCCTCACTCCGGTCCGCCCGCCGGGAAAGCCGTTTGGCTCTTGCAACCGTGAGGGAGGCCGCACCCCGAGCAGGAACCGACAAGAGCTGGCTCCGGCACCCTTCCCTTGACCAGAAAAGCCATGACGGAGAGGCCTGCTCGGTCCTGGCCTGGGAACTGGAGACGTGGCGGGTGCCGTCTTGACCCGACCCCAGGGCTGAAAGAGTCCAGACAGGCCCCAAAGAGGTATCGCACTGTGGAAAGGGGGGGGGGGAGAAAAGCAGGGGAAGAAAACCCCTTGGAGAGTTTTGAGAGCAGGTCAAGAGTTGTCACAGTGATACTATATATACATATATATATATATAACTAACTTTAGAATAGACCTGGTTAAGAAGAGATATATAATGTTACAATAGACCTGTTTAAGACAAAATATACAAGTTAGAATAATAATACTAAAAGAAACAAGGGTATAAAATATGTAAGCCTCCAGCACAGACCAATCGCTCGGTTATGAATATTTTTTAGCCCTTATTCTCAGTGATATAAGTTTAGCTGGGCTTAAGTGGCACATTTGATTATTTTGACCTATTATTCCGAATGGTGTATGCCACATCCATGTTTAATGGTCAAATTTAATTAAAAAAAATTAATTTAAAAATAAAGAGTCGTCACAGTGCGTCCGGGCCCACTCTCGTGACCCACTCTCAAACCATGGCGGGGGGTTTCTGTCACCGACATCCCCCCCCTTCCACGAGGAGCCCCGAAAAACCCGGTTCCGAGAACCCCCCTACAATTCGGCGATGGATATTTTGAGCCCTTATTCTCGGTGGTATATGATTCGCTGGGCTTAAGTGGCACGTTGGGTCCTTTTGACACATTATTCCGAACGTTGTACGTCACGTCCATTTTTAATGGTCACATGTAATTTTAAGTTAATTTTAAAATAAAGAGTAGTCACCGTGTGTAGGGGCGACTCGTGACCCGCTCTCAAACCATGGGGGGGGTTCCTGCCACCGACATCCCCCCCGGTTCCTAGAGCCCCCCTCACCTGCAAGTGTAGCTCAGGTTCCTGCGGATGCTCCTCTTGAAGAAGCTCTTGCACCCCTCGCAGGTGAAGACCCCGTAGTGCTTCCCGCTGGACTTGTCCCCGCAGACCACGCAGTCCACTTGGATGCCGGCCTTGTCCTCGTCGCCGGGCTCCTGGTCGCTGGTGCCCCCCTGGGGGGAGGCCGAGTCGTCCTCCGAAGTCCGGGGGTAGCCCTTCTCCACCCCGTTGGCGTCTCCGTTGGGGTCTCCCCAGCCCCCGGTCACCATGGCCATATCGCCTTGGGCGCGACCGGGGTGGGGGTAAGTGGGGGTGGGTTTGGGGGGCCGGAGGGGGCTTCAGACGGCTTCTCTTCAAACGACAGCAAGGGGTGCTTTTTTTGGGGGGGGTGATTTAAAAGATCCCCCCCTGCCCTAAGGAACAGCAGACAGGACCAAGGTGGAAGGAGGCCAGGAGGGAAGAGAGCGGAAGAGGCGACCCGGGAGAGGGTTAATGTTTGATCGGCCGGGTGAGCGCAGGGGGGCGGCTTAGGGGGCGACGGCGGTGGTGTGGGGGGGGGGCCGTTTTAGCAAAACTGAGATCAGGGCAGGAAGGTTAATTATTAAAAGCGGGGATCGCAAGCAGGGCGGTGGGAGCCTTCAGCGCAGCCCGCGGGAGAAATCCGGGGGGGGGATCCAAGCGACCCTCCCCAGCCAGGTTTTTTTTCCCAGATTCCCCCCCCCAAAAAAAAACCAACCCCGCAGGCCAAAGGTCTGTCCCCAAGTTGCCCCGGGGGGGGGGTTATTCCGCAGGAACGCTGGCAAAAAGAAGTTATGCAAGTTGCGGAGCGCTCGGCGCCGGCCCTAGGGCGCGCCGCCTCTAGGGGGGCTCCCTCCCGCGGGGGCCCGCCGGCCCCATGGCGCGCCACCCGCAGCGGGGCGAGGAGGAGGAGGAGAGGAAGAGGAGGAGGAGGAGGAGGGGGGGTCCTCCCCCCCCCCGAGAAGACCGGGCCGCCGCTTTGGCCCTCGATCCGGAGGCGCGCGGGCAGGGCGCACCAGGCAGGGCGCACGGACGGGACTGCGTCTTTGCGCACCGGGGCGGCGCAAAGTTCAGGCCCCGGCAGGACTCGCCCGTGCTGCAGCGGCCCCCGCCGCCCTCGCTCGCTCGCGCTCCTCCCTCGCCGGCCCTCCCCTTCCGCCGGCCCGCCTCGGGCCCCCGCCCCGGCCCTCGCTTCCTGCCCGCCTCTCCAGCCAGGCCGGCCGCGCCAGCGCGCGCCCTCCGGTCCACGCGCCGCCGACCCGGCTGCCCCGGCCCCGGGGACGCCGGCGCGCGCACGGAGCTGTTTGGCGCACTCCGCTCCCCCCCCCCTCCCCGGGAAGGATGCTCCCGAGCACGTGCAGACTGCTTTCTTTTTATTATTATTCTTATTTTTTGTGGCGCTGGGGAGCTTCTCCAAACGACAGCCGTTTCCAGGACGCCTCTCCAGATGCCAGGGACGCCTCCCTTATCCTGAGTCAGACCCTGGGTCCGTCGAAGTCTCTCTCTCTCTCTCTCTCTCTCTCTCTCTCTCTCTCTCTCTCTATATATATATATGTGTGTGTGTGTGTGTGTGTGTGTGTGTGTGTGTGTGTGTGTGTATGTGTATGTATGTATATGTATATATATGTATATGTATATATATGTATGTGTATATATATGTATGTGTATATATATATATATATGTGTGTGTGTGTGTATGTATGTATATATATGTATATGTATATATATGTATGTGTGTGTGTGTGTGTGTGTGTATATATATATATATATATATAATTTTTATTAAAATTTTTAACAAAACAAACACAATATAAAAGAACAAAAAAAAGCACATTAAAAAATCCATTACTAAAGAAAAAAAGAAAAAAGTATAAAAGTATGAAAGGGTATTTATACAACATCAATATTCAGTACAGTTCTCAATCAAAATATTCAATATCGATAGGGCGAAAACGCACGGTCGTTCGACCCCGGCTGAATCCTGGCTGGAACAGGGAAGAAAGGCGGCTCAAGCGGCCGTGCGTTTGCGCCCATCGTCTACTCAGACAGGCAGCTGCTCTCCAGGGTCTCCGGCAGAGGTCTTTCCCATCATCTACTTGCCTGGTCCCTTCAACAGGAGAGGCCGGGGATTGAACCTGGGACCTTCTGCATGTCGAGCAGATGCTCTGCCCCTGAGCCACAGCCCCTCCGCAAAGAGTATGCTCACATGAACACATGAAGCTGCCTTCGACTGAATCAGACCCTTGGTCCATCAAAGTCAGTATCGTCTGCTCAGACGCAGCGGTTCTCCAGGGTCTCAGGCAGAGGTCTCTCCCATCATCTACTTGCCTGGTCCCTTCAACTGGAGAGGCCGGGGATTGAACCTGGGACCTTCTGCATGTTCGAGCAGATGCTCTACCACTCAGCCACAGCCCCTCCCCAAAGAGTACGCTCACATGAACACAGGAAGCTGCCTTCGACTGAATCAGACCCTTGGTCCATCAAAGTCAGTATCGTCTGCTCAGACCGGCAGCAGCTCTCCGGGGTCTCAGGCGGAGGTCTCTTCCATCATCTATCTGCCTAGTCCCTTTAACTGGAGATGCTGGGTACTGAACCTGGGACCTTCTGCGTGTCGAGCAGATGCTCTACCACTGAGCCATGGCCCCTACTCTCCAGGCTCCACCCACAAAGCCTCCAAATGCCGTGAACACACAAAGCTGCCTTATACTGACTCAGACCCTTGGTTCATCGAAGTCCTTAGGCAGTTCATGAGAGGGAGGGCATCTTGGCCACCTTCTGAGCATGGAGTAGGGGTCACTGGGTGGGGGGAGGTAGTTGTGGATTTCCTGCATTGTGCAGGGGGTTGGACGAGATGACCCTGGTAGTCCCTTCCAACTCTATGATTCTAAGTCAGTATTGTCTACTCAGACTGGCAGTTGCTCTCCAGGGTCTCAGGCAGGGGTCTTTCCCATCACCTACATACCTAGTCCCTTGAACTGGAGATGCCGGGGATTGAACCTGGGACCTTCTGCATGCCAAGCAGATGCTCTACCACTGAGCCACAGCCCTTCTCCAAGCCTCTCTTGCCCAGGAGATGAGAGGCTAGTCCATGGAAGCGTGCTAGGTGATCTTGGGCCAGTCACACTCTTTCAGCCTAAGCTAACCTCACAGGGTTGTTGTGAGGATAAAAGGGAGGAAAAGAGAAGTCCCCCTTGGGGAGAAAGGCGGGGTACAAATGAATTAAATAAATAAGTATATGAGAGGTAGACAAGAAGCTGCCGTCGAGAGAAGGACCGGTTGGGAAAGGGGAAGAAGGGGGTTGGCAGGATGCATCCATCCCCTCTACCAGCATGATGTAGTGGTTAAGAGCGGTGGACTCTAATCTGGTGAACCAGGTTGGTTTCCCCACCCCAACACACGAAGCCAGCTGGGTGACCTTGGGCTAGTCACAGCTCTCTTAGAGCTCTCTCAGCCTCACCTACCTCACTGGGTGTGTCTTGCAGAGAGGAGAAGGGAAGGTGATTGTAAGTGGGTTTGATTCTTCCTGAAGTGGGAGGGAAAGTCGGCATATAAAAAACAACTCTTCTTTTTCTTCTACCAGTCCTTCACTCAGGAGGCCCCTGGTAATCTTCCTATGAAGAACATAAGAAAATAAGAAAGGCCCTGCAGGATCAGACCAAGGTCCATCAGGTCCAGCAGTCTGTTCACACAGTGGCCAACCAGGTGCCTCTAGGAAGCCCACAAACAACTGCAGCAGCACCATCCTGCCTGTGTTCCACAGCACCTAAGATAATAGGCCTGCTCCTCTGTGTGAGGTACTGCCCTGTCTCTCTTTCTGATCAGCCCGTAAAAGCGGCTACTGTCTGATGGTTCAGGCCGTTGCTGGAATATTCCTTGTGTAGGCCTCGGCTGGAATGTTCTTCTTTCTCTCCTCTCTCCGTTTCCCCCTCCCCTCCCTCCTGACCTTGGCTTCTACAGGCTTCTGCTAACGAGCTCCTTTGATGTGTGTTCTCTAGCCTCCTTATGCAAGGTAACTGGAGGGTTACCTTGCATAAAAGCCCAGTGTTGCAATTCCGGGTTTAGACCCTCACGGAAATATTGCACCCGAGTGGCCTCACTCCAATCCAGGATTTTACTCGAGAGCAGTTGGAATTCACTTGCATACTGCGCCACCGACTTAGTCCCTTGGCGCAGCTGCAATAAGGCCGTTTTAGCTCTCTCACCCAGGTGCGGATCCTCGAACCGGTTCCGGAGGGCTATCATAAAGTCATCGAGGCTTCGCAGCACAGGGGAGCGGACTTCATATTGCAGTACCATCCACGCGGCCGCCTCCCCCTGTAATACATTGGGAACTGCTTCATTTTACCATTGCCCCCATCAAGGCTCCCGTTGTTTTGGGGCTGAATTGGTTGCTGGGACATAACCCTTCCATAGACTGGGTTGAACGGACCCTTACTTTTCCCCACTTCCTTTGTGAGCGCCACGGGCGGGAAAGGGCGGTTAAAAACCAGGCGGCTGCTTTGGTAGGAGCACTGCCAGCCAAAGCTTTAAAATCACAGCTCCCCAAAGAGTATGCCCAGTCTACCGATGTGTTTGATGTTCGGGAATGTGATGAGTTACCCCCTCACCGGGACACCGATTGCGCGATTGAAGTGGTGGGGGATGGCAAGCTTTCTAAAGGGAAGATTTACCCAATGAGTCCAAATGAAAAGGCCGTGCTACGGGACTATTTGGACACCAATTTAGCACGGGGATTCATTCGCCCCTCCAAGGCACCATATTTGGCTCCCGCCTTCTCCCAATCTGAAATAAACTGGGCCATCTGGGAGAAGGACGCAGCGGCTGTAAAACATGCTCTCACTATTTGGAGACATTTCCTGGAAGGGGCGAAGATCCCCTTTGAGGTCTGGAGCGATCACAAAAATCTAGAAGCCTTAAAAGGGACTAGAAAGTTGACGGCAAAACAAGTTCATTGGGCGCAGTTCTTTGCTAAATTCCGGTTTGTCCTTAGGCATGTACCTGGCAAGGACAATTCTTTGGCGGATGCCTTGTCCTGACTTCCACAATATCGAAATGACTTTGATCGACCGCTTGAGTCATTGTTCACCCCTGAGCAGAGGGGGGAAGTGCCGGGACTGTCAGTAACCACCCGTGCCCAAGCTCAAGCTAAAGACTCTGCTCCTCTTCAAGGAGTGCCGGAGACTTTTCAGCTGAGGTTAAAGGAAGCCTCACAACTGGAGGAAGAGAGTCAGATCCTTCCCTCAACCCTTACCCGACAGGGGGCTTGTTGGCTTCATGGAAATAGACTGCATGTACCAGAAACTCTTAGAAAAGAGATGTTGGGAATGGTACATGGAGCCAAACTTGCAGGGCATTTTGGGTTTGTCAAATCATTGCATTTGCTACGACGTCAGTTTTAGTGGCCAGGCATGAGAGCCAATGTTGACTTGTTTGTACGCAGCTGTCCCACCTGCGCCACTGCAAAAAAACGTATGGGAAAGCCACCAGGGCTTCTTAAGCCTCTGGAAACCCCGACCATGCCTTGGGAGGTAATAGCCATGGACTTTATCACTGATTTGCCCCAAGTCGGGGTAAAACCGTCTTGTGGGTGATAACTGACATTTTCGAAACAGGTTCATTTTGTTTCTTGTGCTGGGTTGCCTTCGGCTCAAAAGTTGTCACGGTTGTTTGTAAATCACATGGGCCCTCTCCGACAAGGGGGCCCAGTTCGTGGCTAAGTTTTGGAGGGCCTTCCTGAAAGTGATGGGGTTAAAAGAGCAGGGTTTGTCTTCTGCTTACCACCCTCAAACGGATGGTCAAACTGAACGAGTAAATGCTGTAGTGGAGTGTTATTTACGGTGTTATGTGAATTACCACCAGGACGATTGGGTTGATTTGTTGCCTTTTGCTGAATATGCCTACAATAACGCCCCTCATTCCTCCACAGGTTTCAGTTCTTTTCAAGTTGTGTATGGGAAGGAATTTGGGCCGTTTGGTTCTGCTACCATTACCCCTGAGATGGAGGGAGTGCAGGGTTTGCAGGACTGGGTATAGGTGGTACAAACGACGTGGCCCTGGCTTCAGAAAAATCTGGAGCGGGCAAAACACAGGTACAAGGATCAAGCAGATAAACATCGATCCCCCGGGTGGGAACTCAAGGGCTGTCAGGTATATCTCTCCACCAAAAACTTACTATCACTACGCCCTTGTAAAAAGCTCAGTGACAAGTATGTGGGTCCTTACCCTATTACTTGGGTCATTAATGATGTCACGGTTGAGTTGGCTCTCCATAAGTCTCTTTGGGGGGTACATCCGGTGTTTCATATTAGCCTTCTCAAACCATACACAGCAGCCCCCCAGTTCCATCCTCAACCCAAACCCGAAGTTCCTACGGTTGTGGGGGGGAGGTGCATCTTGAGGTCTCTAAAGTGTTGGATTCTAAACTGGAAAAGGGTAAATTGTTCTATTTGGTCCGCTGGAAACATCTGGGCCCCGCCCATGACGAATGGGTGGCAACTCCTCATGTGGCGGCCCCCCGTTTGGTCCAGGAGTTCCATGCCACTTATCCCCACAAGCCACGTCCGGGCGAGGCAGGGGTAGGGGGGCCTTAAGGGGGGCAGAATGTGAGGTACTGCCCTGTCTCTCTTTCTGATCAGCCCGTAAAAGCGGCTACTGTCTGATGGTTCAGGCCGTTTCTCTCCTCTCTCCGTTTCCCCCTCCCCTCCCTCCTGACCTTGGCTTCTACAGGCTTCTGCTAATGAGCTCCTTTGATGTGTGTTCTCTAGCCTAGTCTTGGGTACTGTTATCGTTTCATTCCCAAAACATGTAACTGACACCTCCAATGTAGTACTGTTTATAATCTTGCACTTTTGTAATTGTGAGCACTTGCAGCTCGGATCGTGTAGGGGCCTAGCTATATCTGATGCTTCTTAATAAAGTTACCTGCTTCTGAGATGGTCGTCTGAGCGAGTGACTTTGTGGGAATTGCCCAGGGTGGCTGGAAAGCCTTACACTCTGATCCTGGAGCCCAAAAGGTCTGCAGCTGAATGCCAGGCCTGTTTATAATGAAGCATGACTCCTCCAGGATTTACCGCTGGAAGTTTATTTATTCAGTTTCTATCCTGCCCCTCCCCAACAATGCGGGGGGGGGGGTGCTCACAACATACTCCAACCGTTAAAACCTAACAATGTACAATTAAAATTCTCAGCCTCTATTACAATTCTAATTCTAATGGTGCCCTTTCGTCATAAATAATGAGGGTTGACCAAAGAGGAAGGAATAAAGGAAGGAAAACAATCAGAAGAAGAAGAAGTTACCCGAATTGCTCTTTTAAATGGGGAATTTAGCTTGAGCAATCGGTAACTTTAATATTTTATATAGCGAGATCAACCTGTGTATACCAGAGTCCGTATTTCTGTGTCCTTAGAATCAAGACAGAGACAAATGGATATCAAATTAATAGTGTTTATGTATTCAAGCATTCAGTGGTGCAACACACAAACATACATAGAGTCTAAGAATTCAAAGGTAGGAAAGAGAGAGACGGTTGCCAGTGGCAGGAATATTTTCACAGGATATACGATACCTTATCTTGTAGAGGAGTTGTCCCAAGTTCCATTAGGTTATAATACGGGGGTGGGGGTATGGATTACCTTAGCTTTCCCAGTGGGGCTGGGAAGCTGGGTGGCCTGGCATTACTGCTCAAACCGACAGAGTGACAGCAAGTGTGGAGGGAAAAAAAACCTAAGAGAGAGTTATGGGCGTGGGCTACCCCAGTTATACTGTTTCTCTGGGGGCAGGATGATTGGATTATCCCGGGAGGTTCCCAGGTGACAAAAAGGTGACAAAAGACCCTGCCAGGGTGGGGTGAGGAGAATTTGGAAATCTATTCTGATTCCAATGGCTTGTGCAACCCAGGAAGACACCAGGAGTCTTGCTGATGAGCTTAATGGTCTGAAACAATAGGTGCGATCTTTGCTAACGTCCGAGGATCGTTATCTCAATGTCTCTGAATGGCTTTGCTTAAGCAGTCTGATGATGCAAAGGGGAGGGGGGGGGAAGAGGACTGCATGCGTGCCTGGACATGTCTTGCAAATGACAGCCTTCTTGATACTGGGTCAGAGAATATGGAGTCCCTCTGGTTTTCTCCAAGAGGCTTCTCTGCCTGTGGCTTCTTCCAGTCAGTCTCACTCGCTTGGAGATTGGCAACCCATATGCTTACAAAGAAGAGTCGGTTTTTACATGCCAATTGGTTCTTGTAGGTTATCCAGGCTGTGTAACCGTGGTCTTGGAATTTTCTTTCCTGACGTTTCGCCAGGACAATGTCAGGCTGCTATCTCGGTTTCGTTATTGCCTCTGTCTCTGTGCTGTATTGTCTGCCCCCCAAGGTCGCATGCCTAAGCCTAAGCCTGGGAACTCAGCTCCTGGGAAACTGTGTTCCTGCGTGTAATCTCCCGCCTTTCCTGCCTTATAATATCTCCCAGCTAGTGAGCCTTTCATAGCTGTCATTTTATTCGTTTGCACTGTATGCCTATTTGATCAGTAAAATCCATCTGTTTGGACTCTATACGACTTTGTGGTGATTTCTGGTTCTGTGGGCCAAGGGCTGACATTATGACAGCTATCTCACATCTTCACCGTTCTCCTAGCCAGGCTGGAGCCCAGGGGGGTTCGCCTGCCACTTGGATGGGAGCTGTGCAGCTCTCCAGGTGATCTACTACCCTGGAGCCCTTCTCAGAGGACCCTACTCTGTTACAGGACTTAATCGCTGAACTTTTCCGGACGAACCGAGAGGTTTGCCGCTTGAGGGGACTGGTACACGCGCAGTGGCAATCTCTTACAGGACGTCTCTGGATGTTAACATCGGAGGATACTGATGCTCGTTTAGATCTTCAGGACTTGGATCAATTACTGGACGATGCCCGATTGGCGACTGAGGATTTACAAATATTAACTGGACTTTTGGATAATCTTATTTCTCGACAAACTCTTTCTACCATGGCGGGAGCCCCACCGGAGGGTTTTTCCTTGATCCCGGATGCGGCCAGCTGCCAGGCTGAGGCCAAGCGAGTCGCTATTAGCACCGCTCTTCTCCTTGTGGAATGTACAAAGGACACCCCGGTAGCCACCTTGGCTCAAGTTTTGACCCCGACGTTTGGAGCCGAGGCATCCGCACTGGCGGTTCGAGTACAACCTCTGCTGGGCGGGGAACCTGACCCCATACTCTTGCTCCTCGAGACAGAACTTTTGCCGCGCATTACGGCAGAGGCTGCCCTAAGACTTGAGAACGCCAAAGTTCTTGCGGATCAGCAAGCCGCCGAAGCGGCTAGGGTCGCAAGAGAGAGAGAGGCGGCGGAAGCAGCCAGGGCGGCTGCAGCAAGGAATCAGGCGAACGTGGACACGCGCCCCAAGGACTATGTACTGGGACTATCAGGTCTAACCTTTTCTCCGGCGTTTGTCCCGTCGCGTGCGACCCAACGCGCACGCCGTTTGGCTGACCGACGTCGAGACTCAGATGAGTCTGAAGACGAGGATTTATATGGGGATAGCTCTCAATGGGCCACGAGCTTCCGAACCAGTAAGCCTCATCTTACTGGGGGCCCAAGTGAGGAGGTTCATCTTTTACGAGCCCAGAATCGGGAGCTCTCCGACCGTGTGGATCAACTCCAAGAAGTAATGGAACTTATGCTTCACGAGAACAGGCAATTACAACAAACCCTGATAGCTCAAAGACAGCCCGTTCCGATACCGGGTCAGGCGGTACCCGTACAACCACCCGCTAATGTGCCTGCTCCACCCTTACCTCCTGGAGCTCCTGTTGCTCCTCCGCCCCGACCACCCGTGCAACCACCTGCTAATGTGCCTGCTCCACCCTTGCCTCCTGGAGCTCCTGTTGCTCCTCCGCCCGGACCACCCGTGCAACCGGGTCAGCCCGCGCCCGGCCCTTGGAAGCAACTCAAATTGAGGACTACGTATGACGGATCTCTTGAGACTTTGCCTTGTTTCTTGCATCAAGTGGACAGTTATATGCGAGAACAAGGTCAACTTTTCCCCACGGAAGATAGCCGGGTGCGGTACGTAGCTTCCCTCCTGACAGGCAAAGCGGCTGACTGGATGGTCCTCCAGTTTGACACCCGCTCTCGTGCGATTCGTTCCCTCAACAACTTCATGACTGCCCTGAGAAGGAGGTTTGAGGACCCCTTCCTGGGAGAAAGAGCCAAAACGGAACTTTTACAATTAAAACAAGGCTCTGCTACAGTTCGGGAATTTGCCGATGAATTTCAGCGACTGGCAAGTAAAATTGTAGGTTGGCCCGAGACCACCCTAATCCATCATTTCAGGGAAGCCTTGCATCCTGACATTCTGAACTGGTCTTACATGCGGGGCGATCCCGATACCCTCGAAGGCTGGATCCTATTAGCCGAGGAAGTGGAAAGCCGCCGCCGCTTTATTTCTCTCGTCCGTCAAAAGCACAAGGAGAAGGGCACCCAAAAGCCTCAACCCAAGGCACCACTGCTCGTCCCGCGAAAACCCCCACGTCCGCTCCAGGAACGTGAAGCCCGATTTCAGAGGGGTGCCTGTCTTACATGCGGAGAAATGGGCCACTTTGCAGCCGTTTGCCCACGCCACCAGGAATTATTTCGTCCCAGCACGACAACCCGCGCCCGAGGTCGTCCACCACGCAGAGGCACCGCGGCCACCCGCAGCGCAGCTCCGGGAAGGCCCACACCCTCTGCACTCCATGCCGGGGACCCAGCCTCCCTGCCTGCTTCCAACGACCCCGCCGGGTCTCGGATTACAAGTGCCCCATTGGGGGACAGCTTTCCCTCTTCGGATGAGGAAAACCCTTGGATTTCTCCAGCCTTAAACCTGGAATCTCCCCTCGACTTGTCAAAAAACGGCTCCGGTCTGTGGTGAATGGAGCATCTCCACAGACCTCTCAGGATCTTCCTATCAAACCGAATGCTCCTACCAAAATCAAAGAAGTGGACTCCACCGTCTACGTAGATGCAGTTTTACAACAACTTAACGGAGGTCCACAAATCCCCGTCAAAGCACTAATTGACTCCGGTTGCTGTCGCACTCTCATAAACGAAGCCACGTTTGCTGCCCTCAGAGCCGACTCAGAGGCTTTACCCGCCCCCGTCCAATTTGCTCAAATGGACGGGAGCCAATTCCAGGGGGGTCCAGTTGATCATCGCACCATAGGGGTGGCAATGGGAATTGGTTCCCACTGGGAACAAATAGACTTCACTATAGCCCCTCTCCGATTTGACGTGGTCTTGGGAATTAACTGGATTAAAGGACATAGTCCCAGTATTGATTGGGAAACAAACACTATTTCTTTCGCTAGTCCCACCTGCGACCAGCATCGGCAAAACTTTGCTCTGCCATTTCCGCCCGTTCCAGCGTTAACCTCTACTGCTCCAATACCACCGGCTCTACCCGCTGTATACCGGGACTTTAAAGATGTCTTCGACCTTAAGGAATGTGATGCCTTACCCCCCCACCGGGCCTCAGACTGTGCGATTGAAGTAATAAAGGACTGCACATTAACCAAAAGTAAGATTTACCCTATGAGCGCTTCCGAGCGCACTGTCCTCCGGGACTTTTTGGACAAAAACCTCGCCAGAGGGTTCATTCGCCCTTCGAATGCCCCAAACTCGGCCCCCGCGTTTTTCGTCCGGAAAAAAGAGGGCGACCTTCGCCTGTGCATTGACTTCAGAAAGCTCAATGCGGTTACCCAGACCAACGCCTATCCTATCCCATTAATATCGGATATTTTGGGACAATTACAGGAAGGCCGTGTATTCTCTAAATTAGACTTGGTGGAAGCCTACTACCGAGTCCGTATCCGCGAAGGAGATGAACACCTCACTGCCTTCTCTAGCTGTTTCGGAATGTATGAATTCCTTGTAATGCCGTTCGGATTAAAAGGGGCCCCGGGGGTCTTCATGCAACTCATCAATGAAATCCTACATGACCTTCTATATCGTGGGGTGGTGGTCTACTTAGATGACATTCTCATTTATTCGAAAACTATAGACGAGCATGTGACTCTGGTCAGAGAAGTTCTACAACGCCTGCGTAACCATCAACTGTTCGCTAAACTAGCTAAGTGTGAATTTCACCAAAGCAAACTCACGTTTTTGGGATACATCATCTCCCACCAAGGTCTTCGCATGGACCCCGCCAAAGTCCAAGCCGTCCTCGATTGGACTCCCCCCACCAACCGTAAGCAAGTACAGCAATTTCTGGGATTTGCAAACTTCTATCGGGGATTCATCCCTAACTTCGCCCAAGTGGCTCTACCCATTACGGACCTACTGAAAACTAAAGGAAAAGTAAGCTCGGCTGCCTTGCCCTCCGCAAAAATCCTATGGACTGAGCAATGCCAAGCCGCCTTTCTGGCCCTCAAACGCCTCTTCACTTCGGAGCCGGTGCTACGGCACCCAGACCCAAATCAAATGTTCATTGTGCAAGTCGATGCTTCCGATGTAGCCATGGGAGGGGCTCTCCTCCAACAAGGACCGGACGGTCTTCTTCACCCTTGCGCTTACTTTTCAAAAAAATTTGCGCACGCTCAATTAAACTGGCCCATCTGGGAGAAAGAGGCCTCTGCAGTTCATCATGCACTGACTTTATGGCGGCAATTCTTGGAAGGGTCTAAAGTACCCTTTGAAGTTTGGACCGATCACAAAAATCTAGCTGCCCTCACGGGGTCCCATAAACTATCGGCGAAACAACAACGGTGGGCGGAGTTCTTTGCTCAGTTCCGTTTCACCCTGAAGCACGTCCCTGGGAAGCAGAACGTTCTCGCGGATGCCCTCTCCCGTTTACCACAATATCCGGTAAAACTCGAAAGACCCACCAACTCTCTGTTCACCCCTATGCAACGTGGGGCCCTACCTATGCTGGCTGTGCAAACCCGATCCCAGCATCAACACACCTCCCCTAACTCGCAAGCTCCGCCAGCCCAACCGGCTGCCCAGCCGCCACCGCAACAGACCGGAGTTCCCGCCCCTCCTACCCCTCCGACCGCTCAGTCGCCTGCAGTCTGCGCGCCGCCGCACGTAAGCACTAACCCTATAACTATTTCTCAAATCTCCGGGACCGACGGGGGGGCTCCCTCCAAGCTCCCCATCTCCGAATCCTTTTTAACTGTCCTTCGGAACCAGTGCCTTTTAGAACGTTCCGCTCATACCCTACCTCCTGGTGTTTTGGAACAAGGGGGGTCCTGGTACAAAGACTCAAAATTGTATGTACCCAAAGCTCTCCGGAAGGACGTTTTACATTTAGCTCATGGAGCCAAAACAGCTGGGCACTTTGGGTTTCTGAAGACCCTTCACTTATTGCGCAGACAGTTCTGGTGGGGGGGAATGCGTTCCGACATTGACTCCTTCATCCGCAGCTGTCCCGTTTGTGCCGCTGCGAAACGATCGCAGGGCAAACCCCCGGGATTGCTACAACCTCTTGAAACGCCCAGCAGACCTTGGGAAGTGATTGCTATGGACTTCATGACTGATCTCCCTCTCAGTGGGGGTAAAACTGTGTTGTGGGTTGTTACTGATTTGTTTTCTAAGCAAATACATTTGATTCCATGTGCAGGGATCCCCTCTGCTCAGAAACTGGCCCGCCTCTTCGTAACGCATATATTTCGTTTACATTCGTTTCCGCGTAAAATAATTTGTGACCGCGGAAGTGGTTTCGTTTCTAAGTTTTGGAAAGCTTTCCTCAAGTTGGTGGGGGTGGAACAGGGAATGTCTAGTGCATACCATCCTCAAACTGATGGTCAAACTGAACGTGTCAATGCTGTACTCGAATGTTATTTGCGTTGTTATGTTAACTACCACCAGGATAACTGGGTAGAACTGTTACCTTTAGCAGAATATGCCTACAATAATGCCATGCATCAATCCACAGGTTTTAGCCCGTTTTTCGCTGTGTATGGACAAGATTTCAGTCCCATCGTTCCTACAGATGATGTAGAGGGGGAGGGGAACCCCGACATTGCCTCCTGGGCACACGCCCTCCGTACCACTTGGCCCTGGCTCGTTAGCAACCTCGACCGGGCCAAACGTAAATACAAAGCGCAAGCTGACAAACATCGCTCCCCCGGGGGTGATCTGCAAGTGGGTGCTTTGGTTTACCTTTCCACCAAAAACCTCCGTTCCACCCAACCGTGCCATAAACTCAGCGCCAAATTCATTGGCCCTTTCCCCATTACTCGGGTCATAAACCCTGTCACAGTGGAACTGGCTCTCCCCAAATCCTTGAGGCGTGTGCATCCTGTTTTCCACATAAGCCTCCTCAAACCCCATGTTGCTTCTCCACGGTGGCATCCGGACCCACCGCCTGCGCAACCCATCATGGTGGGGGGGGAAGAACACTTCGAAGTCTCCAAGATCCTTGACTCCCGTATTCACCATGGTACTCTCCAGTATCTAGTTCGTTGGAAACATTTCCCCCCTGCCTATGACGAATGGGTGCGCGCACGGGATGTCTCCGCCCCCGACCTCGTCGACGCCTTTCACATTGCTTACCCGAACAGGCCAGCCCCCTTGCGAACTGGGAGGGGGCCTTGAGGGGAGCAGAATGTCAGGCTGCTATCTCGGTTTCGTTATTGCCTCTGTCTCTGTGCTGTATTGTCTGCCCCCCAAGGTCGCATGCCTAAGCCTAAGCCTGGGAACTCAGCTCCTGGGAAACTGTGTTCCTGCGTGTAATCTCCCGCCTTTCCTGCCTTATAATATCTCCCAGCTAGTGAGCCTTTCATAGCTGTCATTTTATTCGTTTGCACTGTATGCCTATTTGATCAGTAAAATCCATCTGTTTGGACTCTATACGACTTTGTGGTGATTTCTGGTTCTGTGGGCCAAGGGCTGACAGATTAGCACATTACTTTTGCAGGACAGTACTCAGCTCAAACCCAACCCCTTTCTGACTATATATTACTCTTCCCACACACTTGACACTGAGAGACACTGTCCTTCAGTGTTAATCCTCTGAAGATGCCTGCCACAGTTGCTGGCGAAACGTCAGGAAAGAAAATTCCAAGACCACGGTTACACAGCCCGGATAACCTACAAGAACCAATGAACTCTGACCGTGAAAGCCTTCAACAATATTTTAATGCCAACTTTACTACTTAAGGAAGAATCAAACCGGCTTACAATCCCCTTCCCCTCCCCACAACAGACACCCTGTGAGGTAGGCGGGGCTGAGATAGCTGTGATTAGCCCAAGGTCACCCAGCTGGCGTCATGTGGAGGACTGGGGAATCAAACCCAGTTCTCCAGATCAGACTCTTCTGCTCCAAACCACCGCTCTTAACCACTACGCCACGCTGGCTCTCGAAAAGGGATATAAAAAGGGGTAAAAGTTAAATAGGTATATCTAAACATCATGAACGAAAGAGGCAGGGTGGAAAAGGAAAGGTGGGGGAGGCCCGCCAAGATGGAAATCGTTGCTGTCCTCAACCATAGGCCTGGCAGAACATCTCAGTCTTGCAGGCCCTGTGAAATTGCATCAGATCTCGCCGGGCCCTGGTTTCAACCTGTTCAGGCCAGGTTGGTATGTATTACGGAGACTTGGGAAGAAGAAGAAGAAGAAGAAGAGTTGGTTTTTATATGCCGACATTCTCTACCATTTAAGGAAGAATCAAACCGGCTTACAATCACCTTCCCTTCCCCTCCCCACAACAGACACCCTGTCAGGTAGGTGCGGCTGAGAGAGCTCTAACAGAGCGGTAATTTGCCCAAGGTCACCCAGCTGGCTTCATGTGGAGGAGTGAGGAAACAAATCCAGTTCACCAGATTAGCCTCCACGCTCATGTGGAGCAGTGGAGGAGTGGGGAATCAAACCCGGTTCTCCAGATCAGAGTCCACCGCTCCATACCACCGCTTTTAACCACTACACCACGCTGGGTAGGTGAGTGAGGAGGGGTAGTTCCAGAGGTACCAAAGAACCGTTTAAATACAGGTTGAGTATCCCTTATCCGGACTTCCTGAGACCAGAAGTGGTCAGTATTTGGGATCTTTCCGTATATTGGAATGTTTTGGAATTTTTGCATATACATAATGAGATATCTTGGGGATGGGACCCAAATTCATTTTTGTTTTAGGTGCACATTATACACATAGCCTGAACATTAAACCATATTTTTAATAATTCTGTGTATACCGAACCATTAAAAAGCAAAGGTTTAACTGTCTCACCAGAATGCCTGTATCAGCTGTTAAACTAAGAGCAACAACAAACTAACTAACAACGGCAGGCTTTCAGTCTCCACCTACGATGAAGCATACACCGTATTTTATTTTATTGGAGATCCAGCGTGGTGTACAGAATCATAAAGTTGGAAGGGAACTACCAGGGTCATCTAGTCCAACCCCCTGCACAATGCAGGGAATTCACAACTACCTCCCCCCCCACACACACCCAGTGACTCCTACTCCATGCCCAGAAGATGGCCAAGGTGCCCCTTCCTCTCATCATTTGCCTAAGGTCACAGAATCAGCCTTGCTGACAGACGGCCATCCAGCCTGGTGGGAAAGGCAGTATGTCCTGGTATAGTGGTTAAAATCGGTGGTTTGGAGCAGTGGACTCTGATCTGGAGAACTGGTTTGATTCCCCACTCCGCCACATGAGCGACGTATGCTAATCTGGTGAACCGGGTTGGTTTCTCCAGTCCTCCACATGAAGCCAGCTGGGTGACCTTGGGCTGGTCACAGTTCTCTTAGAGCTTTCTCAGCCCCACCTACCTCACAGGGTGTCTGTTGTGGGGAGGAGGAAGGAAGGTGATTGTAAGCCGGTTTGATTCTTCCTTAAGTAGCAGAGAAAGTCGGCATATAAAAACCAACTCTTATTAGATGAGAGGAAGGGTCCCGTTTTTGGACCAGTCCGGATATGGGATGTCAAGATATGGGATACTCGACCTGTATCATCACTTGGTTAGGGGGCTGCATCTTCTTTCAGCTTAACACCGGAAGCCGCCTTACACCGAATCTGGCCTTTGGTTCATTTAGCGGAGAGAGCTCTTTCTCACCCCTTGAGATCTTTTCACTGGGAAAGAGCAGGGATTGAACCGGTGACCTTCTGCCTTCAAAGCTGCTGCTCTACCAATCAGCCATGGCCCCTCTGGCTAAAAAACAGAGAGGGAGGATGTTTGAAGGGGCCTCTCAGACAGCTGGGTTGTTGTTGTTTTTCTAACTCTGACTGACGGCAGCTGTCCAGATTCTCGGCCAGAGAAGGGTCTTTCCCCACACCTGAGACCCTGTAGCTAAAGTCGTTTGCCAGAGATCGGATTGGAGACCTGCCTACAGGACTCCCAGAGGAGGAGAGCCTAGCTATCTAAAATCTCCTTCTGCATAGCAACCCTACAGTAGATGCTCTTTGGTTTCATGGCGGGGTGGGACCATACAGCCCCTCTGAGCTAAAGTGCTCCTAGCACAATCAACCTCTAGCGTTGGGAAGGAGAAGAAGAGTTGGTTTTTATATGCCTACTTTCTCTTTCTCTTTATATGCTCTACTTTCTCTCAAACCAGCTTACAATCACCTTCCCTTCCCCTCCCTACAACAGACACCCTGTGAGGTAGGTGGGGCTGAGAGAGCTCTTAATAGAACTGTGACTAGCCCAAGGTCACCCAGCTGGCTTCATGTGTAGGAGTGGGGAAACCAACTCAGTTCACCAGATTAGCTTCCGCAGCTCATGTGGAGGAGTGGGGAATCGAACCCAGTTCTCCAGATCAGAGTCCACCACTCCAAACCACCGCTCTTAACCACTCTTAACCACTACTCCACTCTTGCTCTCGAGGCTACAGTGCAATCCTAAACAGAGTTACACCCTTTGAAGTCCATTGAAGTCAACAGGCTTAGAAGGGTGTCACTTTCTTTAGGGCTTCACACAGGAAGCTGCCCTATACTGAATCAGACCCTTGGTCTGTTACAGTCGGTTTTGTCTATAGTTTTGTCTATGTCAGCAGCGCTCCACAGTCTCAGATGGATAGGGTTGCCAGCTCCGGGTTGGAAAATACCTGGAGATTTTGGGGATGGAGCTTGAGGAGGGCGGGGGGGAGGGACTTCAATGCCATAGAGCCCAATAGCCAAAGTGGCCATATTCTCCAGGGGAACTGATCTCTGTCAGCTGGAGATCAGTTGTAACAGCAAGAGATCTCCAGTAAGTACCTGGAGGTTGGCAACCCTAGCTTTAAAGGCTCTTTGGGTTCTGGTGTGCTTCTACAATCAATCAGAATAAATTGAAGACAACCTGCCACTTACCTGATCGCTCCCACACACAGGTGTGGTTAATTAAGGCAAGTCTTCTTGTATCTAGTGACAAGTCTGAGTAGGGGAGAACGCTTATGTTCCACTCAACATAGAAACTAGCCAAGGAGCAGTTCATGTGTAATTAGAAGTGGTTTTCTTTATTGTCCTTGGCTCAGGTCATTTCCACATTTATTACCATATATTGCATAGCAGTAATGTGTGTGTGATGTGGGTATATGTTTTCAGTGAACCCTGATGAAGATTCCATTGAAACAGGCGAATATCTCAGGTTGGACTCTATTTAACAATTATTTCCTTGTGGACATTTTTATGCACTTGTTGGTTTTTGTACATTTAGTGTTCATATTGTTATCAAGGTCACACAATACAAGATTTTGATACGCACATTGTGAATGTTTTTGACATTGTTGTGTAAACTTATGTACTGCTGTATCTTTGGTTACTAACCTCCAGGTACTAGCTGGAGACCTCCTGCTATTATAACTGATCTCCAGCCAATAGAGATCCGTTCCCCTGGAGAAAATGGCTGCTTTGGCAATTGGACTCTGTGGCATTGAAGTTCCTCCCCTAGGATCTGGGAGACCCAGGTTCAAATCCCCACTCTACCATGGAAGCTTGCTGGGTGACCTCAGGCTAGCGGCCCTTTCTCGGCTTAACCTACCTCGCAGGGTTGCTGTGAAGGTAAAAACAAGAGGAGAATGACGTAAGCCACTCCAGGCCCCCCGTGGGGAGAACCGTGGGGTGTAAATGAAGTAAAAAAAAGTAAATGGGAAAGACACAGGAACACATGAAGCTGCCTTCTACTGAATCAGACCCTTGGTCCATCAAAGTCAGTATTGTCTACTCAGACCGGCAGCGGCTCTCCAGGGTCTCAGGCAGAGGTCTCTCCCATCACCTCCTTGCCTAGTCCCTTTAACTGGAGATGCCAGGGATTGAACCTGGGACCTTCTGCATGCCAAGCAGATGCTCTACCACTGAGCCACAGTGGTAGATGTTGAATCAGCTACAAAGTCAGCGGACCATGGGCCTTTCAGAGGAAAGGAAGCGAAATCGACAAGGTCGACACACCAAAAAAAAAAAAAAACCCTACTCCAAAGAGCTTAGCTCTGCAGCATTGTAGAGGGGAAGAGAGTGCAGCTTTCCCCAAAATTAATTTTTAAACAACTCCCTACGAAAGAAAGAACGGCCATGGGGTTACAGGCCTATTGCAGAGGAGGGTGGAGGCCCTGTCTTGCCAACACTCACTGCTTGTCCTCTGGTGTAAAAGGGGCCAGCTGGGTGCTTCCACACTTGAGCGGTTCGGCCTCTGAAAACTCAGGACTCTTTATTTTTAAAAAGACCTTTCGACTACTCACACACAGTTTGGAAGGACCGAATAATAGCTGCCAATTGATTCTGTGACAAATGGGGAGTGGGGGAGGAAGGCAGTTGTGAATTTCCTGCATTGTGCAGGGGGTTGGACTAAGTGACCCTTGAGAGGTCCCTTCCAGCTCTATTAGAGTTGCCAGGTCCCTCTTCACCACCGGCTGGAGGTTTTTGGGGTGGAACCTGAGGAGACCGGGATTTGGGGAGGGGAGGGACTTTAATGCCATAGAGTCCAATTGCCAAAGCGGCCATTTTCTCCAGGGGAACTGATCTCTATCGACTGGAGATCAGTCGTAATAGCGGGAGATCTCCAGCTAGTACCTGGAGGTTGGCAACCCTAAGCTCTATGTTCCTAAGTAAAGAAATAAAATACATTTTGGAGCAGCAGTTCAGAACACAACAGAGAATCCCCCTACTCAAAACTCTCCAATCCTATCTTGCAAACGAAATTCCCCGGGGACAAAGTCCAGCAGCAAATGCAAGAAGCTGAGGTGACCGGGGCCGCAGCTTGGAACGAAGGCCAAGGGTCTCTGCGAAGCAGCTGTTTTATGCTGATCAATGCCCCCTTTCCCGCACTCACCTATTTCAGCCCAGAGACTCCTCCTTTACAGCAGGTCAAATCTGTCCAGCCGAGCCAAATGGGTCCCTGGGGCCTGGGCCCCGCCACCCCACCCAATCTCACCAGCTGCTCCCTACTGCAGCGTCTGCCATTAACGATTTACAGGCGGGTACCGGCTGATGCAGCGCCGGCCAGCGACACCCTTCAACTTGTCCAAATCCCACAGAGGATTCTGGGCCACCGGAACCTTATCGATCATGGTTCCCAGTAAATAAGCTTGCAAGCAAATAAGGCTTGGGATCTGGCATTGCGGGGGCACCCCCACTGCATAATCCAGACCTTCTGGCAGAAAGCTCCTTGTCTGGAATCTCCCCTGAGAGCCAGCGTGGTGTAGTGGTTAAAAGTGGTGGTTTGGAGCGGTGGAGAACCGGGTTTGATTCCCCCACTCTTCCACATGAGTGGCGGAAGCTAATCTGGTGAAGTGGTTTTGTTTCCCCGCTCCTACACATGAAGCCAGCTGGGTGACCTTGGGCTAGTCACAGCTCTCTCCGCTCCACCTACCTCACAGGGTGTCTGTTGTGGGGAGGGGAAGGTGATTGTAAGCCGGTTTGATTTTTAAAAATAAAAGAGTCCTGAGTTTTCAGAGTGGTAGAGAAAGTCGGCATATAAAACCCGACTCTTCTTCTTCTATGGACGCGCCTAGCTGGATCAGACTCCTCCTCCTTCTTCCTGATGCTCCCTTTTTGCCCTCCTAGAATACCCCGGATGTCGAGTCCTCTACTTTTAGTTCCCATCTGGACTTCCACCCCTGGCGTTCCTTTGATTTTTTAAATCTTGCCCTTCCTCCGAGGAGCTCAAGTTCTCACTTCATTCTGGCCTCCCAGCAACCCTGCGGGGTAGGCTAGGTTAAGAAAGTGCAGCTGGGCCAAGGTCACCCTGAGCAATGTATGAGCGGAGTCAGGGTTTGAATGCAGGACTTTTCATCTAATCTGCTACTCTGACCACTAATGAAAAGTGCTGTCAAGTCGCAGCCGACTTAGGGCGACCCCATAGAGCTTTCAAGGCAAGAGTCTATCAGTGCAATCTTAAAGAGAGTTATTCCAGTCTGTCCCGCATGGGAGCCAGCGTAGTGTAGTGGTTAAGGGCTGTGGACTCTAATCTGGAGAAAGGGGTTTGATTCCCCGCTCTACATGAACGGCGGACTCTAATCTGGGGAGCCGGGTTGGTTTCCCCACTCCTCCACATGAAGCCTGCTGGGTGACCTTGAGCTAGTCACAGTTCTCTCCAAAATCTCTCAGCCACTCCTTCCTTTCCACTGAGGTGCAGTAGTATCACTTTGCTCCATCATCAGAGATACAATTGTCCTTAATTATCAAACAGCTCTCTTTTGGTAATGGCCCCTTGGCTGTTGAATTCCCTGCCACTGAAGAGCCACCAAATCCCACTTGGTACGAAACTTTGCATTTGAATAATATTTTGTTGCCTGGGAGCCCCTTTTTGGCTTAAAAAACAAACAAACAGTTAACAAATAAAATTGGTCTGTTTAAGTAGGCTTTTTAGCTCTGTTTCGGGAAGCTCTACCAATCACCTGATTTGTCTTATTTCTTCCGCTGTATATTGAGTCTTGTGTGTTTTTAATAATTTTACAACATTTTGTGTGTTTCCCTGATTTTAATGTATATTTTTAATTTGAGGATAAAAAAGTATTGCATTTGCCAATTAGTAATAATTAAACATTAGCCATGACTGTACAGTAATTACTGTACATATCCATAAGAAATTGTTAGGAATAATTAACACAACCTTATAAATAAACCATTAGCAATAAAGTGTTATGGATTATTTTTATCCCACTCCTTCCAAGCAGCTTAGAGAGCATACATGGTTCCCTGCTTTCTTTTTTATCCTCGCGACAGCCTTGTGAGGTAGGCTAGGCTGAGGGATGGCAACCTTCCGCCATTCAGCTTTGCGGACTGGGCGTTTGAACTCGGGTCCCTCTGGTCTAAGGCCAACCCCTCTACTTGTTACACCCCGCTGCATATTTTGCGCACTTTGCTTTTTTGAGGGACTTTTGTTGGGTTTTTAATGCCGGGCCTGGGGTTTTAATCGTTTGTTAATTGTTCTTATTTATTTTTATTGCATTTTTACCCCGCCCTCTCCAACCCGAACTCCAGGGGAACTGATCTCTGTCGCCTGGAGATCAGTTGTAATAGTGGGAGATCTCCAGCCACCACCTGGAGGGTTTAAAAAAAAATTATTACATTCTAAATAACACTACATTTCAATACAACATCTGTCTTGTATCCCACTTTCTTGAAGTACATTGACTTTAAAATTAAATGCAAAAGGTGAAGAAGGATACAAGGGGGTGGAGAAAGCTCTATGGAGAACAGTTTCATAGGGGAAGGGGGAGAAGGAAATTTTTAATTTTTCCCATTTTTGAAAATAATTGTTAGCAATTTTACGCGGTTGTATGTTTTTATCATGTTTTCCTTCATAAGCCACATCAAGCAGGTTCTCAGGAGAGGCATTTTCTGCATGAATAGCTACATAAAAGCTGATCGTAGAATTTTTTTAAAAAAATAAAATAAACTCAGCTTAGCAACCCCTAGATCTGTTTTACCTCGGTTCTGATTTGGGATGTACCTATATGCTGTTTGAAGATTCCGTACCCTCTCATTGTGTTTCGGTCCCTTCCTTTCGCTCTGCTTGATTTCTCCTTCGTTTCTTTCCCGCTATTATTCCATTGCTTCCACCCACACCATTTCTTTGCAATAACCAGCACCGCTTTTCACATCCGTTTTCCCACCGAGTTCGATTACTGCGGCAGAGGATAAGACGGCCACAATTTCATCCTGAATGCAGAGCAACCCTGAGCGAAATTCCAGATTTCGAAATCAAACTGGGGCACGGTCGGGGATTCCAGTACCGTCCCTAATTCTGATCTCTTACCACTAGGATTGCCAGCTCCAGGTTGAGAAATACCTGGAGATTTTGGGGGCGAAGCCTGAGGAGGGTGGGGTTTGGGGAGGGGAGGGACTTCAATGCCATAGAGTCCAATTGCCAAAGCAGCCATTTTCTCCAGGTGAACTGATCTCTATCGACTGGAGATCAGTTGTAATAGCGGGAGATCTCCAGCTAGTACCTGGAGGTTGGCAACCCTAGCAGGGAGGGGAAATCCAGTTTAAGCTGTCTGGTATAAAATGTCATCGGGTGATAATTAATTGGTACTAAATGAGCTAGAGGAGGGGGCTTCGAAACAGAAATTTCTGCCCTTCCTTACTAAGGTCATGCTTTAGGGTTGCCAGGTCCTTCTTCCCCAGCAGCGGGAGGTTTTTGGGGCAGAGCCTGAGAAGAGTGGGGTTTGGGGAGGGGAGGGTCTTCAATGCCATAGAGTCCAGTCTCCAAAGTGGCCATTTTCTCCAGGGATCTGATCTCTATCGACTGGAGATCTGTCGTAATAGCAGGAGATCTTTAGCTCGTACCTGGAGGTTGGCTACTCTACCAGTAAATAAAAGTTGATTCCGCCTCTATTAAAGGGACAGGGGCATTTCTCTAGGCAGTTGGCAGCCCTATGAGAATGCACACACGCAAAAATAACACAGAGAGAGAGATGGGTGGAGGAAAGGGAGAGGCTGAAGCGACTCTTTGGCCCCCTTTTGTGTCCCTGAGTCAGCCAAGCAGTTCTAGGGAAGCCGGAGGCCAGAATTCCTCCAGAGATCAAACGGCGTGGCCAGCTGGACAGAAATGTCAAAACAGACACGGGGTCTGTCCGGGGAGGAAGGAGAGGCAGGGCCCCAAATGGACAGATCTGATTTCCTCCTTTGTTGGGGGGGGGGGTTATTATTTCAGCGATGGGAGAGAGGAGTAAGGAGGCGGGAGGAGGAGAGGCCGCGGGCGCAGGCCATAAATCAGCAGCCGGCTCAGCTGCCGGGGAAAGGGAAGGCAGCCAGATGCTGGAAGCCGTGGGGGTCCCGAACGAGACTTCGCTGGAACCCTTTCTTCTTTTAGGACAAACAAAAAAATTCAGGGCACAATTGCTGGCTTGTGTTTCACTGGGAGAATATAAGAGCAACCATGCTGCTAGGGTTGCTTGGGAAATTCCTGGAGATTTGGGGGCAGGTCCTGGGGAGGGTGGATTTTGGGGAAGGGGCTCAGCAGGGATGTAATGCATCGGATTCCACCCTCCAAAGCTGCCATTTCCTCCAGGGAAACATTTGTGTAGCCTGAAGGTCAGGTGTAATTCTGGGAGATCTCCAGGCCCCACCTGGAGGTTGGTAACCTGGCTGGATCACAACTGGTCCATCTACTCCAGCATCCTGGTCCATGCAATGGTGCACCAGAGGCCTCCAGAAGGCCTTCAAGTGGGGTTGCTGACCTCCAGGTGATCTTCAGGCGACAGAGATCAATTCACCTGGAGAAAATGTCCACTTTGGAAGGTGGACTCTGTGGCATTATATCCCATCAAAGTCCCATCCCTCCCCAAACTCTGCCCTCCTTAGGCTCCACCCCCCCCCCCAATATCCAGTAATTTCCCAATCCAGAGCTGGCAGCCCTCTCAATAAGCCAGGAGTCAATATTTCTCAAAGGTGAAAAATGTTTACTAGGAAGTGGAGACCATCCCTAGTAAACAGGGGCCATCAGAATAGCCGAACTAACGGGAAAATGTCTCCAGTTATCATTTGGCATGTCCAGGTGCTGTGCAAACCAGGCACGCTGGACCAGTGGGGGGAAATGCGGCCATCCAAAGCCACTTCAATCTTGACCGATTTAAAGCCACCCCAAGGAGCTTTCTCTTTTGTAAAAGCAAGGATTTCTGGGGGAGATGACAAGAGGAAATGGGATTTTTCAAAATTTATGTTCTCGAGGTGCCGAAAGCCGGCCTCTTCCCTCGCCTACCCTCTCTGTGTTTCTTTGTCTGCAGATTCTGCCTGAGTCAGCTCTTTGTCCTTCTCCAAGTTCCATCCAAGGATTTTGGGGTTGGGAGGAAACAGAGGCGGGCGGGGTGGGGGGAGATGCAAATAGTGTGGGAGGTTCTAGAGGCCAAGAATATCACCGCTGGCTTTGAGAAAGGAGACAGAACTTTTCCTACCTACCTCTCCTGGAAGAGTAGAATTTGTAAGGGGGAGATGACCCAGTGCTGTAGATTCCAAATAATGTCTTTCTTCACACATTGCGCAATTGGCTTGTGGAACTCACTGCCACTGGTGCTGGCCACTGGACATAGGGTTGTCAAACTCCAGGTGGGAGTGGGGACCTCCTGGAACAGCTCTTTGGATGGCTGCTTTGGAGGGTGGACCCTGTGGCTCTATACCCATTGTTGTCCCTCCCCGCCCCAAACTCCAGGTTGCACTAGGGTTGCCAACCTCCAGGTACTAGCTGGAGATCTCCTGCTATTACAACCGATCTCCAGCCGATAGAGATCAGTTCACCTGGAGAAAACGGCCGTGATGGCATTGAAGTCCCTCCCCCTCCCCAAACCCCTCCCACTGCAGGCTCCACCCCAAAAACCTCCCGCCGGTGGTGAAGAGGGACCTGGCAACCCTAGTTGGTACGCCCAAATTTCCATGCATTTCTAGGGTTGCCAGGTCCTTCTTCGCCACAGGCGGGAGGTTTTTGAGGTTAGGGTTGAGTTTGTGGAACCGAGAGGGCAGTGGCCCGAAAGGTTTGGGAACCACTGCTCCGAAGCATCCATTTTTCTCCAGGGGAACTGATCTCTGTAGACTGGAGATAAGCTGTAATTTTAGGAGATCCCCAGGTCCCACCTGGAGGTGGCATACCTGCTCCCAACTCAATTGCTGTTAGGGTTGCCAGGCCCCTCTTTGCCCCTAGTGGGAGGTTTTTGGGGTGGAGCCTGGGGAGGGAGGGACTTTAATGCCATAGAGTCCAATGGCCAAAGCGGCCATTTTCTCCAGGGGAACTGATCTCTGTCGGCTGAAGATCAGTTGTAATAGCAGGAGATCTCTAGCTAGTATCTGGAGGTTGGCAACCCTAATTGCTATTCAGAGACCATCCTGTTCATTCCCTGACCACCCGAAACATGTAAAGTATTCTGTAGGAGAAATGTTCCTTGCTCCGGAGCAGAGGTTGCTTCTGGGGAATGTGGAATTCCCCAAGCAATCTTTATGCAAACCAAGTGCATAAAAACGTCAAGGGCCTGAGTTAAGTTGTTCCATCGATCCTCCAGGCTGGTGGCAGGAAGGCTGACATCAACAGGAAATCCCTTAGCGCCTTCTGCAAACCAATTGGATCCATTAGCATCGGTGGGCAGGCCCCCTTAATTGGCCTTTTAGAGGCTGGAGGAGCCCCAGAGATGACTCCTAAGCAGGCCACCATTGTAGTACCGCTGATACCTCCCCACCGCAACAAACCACAGGAGATGAGTGGGTTTCCCTTTTCTGTTCCTTTATTGACCTACCGTTTTTGCTGCCCGTTCCGCTCCTCCTTAATTCTGGTCTGATTAGGAGAGCTTTGAAAATGAATCGGTGGAGCTTTGTCGCACCTTTCTCACACATGCACATCCATAATGTCTAGGGTTGCTAGCTTTGGGTTGAGAAAGACCTTGAGATTTGGGGGTGGAGCCTGGGGAGGGCGGGTTTGGAGAGGGGAGGGACTGCAATGTCATGGAGTCCAGTTGCCAAAGCAGCCATTTTCTCCAGGGGGACTGATCTCTGTCAGCTGGAGATCAGTTGTGATAGCAGGAGATCTCCAGCCACCACCTGGAGGTTGAAGCCTAAAAGTACATAGGTTGACTAAAAAACTCACTATACAAGATATAAAGGTAAATGTCCCCTGTGCAAGCACCAGGTCATTCCTGACCCATGGGGTGACATCACATCCCAACATTTACTAGGCAGACTTTGTTTACGGGGTGGTTTGCCAGTGCCTTCCCCAGTCATCTTCCCTTTACCCCCAGCAAAATGGGTACTCCTTTTACCGTCCTCGGAAGGATGGAAGGCTGAGTCAACCTTGAGCTGGCTACCTGAAACCGACTTCCGTCGGGATCGAACTTAGGTTGTGAGCAGAGCTTGTACTGCAGCTTACCACTCTGCGCCACAGGGCTCATACAAGATATAGTACCTCAAAATAGCTATTCTATTCAAGGTAAAATAGAATATTCAATTGTCACATAAATATCAATTCATAAATGTCTCATAATCACATATACAAATACATAAAAGTCAGCTACACATACAAACATCCATGTGTCTGCTATACATCCTTATATGGTTAAGTAAGAAACAGAGCTGAATGCAAATTTGCACAAAATTAACTTTCAAGACATCAGTGCATACAATGAAGCAAAGTCCCAAGGAGACGCGTTATTGCAATATGCGTCTTCCTGAAGCACTTCACGTCGGAATCTGGAGCACCACCCAGCAGGAAGCCAGCAGGAAGATGGTCTTCTAGAAATGACTCGTTTCGTCCTCCGACTTCATCAGTTCCATCTAACAATATATTCTGTAAAGTAGCATATCGGTTATAATTCCATAGTAAATCCTTCACTTAAGGTTCCATATCGAATACAACCATTGACTGAAAAGGCTACACCGGGGGTGGGGAATGTCAGGCCCGGGGGGCATTTAAGGCCCGCAAAATCATTTGGTCTGGCCCTTCGTGGGTCCTGGCAGATCTCTAGCTTAGAAGGATCTAAGGCTGGTGATCCACCCCCTCCCGCAGACAGGAATAACTTCTCAAGGCAGATGTGAGTTTGTTTTGCCGAGAAAATGAAACTTTTTCCCCTCTTGCAGAACAGTCATTAGCTATGGAGCTGCTAGGACCGCCCAAGAAACTGTGTTAACCCTTTCCCACCTGGGCCGTGGAGAAACGTATTCCCTCTGAACTACAAGAGGGCTGGGGGCAGAAGTGGCGACAATGGAGGGGTTAAAGGGGGCAGGGCCAAAATGCATGGGAAGGGGAGTTCTTAGCCAGTGAGTCCTCATTTCACCCCTGCAGGCAGAGGTAGCAGGAGCCAGCTGTAGAATCTGGCCCCGACCATAAGGAGCAGAAACAACTCTGGTGTGTGGCTGGACAGCTACGCCCGGCTTGTGCAACAGACCATCCTGTGCCACCAGGTGGGTGAGTGTGCCACTGGTTGGATGCCTGCCTGCTTGCCCATGCCAGGAGGGTCATCTGGGGCAGCTGCCTGCTTGGGGCTTGGTCGGCTAATTTTTAAGTTGATAATTTTGTATGGCCAGCGAATGATGTTATAAATATCCAAATGGCCCTTGGTGGAGAAAAGGTTCCCCACCCCTGGGCTACACTAAATGTGTAGTTATTAGGCGACTATGTTGGGCTTCAGGAAGCCGTTTCATGGTTTATGCCGCTTGAGTAAACCATATCAGAAACTGTCTTGAGTACATTGGTTCTTGTAGGTTATCCAGGCTGTGTAACCGTGGTCTTGGTATTTTCTTTCCTGACGTTTCGCCAGCAGCTGTGGCAGGCATCTTCAGAGGAGTAACACTTCAGTGTTACTCCTCTGAAGATGCCTGCCACAGCTGCTGGCGAAACGTCAGGAAAGAAAATACCAAGACCACGGTTACACAGCCCGGATAACTTACAAGAACCAATGAACTCTGACCATGAAAGCCTTCGACAATGTCTTGAGTACACTTTGTGAGAGGAAAGGCAATCTGGTGGTGGAAAGTGCCATCAAGTCACAGCTGGCTTATGGTGACTCCATAGAGTTTTCCAGGCAAGAGATGTTCAGAGGTGATGTGCCATTGCCTGCCTCTGCATAGCGACCCTGGACTTCCTTGGCGGTCTCCCATCCGAATACTAACCAGGGCCAATCCTGCCTGCTTCTGAGATCTGATGAGATTGGGCTAGTCTGGGCCATCCTGAGTGATCTAGTAGCATTTTAATAAATATTCTTTACATGTGGAATTTAATGATTTATTGGGGGAGGGCAGTATTCTATATTTTTGCACCCTATGTATTTTGAAAACACAGAATAGGTAGATTTCTTAACACATTGTTCTTTTCTGAAGCATGTCCCTGGCAGGAAACTCTCTCCATTCTCATGCTTTCTGTCATTTCAATTGCCTTCTTTTGAAGGGCCTGTTCAGCCCAGCTATGTTTAATGCCAAAAACATTTTTATTGTTATAATTTCTTATATAGCCAGGAAGTCAAAATATATAAAACTATATAAAGGGAAAAATGAATTTCTATCACTGGTAATTGTCAGTTTATTTTATCCAGGGATTATTTAAAAAATTATAATTAAAATTTAATGGCACCCCCTTTCATCTTCCCATGCCGTCAAACCGAGATTCTTCTCTCTCTGTGTCTCTTTTCAATCTAATTTTTCAACTTCCTCTCATCTGTTCTCCTCTTGCTCTTTCATACTCTCTCTTCTAAATTATTCAAAAGCTTCTACTTCAGATTCATTAGAACAAAAGTTTCCTTCATATAAAATCTTCTGCTTCATCCAAAGATCTGATTATGATGCTTTTTCTCTTACATTCTAACAATAGTTTAAAGTCGATAAGTCAATGTATACCAAAAGAAAAAGGCCCTTTACGTTTCATTAGGGTAGCTGGAGAGGAATTTGACAGTAGAGAAGTCTCTAAGGATGCATCCTGTATACACTTGGATGGGGATAGGGTTGCCAAGTGCCAGGTGGTGGCAGGCAAACCCCCGCCAATCCACCTGGCTGCCCGCAGACCAGCTGAGGGTCGGCGGGCAACCCGTGCACGTGGTGACACGTCACTTCCGGTTTACATCCGGAAGCACCAAATTGCAAAGGGCTGGTTTCCAATCAAACTCCTAGTTTGAGTCGTAAAGGCCTGTTGCGATGCCACACTTCCGGGTGTAAAACTCATCACAAGGGGCCATTTTCCACTCAAACTGGGAGTTTGAGTGGAAACCGGCCCTTTGCAATGCAGCACCTCCGGGCACACGCAACCCCCCCTCCACTCCAAAAACTCCCGCCAAAGAAGAAGAGGGACCTGGGAAGCCTAGATGGGGAGTAAGGCCCAGTGAATGAACTGGAGTTTCTTCTGAGTAAATCAGCACAGAATTGCATTGCGAGGCTTGCCTGTTGAATCGGAACCATGGTGGTTAGTTTTTAAAAGGCAGGATTAAGTATTTTAATAAATAAAAATTTCGATGATGTTTTGTGAAGGCCTATGGCCACATACAAATCGGGCAAAAACGCATGGTCGCTTTAGCCTCCTTTATTCCCTGTTTCAGCCAGGATTCAGCCAGGATCGAACGCATGTGTTTTCGTTGAACGTGCGTTCGATCCTGGCTGAATCCTGGCTGAAACAGGGAATAAAGGAGGCTAAAGTGACCATGCGTTTTCGCCCATAAATTTGACTATTACTAATAAATAAAAATAAAACAAATAACTGGGGATTGGTTCAAATTCCTGGCATTCAGAATACCTTAAGAGGGGTAGCGGCAAACGTTTCCCTTCATTTCCATAAGATTTTTTCAGGATTGCAGAATGCTCTGCTGTTTAGGCAAATTGGCTTGCATTACTCACTGCTTGTTCATTTATTAAATACGGTCATTGACCAGCATAACAATCATAAGAAACAATCACAATAGTACACAATTAGCGAGTTGTTTCACATGCTGTCAGTGATCTCCGTATTCTGATAGCAATATAACAGAACTTTGCCACTGTGTGTGACATGGTGGTATTCTTATCTTCAGTCATTTATGCACGGGAGTTTAACCTGAGGGTCGTTGCTCGCTGGACCCACACTTTCCTGTTGGGAATCTCTGCACCAGCAGTCTCCAAGCTCAAGTCCCCGCCCCTTTAAATAGTGCTTTGTAATTGGCTTGGTGATGACACATCCCGACGTTTCCTAGGCAGACTTTGTTTACGGGGTGGTTTGCCAGTGCCTTCCCCAGTCATCTTCCCTTTATTCCCAGCAAGCTGGGTACTCATTTGACCGATCTCGGAAGGATGGAAGGCTGAGTCAACCTTCAGTTGGCTACCTGAAACCAACTTCCGTCGGGATCAAACTCAGGTCATGAGCAGAGCTTGGACTGCAGTACTACAGCTTACCACTCTGTGCCACGGGGCTCCTGTGACATCACCCCGTGGGTCAGGAATGACCCGGTGCTTGCACAGGGGACATTTACCTTTTTTCATTGGCTTATTTGTAGTGCTTACTTTGAGAAAAAAGTTCCCCCAAACCCAATTGCCACATAAAAAAGCATTTTAAGAACATAAAACAAAAAAACGGAGCAATCTGAAAGGAAAGGGGGGGGAGAAATCCAAGTCTCAGTTTTAAAAAATCTTTCTTCTGCTCAGAAAGAGCTCCAAGGAAGCAGGAAGTATTTGAATCCCCGCCTCTGGACATGCTGCTTTGTAATTGGCTGTGAGTGAAACCAAGCTTGCCTGTCCCGTGCTTTGCCTTCTGCACAGGGATTTCACCTGGGCTTTGCTAAGGGGAGATGGAAGAGTCGTGTTAACAGAGGAATGGGAAGACCCGGATATTGCGAGGGTTGGCTGCGAGGTCATCTCTAATGGATGAAAAACTCATGCATAACTTCAAGGAACAACCGATACAGACCGGGGGGCGAAAGTGAGTGAAAGAACCCATGCATAAAGGACCCTCGTCTCCAATAGGTGTGGCCAATACAGGCTGAGATGTGTTTGCTTTTGGCAGGAGGAAGAGTCAGAGGAATCTCAGCTGCTGAGAACTCTGAAGTGGGGTGGGGGAACGGAGGTCTTGCACAGAAGAGCTAGAAATGAGCAGGGGGGGTGCTTTCATGTCAGGAATGTGCCAATGGTCCCTCCCCCCCTTTGGGCAGGGAAAGGAGGTTGGGGAGGTGAGGTGGAGGGGCTCAGAGGGTCAAGGAGCCGGCAGCATCCCCAGAGGCAAGAACGTGTTCGGCTCCTCCGAGCCCCCCCCCCAGCCCAGGCGCTAAGCCCCCTCCCTCCCTCTGACGTGTGGAGACCTCTGCCCTCTCGGCTCGCCAGACCAAGTTAACATTTGACCTTGGTTGGGTCTCGCAGGCGAGGCAGGAAGGGAAAGACGGCCAACAAAGGCCGGGTCCCCACCCACCATGCCCGGCGGCTGGGGAGGAACATCTGTTGGGGCTGGACAGAGCAGGGAGCCAGGGAACGGGGCGGCCTGCATCTACAAGGCAGCCGAGGGGGGGCGCAAACCTTCCCACGGCCCCCTTCTCCCTCACTCCCAGATGGGATAAATCATGGAACAGGCCAGGAATTGTGTGGTGCAGGAGACTTTCTTTCTTTCTTTCTTTCTTTCTTTCTTTCTTTCTTTCTTTCTTTCTTTCTTTCTTTCTTTCTTTCTTTCTTTCTTTCTTTCTTTCTTTCTTTCTCCCTTCTTTTCTTTCTTCCTTCCTTCCTTCCTTCCTCCCTTCCTTTCTTCTTTCCTTCCTTTTCTTTCTTTCTTTCTTTCTTTCTTTCTTTCTTTCTTTCTTTCTTTCTCCCTCCCTTTCTCCCTCCCTCCCTCCCTCCCTCCCCCTCTCCCTCTCCCTCTCTCCTTCCTTCCTTCCTTCCTTTCTTTTTCTTTCTTTCTTCCTTCCTTCCTTTCCCTTCCTCCCTCCCTCCCTTCCTCCCTTTCTTGTCTGTCTTCCTTCCTCCCTCCCCCACTCCCTCCCTCCCTCCCTCCCTCTCCCTCCCTCCTTCCTTCCTTCCTTCCTTCCTTCCTTCCTTCCTTTCTTTCTTTCTTCCTGCCTTCCTGCCTTCCTTCCATTTATTTGTACCTATGGTTGCCAGGTCCCCTCTCTTGATTGGCAGGAGGTTTTAGGGGGTGGGGCTGGGGCAGCCATGTGTGCACACGGCCGTGCACACGCAATGGCATCACTTCCGGGTTTAACCCCCGGAAGTGCCGCATTGCCACGGCTGCTTTAGCACTCAAACCCCCAGGTCTGAGTGCTACAGCAGCCGCAGTGATGTGGCACTTCCGGGGGTAAACCCGGAAGTGATGACATCGAGTTTGCGCAGCCACACACGCACACGCTTGACACTCCGGAGCAGCTGGGTAGATTGGCAGGCAACTGCCCACCGAAAACACCCACCTGGCAACCCTATTTATACCACTCCTTTCTCCCCAGCAGGGACCCAAAGCGAATTCATCATTCTCCTCCATTTCATTCTTACAACAACCCTGTGAAGTAAGTTAGGCTGAGAGACTGAGAGCAACCCTGGACTTCACTGGCAGTTTCCCATAGAAAGCCAGCATGGTGTGGTGGTTAAGAGCGGTGGTTTGGAGCAGCGGAGTCTGATCTGGAGAACCGGGTTTGATTCCCCACTGCTCCACATGAGCTGCGTAGGCTAATCTGGTGAACTGGGTTGGTTTCCCCCACTCCTACACATGAAGCCAGCTGGGTGACCTTGGGCAAGTCACAGCTCTGTTAGAGCTCTCTCAGCTCCACCTGCCTCACAGGGTGTCTGCTGTGGGGAGGGGGAGGGCAGGTGATTGTAAGCCGGTTTGATTCTTCCTTAAGTGGTAGAGAAAGTTGGCATATAAAAACCAACTCTTCTTCATCATCCAAGTACTAACCAGGGTCAACCATGCTTGGCTTCCGAGATCGCATAAGGCTGGGCTAACCAGGCCTCCTGGGTCAGGGTTGACTCTCGCTAGATGGCCTTAAAGACAAGCCATGCTCTCTTTCTGCCTCAACCATCCCATCTGCAATATGGGAAGAATACAACTGATTTAATACACAGGATGGTGGTTGTCAGGATTATAAACTAAAGAAGTCTCTTCCCCTCTCTGTACTTCCTTTAAGTGTAGTGGGTTCATCCTTTGATCTGAATTCTATTTTGACAGACTTGCCTTGTTTCCTTGGTTGTACCACTAATTGGGAATTGATCTGTCCATTCTGCGCTTTACTGTTGGCTCTTTGTACTTCTCCGCCAGTCCCAGCCGAGGGGTGGCACAAACATTCCTTAAATAATTTGGGAAGAACTATTTTCCAACCAAATAGTATGTGGTGACGGCTGCCAACTTGGAAGGCTTGAAGAGGGGAGGGGACATGTACACGGAGGAGAGGGCTATCCATGGCTACTAGTCAAAGTGAATACTAATCCCGATGCATACCTATTCTCTCCAGGATCAGAGGAGGACACCCTTTATATTAGGTGCTGTGGGACACAGGCAGGACAATGCTGCTGCAGTCATCTTGTTTGTGGGCTTCCTAGAGGCCCCTGGTTGGCCACTGTGTGAACAGACTGCTGGACTTGATGGGCCTTGGTCTGATCCAGCAGGGCCTTTCTTCTGTTCTCTCTGTTGCTCTTATTGGATTTATCTGCTGCCTTTGATATAGTAGATCATGCCATCTTGTTGAGGTGCCAGGAGGCGGAAGTAGATATCAGGGGATGTCCTTTGAATTGGCCTTGTTCTGATCCACCACGGCTCTTTTTATGTTCTTATGAATTATTATTAAACTGCTTCTTGTTATTCAGATGAGAATGGGGACAGTTTCAAGTGTTCATGCCCCCACGCTTCACCAAGTCCGCAGGACCCAGAAACAGAGAAGAGGGTAAAGGGGATTTGGTGGCTGGTTATGGTTGCCAGCCTCCAGGAGGTGGCAGGAGATCTCCTACTATTATAACTGATCACCAGGTGACAGAGATCAGTTCCCCTGGAGAAAATGGCCGCTTTGGCATTGAAGTCCCTTCCCTCTCCAAACTCCAACCTCCTCAGACTCCACCCCCCAAAATATCCAGCTATTTCCCAACCCAGAGCTGGCAACCCTACTGCTGATCCAAGTCCTCCTTGGAACAACCAGCCCACAGCAGGTCTTTTTTTCAGATGTTAGGAAGAATTTTCTAACAGTTAGAGCAGTTCCTCAGGGAGGTGGAGGTTTTTAAACAGAGGCTAGATGGAAGAGACCCGTGGCGCAGAGTGGTAAGCTGTAGTACTGCAGTCCAAGCTCTGCTCACGACCTGAGTTCGATCTCGACGGAAGTTGGTTTCAGGTAGCCGGCTGAAGGTTGACTCAGCCTTCCATCCTTCCGAGGTCGGTCAAATGAGTACCCAGCTTGCTGGGGGTAAAGGGAAGATGACTGGGGAAGGCAGTGGCAAACCACCCCATAAACAATGTCTGCCTAGGAAATGTCAGGATGTGACGTCACCCCATGGGTCAGGAATGACCTGGTGCTTGCACAGAGGACCTTTACCTTTTTCCTTTAGATGGCCATCTGTCAGCAAAACTGATTCTATAAACTTAGGCAGATCACGAGATCTTGGCCATCTTCTGGGCATGGAGTAGGGGTCACTGGGGGTGTGTAGGGCGGGGAGGTAGTTGAGAATTTCCTGCATTGTGCAGGGGGTTCGACTAGATGACCGTGGTGGTCCCTTCCAACTCTATGATTCTATGTGCAGTTCCAAATGAATATGTGTGTAGGTCAGAAGCTCCGAGCCATGTACTCGCTCGGAATGAAGCTGTGTTGGAGTTTGTAATGCCTTGAGTTTGAATGGCACATTCTTCCACAGGAGTGCTGTCAAATGCCCAATTCAGAGAATGTTGTCCCGCTCCCTGTAGGCTTCTAAATGTCAGGGGGTTGAATCCTACATCTCTGGGCCACCAGAAGTGATGCTTTCCTCTGGTGGCAAGGAAGCTGGCCCCTGACACAAGAGGCTGTTACCCTGGAGGTAGGGTTGCCAACTCCGGGTTGGGAAGTTCCTGGAGATTTGGGGCTAGATCCTGAAAAAGGCAGGGTTTGGGGAGGGAAGGGACCTCAGTGGGGTCTAAAGCCATAGCATCCACCCTCCAAAGCAGACATTTTCTTCAAGGGAACTGATCTCTGTTGATCTGATGTCACCTGGAGGTTGTCAAGCCTAACTGGAGGAAAGCGCTGCCTCCAGCCAAACAGACCTGCAGGATCCAACCTACTGAATGGGATTCTTAGAAACTGAGCATGTGCAGACGCAAAAAGAAAATGCACAGTTATACACAGCTGTATTCCAGTGGCATGCTGTATGCATCTGAATGGCAATCAGCATGCAGTTCTAAATTGTCCTTCCAAAATGCTTAGCAACATAAGTGGTAGCCTCACATATCTGATTGGTAGGGTTTCCAGGTCCCTCTTTGCCACCGGAGGGAAGTATTTGGGGCGGAGCCTGAGGTGGGCACCTTTTGGGGAGGGGAGGGACTTCAATGCCATAGAGTTCAATGGCCAAAGCAGCCATTTTCTCCAGGTGAACTGATATCTATTGGCTGGAGATCAGTCGTAACAGCAGGAGATCTCCAGCTACTACCTGGAGGTTGGTAACCCTACTGATTGGGCCAATCCTGGGGTTGTGCCCTCTGGAATCGCAAGAAGCTCCACCTTTGCCATTTAGATTTTCTTTCTTTCTTTGCAAGACTCATTCTGGGTCTGTGCGGAGCCAGTGTTGGAGAAGAGTTTTATGGATACCACCAAACAGTGGGTTCTAGTTCAAATCAAGCCTGAACTGTCCCTAGAAGCTAAAATGGCTAAAGTGAGGCTGTCATACTTTGGTCACATTATAAGAAGACAAGACTCATTGGAGAGGAAGAGGAAGAGGAAGAAGAAGAAGAGGTTTTTATATTCGATTTTCTCCTTTAAGGAGTCTCAAACCAACTTATAATCACCTTCCTCTCCCCACAACAGACATCAGAACATAAGAAAAGCCCTGCTGGATCAGACCAAGGCCCATCAAGTCCAGCGGTCTGTTCACACAGTGGCCAGCCAGGTGCCTCTAGGAAGCCCACAAGCAAGACAACTGCAGCAGCATTCTCCTGCCTGTGGTCCACAGCACCTTGTGAGGTAGGTGGGGCTGAGAGAGCTCTAAGAGAACTGTGATCTGCCCAAGGACACCCAGCAGGCTTCATGTGGAGGAGTGGGGAATCAAACCCGGTTCTCCAGATTAGAGTCTGCCACTCTTAACCACGACACCACGCTTGCAGTAATGCTAGGAAAAGTGGAAGGCAGTAAGAAAAGAGGAAGACACAACATGAGATGGATTGACTCAATCAAGGAAGCCATGGCCCTCAGTCTGCAAGACCTGAGCAAGGCTGCCAAAGATAGGACGTTTTGGAGGTCATTGATTCATAGGGTCTCCATGAGTTGGAAGCGCCTTGACGGCTCTTAACACACATAGTGAACTGAAACAATCGCAGGGCTCCTGGATAGGGTTGCCAGGTCCCTCTATGCCACTGGCGGGAGGTTTTTGGGGCGGAGCCCGAGGAGGGCAAGGTTTGGGGAGGGGAGGGACTTCAATGCATTAGAGTCCAATGGCCAAAGTGGACATTTTTCTCCAGGTGAACTGATCTCTATCGGCTGGAGCTCAGTTGTAATAGCAGTAGATCTCCAGCTAGTACCTTGAGGTTGGCAACCCTAGTAAGACTGCCTTGGCAGCTTGAGAATGAAGAGCTTTTGTTTATTCTCCGGCGGATGCTCCATTCTGGGAAGAGGCTGATAAAGTGTCCTCCTGCCCCCCAACCTTTTTTTTATTCCGCTCTCGATCAAGCTTGACCTGCCCACACAAAGCCCTCTGGCCCCAATTTGAATCTGAAAAGGGCGCTCGAGGAGAGAGCGCTGACCTTCAACCTGTGGGTCAACCCTTCCATCGCGGCTGTCACCACCGGCCAGGCCGCGTCCCCTGGGAAACCTTCTACAGGGAAAGGAGATGAGGTGGGGGATGCAAGTGGGGAAAGCTGCCCCCCCCCAAAAAAAACAGGATGCTGAGAAGAAAGGCTGGGAAGGCAATCTGGAAACTGGCCTGCAAGCCAGGGGGAGCAGTGTGCCGATTCCCCAGGAATTGAATGTCTGTGCAGGATGGATCCCAGGGGTGTGGAGAGATGGGCAGACAGGCAGACAGACAGATAGCTGGGGGCGGTGGCGTGGCGGAGTGGTGGGAGAACCCTATCGATCCAGATTCAGGACTGGGAAAGGATAACGGGAAGGAAGGGGACAAAGGAGGCATGGGGAGAAAGAAAGAAAGAAAGAAAGAAAGAAAGAAAGAAAGAAAGAAAGAAAGAAAGAAAGAAAGAAAGAAAGAAAGAAAGAAAGAAAGAAAGAAAGAAAGAAAGAAAGAAAGAAAGAAAGAGAAGAAGGCATGGGAAGAAGGAAGGCATGGGGAGAAAGCAAGAAATAAGAAAGCAGGCATGGGAAGGAAGGAAGGAAGGAAGGAAGGCATGGGGAGAAAGCAAGAAATAAGAAAGAAGGCATGGGAAGAAAGAAGAAAGGAAAGGAAGGAAGAAAAGGGAGAAAGGAAGGAAGGAAGAAGGCATAGGAAGGAAGGAAAACAAGGGGAGAAAGCAAGAAAAAAGAAAGAAGGCATGGGAAGAAAGAAGGAAAGTGGCTATGAGTGTCCGACTAGGATCTGGAAGAACCCAGTTTGAATCCCTACTTGTGTCATGGAAGCTTGCTGGGTGACCTTGGGCCAGTCATGCACACTCAGCCTAACCCATCTCACAGGGTTGTTGTGAGGAGAAAACAGAGGAGAGGAGAAAGATGTAAGAAAAAGAAAAGTTGGTTTTCTTTTTTAAGGAGTCTCAAACCAACTTACAATCACCTTCCCTTCCTCTCCCCACAACAGACATCGGAACATAAGAAAAGCCCTGCTGGATCAGACCAAGGCCCATCAAGTCCAGCGGTCTGTTCACACAGTGGCCAGCCAGGTGCCTCTAGGAAGCCCACAAGCAAGACAACTGCAGCAGCACCATCCTGCCTGTGTTCCACAGCACCTTGTGAGGTAGGTGGGGCTGAGAGAGTTCTAAGAGAGCTGTGACTAGCCCAAGGTCACCCAGATGGCTTCATGTGGAGGAGTGGGAAATCAAACCCGGTTCATCAGATTAGAGTCCGCCGCTCATGTGGAGGAGTGGGAAATCAAACCTGGTTCTCCAGATTAGAGTCTGCCAGCCACTCCAAACGACTGCTCTTAACCACTACACCACCCTGGCAGAGTCCACCTTCCAAAGTGGCCATTTTCTCCAGGGGAACCGATTTCTGCCGCCTGGAGATTAGTCATAATAGCAGGAGATTTCCAGCCACCGCCTGGAGGTTAGGAAATCAGCACAGCCGCGAATGTATCACAAAGTGCAAAAATTCTTATTAAGTGCTACAATATATATACATACTGTTGATACAATACTAAACACTAAACTATTCTAATTCTAAATATATACAAAGTGTAGACATCCAAAAGTGACTCAGTCCAATATGAGAGAAATATCCATCTGGTAATATATCTCAGTAATCTTTTTAAGAATAGATGATCTACATATTATTAGTGATCCTTCATTCTGGTATCACCAGGAACAATCCTCATAGAAGGGGTACGGCCGTTTCGATATTCTTCTTCAGCCCACTTCTATATTAGTCTAATTCAAGCGTTCTTATACTGGGTCCATTTTTCAGAGTCACCAGCAAATCCAATTTCTTAGTTCTGTTCAATTCCCAAGTTAGGATAGTGAGCTGAGGATTTTTCCTGGTGATAACAGAATGAAGGATCACTAATAATATGAAGACCATCTATTCTTAAAAAGATTACTGTGATATATTACCAAATGGATATTTCTCTCATATTGGACTGAGTCACTTTTGGATGTCTACACTTTGTACATATTTAGAATTAGGATGGTTTAGTGTTTAGTATTGTATCAACAGAATGTGTATGTATTGTAGCACTTAGAAAGAATTTTTGCACTTCGTGATACATTCGCGTCTGTGCTGATTTCCTAATCTCTGTATAGTAGCATAGAAGTGTCTATTTCATTGTAACCGCCTGGAGGTTGGCAACCCTGTTTGTGCCCTGCCAAAGCCAAACCAAAATGGGGATTTGGGGGTCATAAGGGCAGGGACGAGGAATGCAAACTCCTCCATCAGCCAGCCCCTCTCCCCCACATCTTTTGCTGCGTCGGGGCCTGTCCCTTCGGACGCTGGCCGCAGACTCTGCCATGTTTGTATTTCCGTCTCAAAAAGCATGCCAGCTTTCCCTCCGTTGCCCTTTGACACTTGAACCCTGGCCCCCTGCAACGAAAAGCTTCAAAGCATGTTTGGAGCAAGGGGAATTAATAGCGCTTTGCGGCCGGTCAGTTGCCCCCGGAAGACGGGTTTCTTTAGCCCCAGTGAAGTCAAGAGAGAGGAAAAGAGATTCTAATCTTCCTGCCAGATCTCCCCATAATCTATGGGTGGCAGGGCTGGAGACAGAGGTTGGGCATTTTTCACCTTTCTTGTATGTTTGTTTATTTAACTAATCCTCTACTTAGTATCCCCCCCCCAAAAAAAAATTAAATTCCTTTCCCCAAAGCCAAGATCCAAAGGGATCTTGGCTTGCAACTGCTTTTTGGAATTTGGAAACGAGGGCTTGTATCCATGGCTGTCGGTTCAGCCAAAAGCCTTTTCTTTCAGAACGCTTCTTAGGCGGGAGGGAGGTTTTGAACTTGGCTGAACCAAGTGGTGGGGAACAAGCTGAGCTTTTAGGAAGGAAAAAAACGGGAACATGTGAAAAAGGTTAAACGCAACCAGCATTTCATGCTTGAAATTGCTGTGCAAACAAACTGTGGATTCAGTGTGGGAAATTCCTAGAGATTTGGGAGATGGGATCAAGGTTGGGAAATTCCTAGAGATTTGGGAGATGGAATCAAGAGAGGGCAGGATTTAGGGTTGCCAGCCTCCAGGTGATGGCTGAAGATCTCCTGCTATTAGAGCTGATCTCCAGGCGACAGAGATCAGTTCCCCTGCAGAAAATGGCCACTTTGGCATTTGCACTCGATGGCATTGAATGCTATCGGGTGAACAATAGAAACGGCAAGCTGGCAAAGCACCGAAACATGTTTACAGATCCATCACATGTTCTTGCCTTGGATGTTGGAGTCCAATTTTTTGGAAACCTACTTGTTCTTTGCTCCACTTTGCTTGAGAAACTTCGCCACTTTGCATATATGTTCCTATGAAGTTGGAATCCTACTGGTTTGTTTCACTCAGTGCTTTGATTGAAGCCGCCCTCTGGGACAGGACTCTTGGCAGGTAGCCATTTGGGTTTATGTATCTTTTGTTTTGGCAAAGTTAAAAAGGTAAAGGTCCCCTGTGCAAGCACCGGGTCATTCCTGACCCATGGGGTGATGTCACATCCCGATGTTTTCTAGGCAGACTTTGTTTACGGGGTGGTTTGCCAGTGAACGAAGTAAAGAAATGTGTACGGGGCCTGCACCTCTGGAATCACGATCCGAGGCCTTGCATTTCTCATCCAAAGACTCCAAAATCTAATTCTTGACTAGGGTTGCCAGCTCCTGGTTGAAAAATACCTGGAGATTTTGGGGGTGGAGCCTGAGGAGGGCGGGGTTTGGGGAGGGAATTCAATGGGCTATAATACCATAGAGGCCACCTTCCATAGAGTTGCCAAGTCCCCCCTCTCCAATGGTGGGAGGTTTTGGGGGACAGGGCTATGGCGACCGCACAGGCATGTGTAGCCACACGCAACGTGATCACATCACTTTCGGGCTTACCCCCAAAAGTGCCGCGTTGCCATGGCTGCTTTGGGGGTTTGATTACTAAAGCAGGCGCGGTGATTGCATCGCGCAGCTGCGCATGCTTACAATCAATGTTCTGGAGCAGCCAAGTGGATTGGCAGTAGGGTTGCCAGGTCCCTCTTCACCACCAGCGGGAGGTTTTTGGGGTGGAGCCTGAGGAGGGCAGGGTTCAGTGAGGGACTTCAAGAGCTCTCTTCCAACGTGCCTTGGGTATGAATCGGGTTGCCAACCTCCAGGTACTAGCTGGAGATCTCCTGCTATTACAACTGATCTCCAGCTGATAGCGATCAGCTCACCTGGAGAAAATGGCCACTTTGGAAATTGGACTCTATGGCACAGAAGTCCCTCCCCTCTTCAAACCCCGCCCTCCTCAGGCTCCATCCCCAAAATCTCCAGGTATTTCCCAACCTGGAGGTGGCAACCCTAGTCTCTGAGTTGAAATGGCACCTCCTCTTTCCAATGGCTGTACCTAGGGTTGCCAACCTCCAGGTGGTGGTGGAGAAATAGACACCACTGTACTTGTATCGGGGAGATTAGGAAATCAGAACAGGAGCGAAATAAAGTTTAGAGTGCAAAAATAACTTTATATGCTACTATATCTAACCTTATACATCAAAATTCTAAGTCAACTATAAGATATAGACAACACAGAGATGTGTGTGTGTGTATGTAAAGTGCCGTTAAGTCGCAGCCGACTTATGGACAGTAAAAAAGACATAGTAGCATATAAAGTTATTTTTGCACTCTAAACTTTATTTCGCTCCTGTACTGATTTCCTAACCTCCAGGTGGTGGCTGGAGGTCTCCTGCTATTACAACTGAGCTCCAGCCGATAGAGCTCAGTTCCCCTGGAGAAAATGGCCGCTTCGGCAATTGGACTCTATGGCACTGAAGTCCCTTCCCCAAAACCCCACCCTTTTCAGGCTCCAGCACAAAAATCTCCAGTTATTTCCTAACCCAGAGCTGGCACCGTAGGTATGATTGAGCTCAAATGGATATGCAACCCTCCATCAAAGCTGATCCTCCAGCATCACATCTCCCAATTTACAGGTGCACTCCCAAAATGAAGAGAGAGACAAGTGCCAAAGATGCCCTGAAGAAGACGATGATGAAGAAGAAGAGTTGGTTTTTATATGCCGACTTTCTCTACCACTTAAGGAAGAATCAAACCGGCTTACCTTCCCTTCCCCTCCCCACAACAGACACCCTGAGAGGCAGGTGGGGCTGAGAGAGTGTGACTAACCCAAGGTCACCCAGCTGGCTTCATGTGTAGGAGTGGGGAAACAAATCCAGTTCACCAGATTAGCCTCCGCCACTCATGTGGAGGAGTGGGGAATCGAACCCGGTTCTCCAGATCACCTCTCCAAACCACCGCTCTTAACCACTACACCACGCTGGCTCTAAGGAAGAATCAAACCAGCTTACAATCACCTTTCCCTCCCCTCCCCACCACAGACACCCTGAAGCCCCTCCCCTCCCCAAACCCCGCCCTCCTCAGGCTCCACCCCAAAAACCTCCTGCCGATGGCAAAGAGGGACCTGGCAACCCTATAGGTGAGGCGGAGGGAGCTCTAAGAGAGCTGCGACTAGCCCGGGAACCACGGGGTAGAAAAAGAAAGCCTGCCTGCCCTCCCAGGCACGCCGAGTCTTCCCGCAGCTTCGGCACAACATCTTTGTAATGAGTCTCTCCCACGGGACAGCTGCAGAGACCAACGTATTGACTTAGTTAATGAGGAGGCGGCAGGCCTGTCCCGGAGTGTGTGTGTGTGTGTGTTGGGGGGGGGGAGACAAGAGATGCCCGTGGCTGCCTGTGAGCTTTAAGAAGGCCCACGGGGCCGGAGAGACCACAGGAGAAAAACCTGCCCCCACCAGGGAGAGAGCGCCACAAAACGAAGCAGTGTTTCCGAGAGTAGCCGTGTCACTCTGCAGAGAACAGTTTGATTCGAGTCCAGTAGGCCCAAAGAGATTTGCAGGGTATAAGCTTCCTATCTGAATGTCCCTTTTTAATAAACAGGATCTTTTTAAAATTTTGCCAAAATTAGGAACATTTAGCCGAGTTTTAATGTGCGGTTTGGCTCTAAGGGGTCAAATCGACGGCTGTTTCACCTCTTTTAAGAATATTAGAAGAGCCCTGCTGGATCGGTAAGTTTGCCAACCTCCAGGTAGTCGCTGGAGATCTCCCACTATTACAACTGATCTTCAGCCAATAGAGATCAGTTCGCCTGGAGAAAATGACCGCTTTGGCCATTGGACTCTATGGCATTGAAGTCCCTCCCCTCTCCAAACCCAACCCACTTCAGGCTCCGCCCCCCAAATCTCCAGGTATTTCCCAACCGGGAGCTGGCAACCCTAAGGTTGACTGCCTCTGAATGTGGAGGCTCCCTTTAGTCCCCATGGCTTGTATCCACTGATAGACCTATCCCCATGGATCTGTCTAATCCCTTTTTAAAGCTGCCTATGCCTTTGGATCAGAACGCATGAAGCTGCCTTACTCTGAGTCAGACCCTGGGTCCATCCAAGTCAGTACTATCTACTCAGACCGGCAGCGGCGCTCCAGGGTCTCCGGCGGACATCTTTCGCATCACCTACTTGCCTGGTTCCTTTAGCTGGAGATGCCGGGGATTGAACCTGGGACCTTCCGCATCAGGCCAGCTTTTATCTTCTCTTCCTCTCCACTGGCCTTCCCCTAACATTCAGTTATGCTCAGGCACCCTCGACTGTCCCTATCTGCATCTCTACGTTGGGGTGTGTGTGTCTTGTGACCCCCTTAAAGACTTCACGAAGCTTTATCCCTGGATAGCAAAATAACCTTTTTTTAATTCTTTAAAGCACCAGAAGACCCCTGTTCGTTTTTGCTATCGCCGACAAACACTATGACCCCTCTGGAATGTATATTTTGCCCGTCCACCAGTTTAATTAACATAAAACACATCAACCCTGAAGTGGGGAGGGAGGGGGGGACTGCTGGGAAAAAAGCCCCCCCGAGAGCCAGAGGTGGGCGGGGTTTCTGGATTTGGTATGCAGCTGGAGTCTGGTTTTCAAATTGCCCCCTTTCTGGGGTCACCAACTCCGTTGTCTGAGGGATATTTATCAAACCTCTGCCTCTCACCTTTGATCTTGCTGACAGGGGTGGAAAAAAAAGGGATGGAGCCGGGCTCGGAGATAAGGGATGGAGGAGGCGATGGAAGCTTTCTCGCTCTGAGAGGGAGGGAGGAAAATAGGGCTGGGAGAGCTTAGGTCATGGGATCGGCATGCTTCGCTGGCTCCACACCGGGTTGAGAAAGGGTTAACTCCCTGACCCCCCCCCCCACCCACCCACAGTCTAGGTGTCTCACCCCCCCCCCAGTTCCCACGTGGCCAGAATGGCTATTCTCTCAATCTCTTGGCAGGACACAAAGCTAGAAAAGAGGGCAGTTTGTGCTCTTGGGTTCCATTCATGCACACATGCTGCACAACATAGTGGTTACATAGCACATAGCACATGGGGAGAGGCTGTGGCTCGGTGGTAGAGCATCTTCTTGGCATGAAGGTCCCAGGTTCAATCCCTGGCATCTCCAGTTAAAGGGACTAGGCAAGGAGGTGATGGAAAAGACTTCAGCCTGAGACCCTGGGGAGCCCGCTGCCAGCCTGAGCAGGCAATACTGATTTTGGTGGACCAAGGGTCTGATTCAGTATAAGGCAGCTTCATGTGTTCATGCAGGCAAAGGATGGGGTACATCGGGAGCACTGCATGCGCTCACATGTTGTGAAATGGAGGGGGGAGCAGAATTTTAGAGTTGGAAGGGACCACCAGGGTCATCTAGTCCAACCCCCTGCACAATGCAGGAAATTCACAACCCCCTTCCCCCACACCCCACACATGTGCGCACTCTCCCCCTGCAGACCCAGTCTATGAGGTTTTAGTCACCAGGTGGGGACAAACGGTTCGCTCGGGTGTTTCGCTGATTTTTCTGTTTTAAAAATCCCCCCTTTCTGATTCCATTCCTTCTTTGATTCCCACCTCCCCCCCTTCCAGCTCTTTTACTGCCGAGAACTGTTTTATTCTTAGGCATCTTTGCTGCAGAGATGATGATTTATAATCGCTCTAATGCAAGATTGCACGATAAAAGTAGCGAATGATTAATGATCCTTTTAATGAAGGTGCAATGCCAGCTAACTTGTGAACATTTTTTTTGGCCTGATTAGGGCCTACACACCTTCAGAATAAGTATTCAGTCTCTCATGTATGTTGGATAGGGTTGCCAGCTCCCAGATGGTAAATACCCAGAGATTTTTGGGGTGGAGCCTGAGGAGGGTGGGGTTTGGGAAGGAGAGGGACTTCAATGCCCTCGAGCCCAATCTCCAGGGGAACTGATCTGTATCGGCCGGGGATGAGTTGTAACAGCGGGAGATCTCCAGCTACTACCTGGAGGTTGGCAACCCTAATGTTGAAGCTTGTCCATACCAAACTCACTTCTCCACATGAAGCCAGCTGGGTGACCTTGGGCTAGTCAAAGTTCTCTAGGAACTCTCTCAGCCCCACGTACCTCACAAGGTATCTGTTGTGGGGAGAGGATGGGAAGCCGCTTTGAGACTCCTTAAAGGTAGAGTAAGCGGGGTATGAAAACCAACTCTTCTCTTTCTTCTTTGTCCATGCAGAGCAGGGTAGGTTTGCCAACCCCCAGTTACTTGTATTAATAGCTACATTAGACTCTAGTAACCAACAAAGTGATCTCTACAGTAGACTACAGTGCAGCAGTCTTGTTGTATCCCTGTGTGGAACTAGCTGACTATCCTGAATTATAGAATAGCAGTCATGATTTTGAAGCTGATATTTTATGAATGATGAATGAACTTTAAGGATAAATATTGATTACAAGTGGGACTGAGGAAGAACTTGTGTGAAGAATTCAAAATGGCCGTATCCCCTTGTATCTCTGGCTTATGCAGAGTGGGCTCCTCCGTTGAACCACTTCACATGAACTTTTCCACTCCATAGAGAGACTTTTTCTATTGTGAATGTATTATATTTGGATAGTCTACTGTATAGATCACTTTGTTGGTTACTACAGTCTTATGTAGCTATTAATACAAGTTTTTGCACTGGTAACATTTATCCTTTTGCTCCTGTACTGATTTCCTAACCTATGTGGTACTAGTACAGTTGTGTCTTTTTTCCTTTCCAACCCCCAGGTACTAGTTAGAGATCTCCTGCTATTACAACTGATCTCCAGCCGATAGAGATCAGCTCCCCTGGAGAAAATAGCGATGTTGGCAATTGGACTCTATGGCATCGCAGTCCCTCCCCTCCCCGAACCCTGCCCCTCCTCAGGCTCCACCCCAAAAACCTCCCGCCAGTGGCGAAGAGGGACCTGGCAACCCTAGAGCTGAGTGATGCCTTCATTCAAGCCAAAGCAGACCTGTTTGTTCAACATGCAAGATTTTCTTCATTTCCATATGCCATTTTTTGACTTTGTTATGTAATCTGCGGTGAATTTGTAATATGTGTGTGTGTGTGTGTGTTTTGTTGTTGTTCTTGCAACCTGTGCTTTGGCATTTTTTGTTTTGATCGTTTTGCAAGGTGCAGAGGTCATGGCGGGAACAAACGAAGTCGGCGATTCCAAAATGAATCGGTTCACTCGGGAGGAATTTGAATTCAGTTCTGCAGCACGTAAACCTCCTCTGCAGTGGCGTGAACAGCACGGACGGAGACGAAAGGAAACATTTCTTCTCCCTCTTTTTAAACCTTAATTCCTTATCCAGGCACACTGGCATGCATCCTAGCGCATTGTGCTAAAACCTCCCCTTGTAAGCTGAGCCGAATCGATTAAAAAAAAATCTTTAGCTCAGTTGGGAAGATATCTCTGATTAAAAACCCTGCCTCTGACAAGCCCCCAAAGCAGTAAACGTGAGGAATTGTCCTTCCCTTGCCCTTCCAGCCGATGGTAATAGGAGGTAGACTCTTCCTGAAAATGGAAGTTTCATTCTGTCGTGACTGCTTGCCACTTATAGATCTGTCCTTCGCAAACCTACCTAGTCTCCTCTTCAATGTAACAAGAGACCTGTCAAAGATCACTCTAACTCGGCATCCTGTTTCCAACAACCGGTTTCCATCAGGATGCCCACAAGCAGGGCAGGAAAGCCAGCATCCCCTCCCTTTGTCCTTTGCAGAGGTAGACTGCTTCTGGAGATGGAGGCTCTATTGAACTGCCTTGCGTTTCAGTGAAAAAGTCAGGCTATATATGAAGAAAATAAATGAATAAATACTTTACAGCCAATATAGACCTATTCTCTTCCTCTGTGAATTGGTCCAGCCGCCTTTAAAGGCCTCTAAGCTGCTGACCATCGCCATATCATGTGGCGGCAAGTTCCATATATTTCTACCTAAAAGACGTCATGTACAAAGTGTGCATTAGCTGAGATCCCTGCAAACGATCTTTGCTATTTAAAGGTAAAGGTCCCCTGTGCAAGCACTGGGTCATTCCTGACCCATGGGGGGACGTCACATCCCGACGTTTCCTAGGCAGACTATGTTTACAGGGTGGTTTGCCAGTGCCTTCCCCAGTCGTCTTCCCCTTACCCCCAGCAAGCTGGGACTTCATTTTACCGACCTCGGGAGGATGGAAGGCTGAGTCAACCTTGAGCCGGCTACCTGAAACCGACTTCTGTCGGGATCGAACTCAGGTCATGAGCAGAGATTTATCCGCACACAAACAGGATACGGAATTCTTGCACTCGCTTGGCTTAGAGGCGCCCTCTAGTGGGAGCTTGATTTGCTGCAAGAAAGATTTGATTTGTTGCAGGTGTTAGGTACAAATCAAACCTACCTCTGAATATCCTTAAAGGTTGATCAGTGAGGGAGGGGGCTGCTGTCTTTCCATCCTGCTAGTGGGTTTCTATAGCCCCGTGGCACAGCGTGGTCAGCTGCAGTACTGCAATCAAAAGCTCTGCTTACGACTTGAGTTTGATCCCGACAGAAGTCGGTTTCAGGTAGCCGGCTCAAGGTCGACTCAGCCTTCCATCCTTCCGAGGTCAGGAAAATTAGTACCCAGCTTGCTGGGGGGTAAAGGGAAGACGACTGGGGAATGCACTGGCAAACCACCCCGTAAACAAAGTCTGCCTAGTAAACGTTGGGATGTGACATCACCCCATGGATGAGTAATGACCTGGTGCTTGCACAGGGGACTACCTTTACCTTTAGTGGGTTTCTAACCGGGGCCTCTGGATGATCACTGCTGTAGACAGGGTGCTAGGCTAGACAGACATTCTTGATCTGATCCGGCAGGGTTCTTCTGCCGTTCTTATTCAGTGGCAATCACAGAAATTCAGGGGACAGATCTACGAATCGAGCCAAATCAAGCCTCCATGTTCATAGGCAATGTACCTCTGAATAACAACTGCAGGAGACAAACCACTGGGAAAACCGGCTCCCTTCCCAACCTTCTTGTCAGCCAATTTTGGAACTAGAGAGCCAGCATGGTGTAGTGGTTAAGAGTGGTTGTTTGGAGTGGTAGACTCTGATCTGGAGAACCAGGTTTGATTCCCCACTCCTCCACATGAGCGGCAGAGACTAATCTGGGGAACTTGGTTGATTTCCCCACTTCTACGCATGAAGCCTGCTGGGTGACCTTGGGCTAGTCACAGGTCTCTTAGAGCTCTCTCAGCCCCACCTACCTCACAGGGTGTCTGTTGTGGGGAGTGGGAGGGAAGGTGATTGTAAGCTGGTTTGATTCTTCCTTAAGCGGTAGAGAAAGTCGGCATATAAAAACCAACTCTTCTTCTTCTAGACGGATCCTTGGCCCAATCCAACAGAGTTCTCCTTACATCTTTTTGAAAGCAAGCTAGTCCATGAGGTTACTTCACATTGAGGTGAGCATCCGTCGCATGGCGCATTCCAGTGCTGTAATCCTCTCTCCCAGGGCTGGGCGTCTCCTCCGCAGACACCAACCTTGGCTTGGGGTCCCCGCCATCCGCTCTGTCCTCCAACAGCTTGAGGGTGCGCATCAGCGACTGCAGCTGCCCTGCCTGCCGATGACTCATCAAGCCGACCTGCGTCTCCAGTTGGCGCACCTGGGCTTCCTGTTTCCTGCGGGCGTTCCGGTAGGCAAGGACCAGGGCACTGCGGAGAGAAAGGAGCATGCCGAATTAGAATGGGAAGAAACTGGGGGGGGGGCAGGTTTCTGGGGTTCTCGCGCCAGCTCAATCAATGAACCCGCGGTAGTCTCAAAGAGCAAATTGGATGACCTCATAGGGTGCTTTCACACATGCCGAATAATGCACTTTCAATCCTCTTTCAATGCACTATGAAGCTGGATTTTACTGTGTGAAATGGCAAAATCCACTTGCAAACAATCGTTAAAGTGCATTGAAACGGGATTGAAAGTGTATTATTTGGCTTGTGTGGAAGTGCCATACAGGGCGCCAAAATGGGGATACTCGCCAGAATCCTCCATGGATAGAGAAACAAATTACTTTGTAAATTAAACAGAAGACACCCCCCCACACACAATAGCACGATGAGGAGTGAGCATGCTCTTTCTCCTCTAGAAATCATGGAATGTTGAGGGCTGCTATGCATCAATTATAGAAAATAAGAAGACAAAATTGGGCCTCCTCAAGACTCTAAGAGCTTCTAGTATTCCACAGTAGAAAAGAGAAGAATCCAGTAGCACAAAGACTAACAAAATTTGCCAGAAATTTTGTTAGTCGTTAAGGTGTTACTGGACTCTTGTTTTTTTTTTTTTTTCTACTGCTATTGATAGACTAACACGGCTACCCATCGTGATCTAGTATCCCACAGAAAGTGATCTGAGTCAGGGGTAAATTTCCCAAATATGTATCCACACTGTAAATGCTTGTAGGTACTAAATGGTCCCCTCTAATTGGAGCCTAGTGCAAAAACATTACTGCAGGATGTTGAGGGCCACAGAATGTTGAGGGCAGCTGACCATCAGGTAAACGGGGAGAAAGGCAGCTAGAAGGGCAATCCTCTGCAGAGTCTCTTCAGTCTAAGACCACTGATTTTAATAGGTGTAGACAGGAATTACTCTGCAGAGGATGGCACTGTAGACGGAGGATGGAAATTTGAGCTGCTCGGCTCTTTAAGAAGTTATAGTCTCCCAGAAGGACAGAATCTGAGTGGGCAGAAATTTATCACTCATTTATTCCCCCCCAACTCAAAGCCATTCCCCTTGAACCCCCAACATACTAAATTTAAAAACAAACATGAACTGCATCTAGCAGATTCCTCCGATTTCACTCTCAGGAGGGCTTTGCCTTTGCCCAGAATGTCGCTCCTACCAGGCCTGCTAAAGAAATATCCGTTTTGACCTCTGATCCTGCTTACATTGGGTGTGTGCCACAGAAGAGAAATATTAGGCAACATGCCCGGATTCTGATGTTACATTTCAAACTGGTTTCAACTCTTGGTGTGGCTTTGGGGCCTCTTTCACAGGCTTACGGGGGTAATGGCTCATGCAGCATAGGTAGGGTTGCCAGCTCCGGGTTGGGAAATATCTGGAGTTTTTTGGGATGGAGCCTAGGGAGGGTGGGGTTTGGGGAGGGGAGGGACTTCAATGCCATAGAGTCCTGCCAAAGTGGCCATTTTTCTCCAGGGTAACTGATCTATATCGTCTGGAGATCAGTTGTAATAGCAGGAGATGTCCAGCTGGTACCTGGAGGTTGGCAATCCTAAGCATAGGTCCATTAATGGTTGTGATGGCTAGATGGAACCAGCTGAAGAAAAATGGGAACAAAGAAACTCAACCTAAAAGTCAGCAGAAATCAAAGGGGTTGTGCTAAACGCTATCTAATATAACAACCAATAAATCTATTGAGAGCCAGCATGGTGTAGTGGTTAAGAGTGGTGGTTCGGAGTGGTGGAGACTGATCTCCAGGTTTGATTCCCCACTCCTCCACATGAGCGGTGAGGCTAACCTGGTGAATTGGATTTGTTTCCCCGCTCCTACACACAAAGCCAGCTGGGTGACCTTGGGCTAGTCACAGCTCTGATAGAACTCTCTCAGCCCAACCTACCTCACAGAGTGTCTGTTATGGGGAGGGAAAGGGAAGATTATTGTAAGCTGGTTTGAGTCTCCCTTAAGAGGTAGAGAAAGTCAGCATATAAAAACCAACTCTTCTTCTTCGTCTTCTATTATATATTGGGCACAATTGTATTTAAAAACGCAGGGCCTAATATACAGGCTAATATACTGTTATGTGTTGGTAATATTTGTAACTATGTTTGTGCTTTTTAGGAAGCCTGTATATTAGGCCCTGTGTTTTTAAATACAATTGTGCACAATATACAATAAAAAATAGATTTATTGGTTGTTATATTAGATAGTGTTTAGCTCAACCCCTTTGGTTTCGGCTAGATGGAACCCCCATGATCAGAGGTAGTCTATATCCGAATGCCAGTGGCTGGGACAAGAACTGCGGGAGGGATTTGGCCTCCGTGTCCTGCTTGCAGACCTTCCAGGAAAACCTGTTGAGAAACAGGATGCAGGGCGAGAATGACCACTGGCCTGACCCAGCAAGGGCTCTCCTGACATCCTTAGATGTGACTCCCCGGCATTACCTGTGTGCTTTGAAAAAATCCCTCGCGAGCTCCATCGGTTGTACCTCCTGGGCCCGGCAGTCTTCGAGTTTCTCCTCCAGCTGGCCAAGAAGGGACTGGATCCGACCATTCAGTCCCCTGTTCCTGTCGTTTAGGCAGAAGGAAAAGAAAACGGGATAGTGTTTCCTGCGTTTATAGCCTGCCTTTCTACATGATGGAGCCCCGTGGCGCAGAGTGGCCAGCTGCAGTTCTGCAGTCCAAGCTCTGCTCATGACCTGAGTTCCATCCCGAGGGAAGTCGGTTTCAGGTAGCCAGCTCAAGATCGACTCAGCCTTCCATCCTTCCGAGGTCGGTAAAATGAGGACCCAACTTGCTAGGGGTAAAGGGAAGATGACTGGGGAAGGCACTGGCAAACCTCCCCTTAAACAAAGTCTGCCTAGTAAACGTCGGGATGTGACGTCACCCCATGGGTCAGGAATGCCCATTGCTTGCACAGGGAACCTTTCCTTTTTTTTCCCCTCCATGAGACTCAATGCAGAACCAACCTGGTCGTGATCTGGATTGTGAACTGAATCCAGCTGGCACATGTGCGGGAATTAGGTTCTGACCGCAGAACTCCCAAATCACATCTGTCGACTTTGGCATGACGACTTGGTAACATGTTCTATGTTTTTCACGTACTGGTGGCCCTGCAGGGTCTTTTTCAGCCCTGCAGCAGGAGAACTTTACCTGGGATGTTCTGTGTGCGAAACATCTGCTCCACCACTAAGCTCTGAGCCCCTTGGCTGAAAGCAAAAGAACGCCGCTCTGGATTTTTGCTCAAGAATCTTTTCAGATTGCCTTATGCCAAGTCACACCACAGGAGTGTGACCTCCTTTGGATGGCAGTGGGTCTCCAGGGTCTCAGGCAGAGAAAAGTCTTTCCTAAGATCTGTTACCTAAAATCCTTGACGTGGAGATTGTAGGGACTGAACTTGGGACCTTTTGCATACAAATTATGTGCTCTGTCTCTGAGAGATGGGCCAGTTGTGCAGGGCTGTTTCCCTCGTGGACACCCCGCTGACTGCTTGGGGGGGCTTCCTTTTGATTATGTGTGCCTTTCCTGACCATCAGAGGTTGCCTTGCTCTCCTAGTACATTTCCATGCATTTTGTCTGTGTTTTCCGGATGCTGTTTTAGTGAGAATCTGGAAAACGCAAGCAAAATGTGCAGAAATGCGCGGGGAGAGTGAGGCAACCTCTGATGGTCGGGACAGCCATGCAAATCAAAAGGAAAAGCTGGAACGTGTCCAGAGGAGGGCAACAAAGATGGTGAGGGGTCTGGAGACCAAGTCCTATGAGGAGAGGTTGAAGGAGCTGGGTATGTTTAGCCTGAAGAGGAGAAGACTGAGAGGGGGTATGATAACCATCTTCAAGTACTTGAAGGGCTGTCATATAGAGGAGGGTGCCGAGTTCTTTTCTGTTGCCCCAGAAGGTCGGACCAGAACCAATGGGTTGAAATTAAATCAAAAGAGTTTCCGTCTAGACATTAGGAAGAAATTTCTAACAGTTAGAGCGGTTCCTCAGTGGAACAGGCTTCCTCGGGAGGTGGTGAGCGGAGCGCTCCTTCCCTGGAGGTTTTTAGGAAGAGGCTAGATGGCCATCTGTCAGCAATGCTGATTCTGTGACCTTAGGCAGATCATGAGATGGAGAGCATCTTGGCTGTCTTCTGGGAACGGAGTAGGGGGTCACTTGGGGTGTGGGCGGGAGGTAGTTGTGAATTTCCTGCATTGTGCAGGGGGTTGGACTAGATGAGCCTGGTGGTCCCTTCCAACTCTATGAATCTAGGAAGCACCAGAGCCGTTGGGGTGACCGCAGGGAAACAGCCCTGCATAAATAGCAATGGTCTCTCTGGTTGAACACAGAAGAACATCTCTGTAGGATTTTGCTGCATTAGTATGGCAATGCCAGGGATTGAACCTGGGACCTTCAGCATGCAAAGCAGGTGCTCTACCCACTGAACACCTGCTCCTCCCCAAGTCCTTCTTCCTGACTGGTTATGGCATACGGGTTAAAAGTAAAAAAAAGATGTGATTTAATCCAGTCTGGAAGTGGGTAGATGGAGTTTGGCTGGGGAGTGGACAAAGACCATTGGAGAGGGCACAGCGCCAGCTTCAGGTCAGGTCAGGGATTGCACTTACCGAGCCAAAGCATCGAGAAGTTCCACCATCTGCGCCTCGGGGTCTGTAGCAGGTTGCCTTCCGCCAGCGTCCTGAGCTGAACGGAAATGAGTCCCTTTGGAGGTACAGGTGGGAACGTAGTCCTAGGCATTATGGAAGAGGAAAAGTGAAAATCAGAGGCTCACTAGCTAAAAAATGGCAAGAATTAATTCACTCCCTGATGGTGGTTTTTCCTGGGCATCACATGAACACAAGAAGCTGCCTTATACTGAATCAGACCCTTGGTCCATCAAAGGCAATATTGTCTACTCAGACTGGCAGTGGCTCTCCAGGGTCTCAGGCAGAGGTCTTTCACACCACCTACTTACCTAGTCCCTTTAACTGGATACCGGGGATTGAACCTGGGACCTTCTGCATGCCAAGCACTGAGCCACGGCCCCTCCCTCAGTGGGAACAGGATCTAGATGACCTTTGGCCTGATCCAGAAGGGCTCTGCTTAGTTTCTTAAAAACTATTTTTGCAGTGGCAAGGAGCTGCCTGTTGGAAGTTTTAGTTCTCTGGATTGTGGTGAACGCAACCCTTCTTTGCTACGGAGGCCTTAGGAATCTTCTGTTTGGTTTGGTGCTTTTATTTCCAGGTTATGTATACTAAAGAGCCCCGTGGCGCAGAGTGGTAAGCTGCAGTACTGCAGTCCAAGCTCTGCTCAAGACCTGAGTTCAATCCCAACAGAAGTTGGTTTCAGGTAGCCGGCTCAAGGCTGACTCAGCCTTCCATCCTTCCGAGGTTGGCAAAATGAGCACCCAGCTTGCTGGGGGTAAAGGGAAGATGACTGGGGAAGGCACTGGCAAACCACCCCGTAAACAAAGTCTGCCTAGTAAATGTTGGGATGTGACGTCACCCCATGGGTCAGGAATGACCTGGTACTTGCACAGGGGACCTTTACCTTTTATGTATACTACCCCTTTCCGTTTCTCCTGTTCGTTCACACATCATCCATTCCTGACATTAGCAAGGGGAATGCATATATACATCGATGAAACACTGCAAGAAAGCAAGCTGGCTATAATAGTTACTACCATCACATACAGATTCTTTGAGTGTAGTGTTTTACCCATCCATGAAAACACTGCACAAAATAGATGCAGTCATAAGTATGATCGTTTATGCATGGGTACTTTCACTCGGAGTTGTTCCTCGGAGTTATGCATGAGTTTTCCATCCATTAGAGATGACCTCACTGTCAGCCCTCACAAATCCTGGAGCTTCCTATTCCTCTGTTAATCACATTCTTCCCTCTCCTCTGAGCTCAGCCCAGGTGAAATCCCCGTGCATAAGGCAAAGCGCGGGACACCCAAGCTTAGTTTATCTCACAGACAATTACAAAGCAGCATGTCCCGAGGTGGGGAATCAAATACTTCCTGCTTCCTGGGAGCTCTTTCTGAGCAGAAGAAAGGCTTTTTAAAACCGAGGCTTGGATTTCTCCCCCCCCCCTTCTTTTTAGATTGCTCCATTTTTTGTTTTATGTTCTTAAAGTGCTTTTTTATGCAGCAATTGGGTTTGGGGGAGGGAAATTTTCTCTCACTATAGCCAATTACGAAGCAGCATTTCAAGGGGCAGGGATTCATATACTTCCTCATTCGAGCTTGGAGACTGCTGGTGCAGAGACGCCCAACAGGAAAGTGTGGGTCCAGCGAGCAACGAACCTCAGGTAAAACTCCCATGCATAAATGACCTGTGATAGCATTGAGTAGGCTATGCCTCAGTTTTTTTCTTAATGTGTATGGAGAATGCAGACGGGGAAAAGATGCAAAGGAATTGCAAGGACTGACTCTCCTTGCATCAGGTCGGTTCCCCCTTTCTGTCCCAAGAAACGGAAAGGTTAGGACAGTGGAAGCCGGTTCCAGGGCTCTTTTAGTGGTGGCTCCAATCCTTTGGAATGAGCTGCCATTTGGAAGCCTGCTTCCTCCTAGCCGGCCTTTCGCAAGCCCGGTAGAGCTGTGCTATTCATAAGAGCTTTCATTTAGTTTTCAGTGTTGATTGCGCCGGCAGCTTTAGCTTGAGATGACATATCTATTTATGAAAACATTTCTACCCCACCTTTCTCCAAGGATTCCAGGCAGCTGACATAACAACTCCAGATTGCAAAGGAAGCTAAAAACAACATCTTATTCAACAATTACACTGTTCCTAGCAGCTGCTATTGTCCATGAATCCTCCACCCCCATCTAACATAGCCTTTCACTGGCCTCTGAGGAAAGTTCTCTGAAAGGAAAGGACCTTCTGTGAGCTCTAGTCCTGCGGCAAACCCATAGACTCCAGCAGACGGCAAGTCCACAAAAGTAGTTCATTTCATTTCATTAACCTTTATTGGCATACCAAAAGACAGAGATAGAAAAAAACAACAATATACCTCCAAAGGGCTATACATATAAGTTACAGTCGGGTTAATAAAACTTTTCTTGTTCTTTAAGAACTCCTGTAAGAAATTCAGCCACGGTAGCCGTAATTTTAGGATCATGGTCACTCAAAAGAAATTTGCATTTCACTTCATTACTCCTGTATGTCTTGTACTGGAGCAAAGTAGATAGCAGTTTATCCCGCAGAGTCACATAGAAGGGGCAATCTAAAAGGATGTGGTCAATTGTATCTAACAAGTTTAAACCGCATGTTCATAGGCGTTCATGTCTAGGGATCTGGAGGTATCGGCCTAAGAGCATCCTAGATGGGAATGCATTAACCCTAGCTAATAGAAAAGCGCAGCGTTGAGAAGGTATCTCTAGGTTATCTAGATACCTAGCCATTTTACCCGATCCATTATTAAGGCCTAGGGCCGCCGGAGAGCAGATGGGGGGAACACAAAAGTAGTTTTATTGATTAAGCACAACAGGTTACAGAAGTCAATATTCAAGATGTTACTAGTGAAAGGCTAAGGGAAAGCATTTGGCATATATACAAAGCAATAAGAGATAACCAGTAACCCTGGCAACCCCCCTCCCAGTGGCAGGAAGGAGAACTTGGCAATTCCCACACTGAAGGAATCTATGAAGTCTAAACACGGGGCACGGAGTGGTGATCTAATCTGGCCTTGGAGAGAACTTGCAAAACAACACCTGGAACTGTCTTCATGGCCTGCTCCTGACACCTTCTGAAAAGAACAGTCAATCATGCACGGTATGGAGAGAGTGGACAGGGAGAAGCTTGTCTCCCTCTCTCATAATATTAGAACATGGGGATCATCTGCTGAAGCTGGAGGGGGAGAGATTCAAAACTGATAAAAGAAAGTATTTCCTCACACAATACATAGTTAAACTGCGGAACTCCCTGCTTCAGGATGTGGTGACGGCTGCCAACTTGGGAGGCTTTAAGAGGGGAGTGGACATGTTCATGGAGGAGAGGAGTATTCATGGCTACTAGTAAAAATGGCTACTACTCATGATGCATACCTATTATCTTCAGGATCTAAGGTTGCCAGGTCCCTCTTCACCATCGGCGGGAGGTTTTTGGGGTGGAGCCTGAGGAGGGCGCGGTTTGGGGAGGGGAGGGACTTCAATATCATAGAGTCCAATGGCCAAAGTAGCCATTTTCTCCCAGTGAACTGATCACTGTCGGCTGGAGATCACTTGTAATAGCAGGAGATTTCCAGCTAGCACCTGGAGGTTGGCAACCCTACCAGGATCAGAGGAGCATGTTAAGTGCTTTGGAACACAGGCAGGATAAATGCTGCTGCCGTCGTCATGTTTGTGGGCTTCCGAGAGGCACCCAGTTGGCCGCTGTGTGAACAGACTGCTGAACTTGATGGGCCTTGGTCTGATCCAGCAGGGCTTTTCTTATGTTCTTACAATGATTCTCTGCACCTCTACAGAAAGGCTGTTTCAAAGCCCCAGTCTTCCTGGGTCGTCTCCCATCCAAGTATCAACCCTGTGTCACTTCCGAGCTCTGAAGAGATCGAACTAGTCTTGGCTATTAGGGAGGCCACTAGGGTTGCCAGCCCTGGGTTGGGAAATACCTGGAGATTTTTGGGGTGGAGCCTGAAGAGGGCGGGGTTTGGGGAGGGGGGCCCTTCAATGCCATAGAGTCCAATTGCCAAAGCGGCCATTTTCTGCAGGGGAACGGATCTCTATCGGCTGGAGATCAGTTGTAATAGAGGGAGATCTCCAGCCACCACCTGGAGGTTGGCAACCCTAGCTGCCACCTATCCACCCTTGTTACAAAATAATCCAGAGGAAAATGGAGGACCTCCTTGGAGAAATGATGAATATTTTGGAAATGCAAACATTTAATGGTGTTTGCTCATGTCCCTGAAAGAAGTGTCTGTCAGTGTGAGAGCCAGGGTGGTGTAGCGGTTAAGAGCAGGTATGGAACGGTGAACCGGGTTGGTTTCCCCACTCCTCCTCATGAAGCCAGCTGGGTGACCTTGGGCTAGTCACAGCTCTCTTCGAGCTCTCTCAGTCCCACCTACCTCACAGGGTGTCTGTTGAGGGGAGGGGAAGGTGATTGTAAACCAGTTTGATTCTTCCTTAAGTGGTGGAGAAAGTCTGCATATAAAAAACCAAATCTTCTTCTTCCCAGATCCTTACCCTTAGGTCACTCTCTTCATCACTACTGCTGCTGCTGTCGGAAGATCCAGACAGCTGCCCCCGACTCGTCTCACGGTACCCTTGAAGAATCTGGATGATCAACAAGCAAGCGGCCTCTTGGGCCTTCAGGGTGTATGTCCGGAGCTCCAGGCCCTGCTTCTCCTTCTCCGTTAAGTGCAGCTTGATGTTTAAGTCAGCCAAAGTTTCCTAGGATGCAATTGACAGCCGAAACAGAGGAGCAGTCAAAGACATTTTAGCCAATCAATCTGAAAGGTTAATGAGTCAGTTAATGAATCAGTCAGCATGGTACAGCAGTTAAGAGCAGTGGTTTGGAGCTGTGGACTCTGATCTGGAGAACCGGGTTTGATTCCCTACTCCTCTACATGAAGCCAGCAGGGTGACCTTGGGTCAGTCACACTCTCTCAGCCCCACCTACCTCATAGGGTGTTTGTTGTGGAGAGGGGAAGGGAAGGAGATTGTAAGCTGGCTTGATTCTTCCTTAAGTGGCAGAGAAAGTCGGCATATAAAAACCGACTCTTCTTCTAGTCACACAGATGGTGTAAACTGTGTAGGACTAAAACCAGTTTTGAAAACAAAGATAGTGGTGGAGGGATTCTACTCAGGCTGATCCATGCACTACAAAGTCCTGTTGCCCTCCATCAATGGATGCATTCTGGGAATTATGTTGAGTTCTTGACCTTCCACTTATGGAAAGAGTCTTTAATCAGAGGTTTAGGACCGTTTGATTATGGCTTAGCAAAAGTCAATTAATTCACACACACTCAAGAATAGACAAAGTCCTTTTCTTCTTAGTAAAAACAATTTTTACTTGCTAAAATTAGGGGAAAGGTTCACGGGAGGTTAAAACAACAAATTCTCTCTACATAGCTAAGTTCCCTAAACATGCCAGAAAAGTTCTGGCAGTTACTAAGCTTAAGCATATGGCATTTCAAAAAGATAGAAAGGTCCCATCTTTTCTGGATGAGATTCAAAAAATAACTGGGTACTGCTTTCTCTTCTACACAAAGGAATAGAAAAGCAGTAAAATGCAGATTACTTGTGTACAACAAGCATGTATTCAATGAATCCCTCACTGACCAATAGCTAATTAACACATTGGAGATTACATCATCTTCTAGAACTGGTCAGCATTCTATACAATCAATATTAACCCTTGTCTGTCTGACATGTAACAAAGCTCGCTATCTAATCCCCAACAAATTAACATAAGAACATAAGAAAGGCCATGCTGGATCAGACCAAGGTCCATCAAGTCCAGCAGTCTGTTCACACAGTGGCCAACCAGGTGCCTCTAGGAAGCCAACAAACAAGACGACTGCAGCAGCACCATCCTGCCTGTGTTCTACAGCACCTAAGACAATAGGCATGCTCCTCTGATCCTGGAGAGAATAGGTATGCATCATGACCAGTGTCCATTTTGACTAGTAGCCATGAATACCCTTCTCCTCTATGAACATGTCCACTCCCCTCTTAAAGCCTCCCAAGTTGGCAGTCATCACCACATCCTGGGGCAGGGAGTTCCACAATTTAAACTGTGGAACTCAGAACTTCGTTCATAGCCCAAATTGGGCTTGCGCTTGCCAAGGAATTATGTTCCAAACTCACGGAACTCACTAAGCATGTTGGTCAATAGGACCCGAGGGGATACGAGGACTTTCTAATGTATGAATTGGCCCCCTAGTGATACCAGAAGAAGTGGAATGCAATGCTCTGGAATGAAAGGAACAGAATGGGGGGCTCCGTTCCTCCCTATCTTGAAAGGAAGCATCAAAGTCAGTATTGTCTACTCGGACCACCAGCGGCTCTCCAGGGTCTCAGGTAACTTTCCTTTTTTCTTTTATCCCTTAGAAGCTCCTTGATCAATTGATCTTGAGCAGCATATATCTAGTGTTGGAGGGATATAAGGACTGAAATAAATCTTGCCACTGACAATGTAGCCTTGGGGTCCCTATTGCTTAGTAAAAAAAGGCACTGTGTCAGTCACAGATTTGTATGTTAAAAGGGGGAAAATATAGTGCAATCGAAGTTCCTCGTAAAAGCGGCATTACAAAAGGGCATGGGCTAATGAGTCAATAGAGCCAGAAGAACAAGGGCAGATCCTGTCTGAGTATGGTATATTCAGAATTCTGCCGTGCATTACCATAGAAGGGTTCGCATTCAATCTAGCCAAGCAAAAAGCTCTACAGAGATGAGGAGTTGTCAGATAATATGTATAGGCAGGCAGACCACGTGGAGGGGGTATTCCGAAGAACTGGGATGAACAGACGCAACGAGCATGAAAAGTAGTGCTGTTATAATCGAGCTCTTTAATGCGCTTTTTAATTTTGGTAAAAGCTTCAGTTTTCCCAAGATCTAATAACATATCCTGCGAGAAGCCCAACAACGACAGTTTCTCATCTAAGATTTTTTGCCATGAGGATTTAAAAGGGTCATGCTTCAGAGAAGCTAGGAACCCCTCAGTGCTAAAGCATAGTTTAAGGTGTAGTCTAAAGGCGGCCAACCATGCCCTAGCTTCAAGTGACATTTGGCCAAACTCGGAACAAAGAGTAACGCCAGCAACACATCGAAGGGCATTTAGGAGTTTTCGTAAGAACTAAAGCAGTGGACGATCAATAGATTCATTGATGACTGTTATCCAGATGGCAACACCAAAGAGGATAATAGCCCTGGAATATATCTGCCACCTTTGGTGTGAAAAAAGTTGACAATAGCACCAACCCCAGGTTTAATTTTGTTGGACACTGCTTTTTGATGGGCATTCCAATTTAGGTTATGGGGAAAAAGAATGCCAAGGTAAACAAACTCCTTGACTTGGTCAACCTCAAAGCCATCTAATACCCAGCGAAAAAGAGGCATTTTTCTCCTCTTAGTGAAGATCATAATCTTAGATTTATGATGGTTTATTTTAAGACCTTCCCTAGAGCAGTACTCAGAAAAAGTTTGCAAAGATCTTTTCAAACCAATTCTTGTGCGGGACAGGAGAACTGCATCGTCAGCATAGAGTAGAATTGGGATGGGATGACTTGCAAGCTTTGGGGGGTGGCAAAACTCTGAGAAATTGGTTGCAGTATCATTCAGGTATAAATTAAACAAGAGAAGAGCAAGGAGGCAACCTTGTCTAACTCCCTTGACCAGTTCAAAGGGCTCAGTTAGTTCTCCTTGGTTGCCACAGCGAACCTGAGCTGTGAGGTCAGTATGAAATTGCTGAATAAGCCATAGTAACCTCCTATCCATAGTAGAATTTAATCGTTTCAACCATAGCCTCTCCCTCGGGATGGTATCAAAAGCTCCCTTAAGATCCATAAAACCCGCATAAAGGGTGCCATTTCGGGGGGAGGAATATTTCTCAGCTAGATGGGAGAGCACTAAACAGTGGTCCGTGACAGACCAACCCCTTCTAAAGCCAATCTGTTCCCAGCCAAGGATGTCATTACTCTCAACCCAGTCCAACAGCCTCTTTAATAAGTAGGAGGAATACAATTTGCCTAAGCAAGACGAAAGGCTGATTGGACGATAACAGCTTGGGTCAGAGCGTTGACCCTTTTTAAAGATTGGGACAATAATAGTATGTCTCCAAGATTTTGGAATGGCTCCTGATGCATTAATTTGTGTAAATACAGGAGCAAGAATGTTGGCCCACCATTTACTGTTGACTTTAAAAAGTTCGTAGGGAATTAAATCAGGACCTGGGGCTTTGCCTGAGTGTAAGCGGTCAATGAGCGGTTTAATTTCATTAGGAGACACATCTGGCCAGGAATTCAGCAAAATAGAAGGTGCTACAGGTATAAGACCCTGGTTTTCCACAGAGTAGGAGAAGAGGCTCTTGAAATAAGCTACCTAGACTGATGACGGGATACACGCGGGGACTCTGGCATAGCCATTACTTAAAGAATTCACAGTCCGCCAGAAGGTTGAATTATCATTGTTGTTTATAGCTGGAGATCCTAAGGAGGGAGATGACAGCACTAGCAGGGATGGTGCGAGGACTCCAATCGTCCATCGGCGCTGCGACTACCCTCCCCGTTCATTCCCCATGCACTGTCGCCCGGGACCTGCAGATTTCTTTTGATGGGACCTGCGCCCAGTTACCCCACTTTCTACTGCAACTTTCTGGTTTCATGAATGATCAGGGTGAGACTTTTCCTTCCGAAGAAGCCCGGTTGCGGTACGCCATCGGGCTTCTAAAGAAGGAGGCAGTAGAGTGGGCGGTGGCAGCGACAGAGGTTAACCCTGGACTTTTGCGCTCCCTCGATGATTTCCTGGAAGCCCTGCACTGCCGGTTTGAGGACCCTCACCGGGCAGAGAGGGCCAAGATTGCTATGCGCAGATTAAGGCAGGGGTCCCAGTCTGTGCTAGAATATACCCAGGAGTTCCAGTCCCTGGCGTGCAAGGTGTGAGAGTGGAGCGAAGCCACCAAGGTCCAACACTTCTGTGAGGGACTGCGCTGGGAAGTATTGGAGGGCTGCCTGACTCTGGGAGACCCTGACACCGTTGAGGGCTGGATCAGGCTGGCAGGGCAAGTAGAACACCGCAAGCTAACCCTGCAGTTCGCCAAGGATCGCCCGTGGAAGGAACCACCCTCCAGAGGCCCGACCAAGGGGAACTCTATGACGGAGGTGCACCGAGGCGAAGGGAATCGAGGCTGTTTCCTGGATGAGAGAGCGCGCCGCTTCAGAGAAGGTTCCTGTCTACCTTGCGGTAGGATGGGACACTTTGCCGCCAAGTGCACCAGCGGATCGCCCAGGCAGGCGACAGACAAGAAAACTCTGACCAGCTACCAAGTTCCGGATCTAAAGAGGACGGAGGGAACACCCACCCGGCGCAGGATGGCGGCGTTAAGTGCGGACCTGGAACCTGTCCTGTGTGAACATCGCTGCTGTTCCAGAGATGTCTCACCGCCAAAAAACGAAGAAAGCTTCCTGTGAGTGAACCGGCATAGGAGGCTACTTTGCAAGAAAACAAGCCGGTTCCGACCTGGGTGAGTGACCAGGGGGAGACTCTCCTGGTGCCCGTGGTGCTAAGGAATCCCCAGGGAGGGGATCCAGTTGCAGTAGTGGGCATTTTGGACTCTGGTTGCTCCAGAACTTTAATTGACCAAGACATATTTAAGCGATTACAATTGGGGGCGGTGGAGTTGAACCAGCCCTTGCGCTTCCGTCAAATGGACGGGAGGGATCTTCAGGGGGCCCCCGTTCATTTGCGCTCTGACCCTGTGTTGCTAGGGATGGGGGATCACTGGGAGCAAATCAGCCTCACCATAGCCCCTGGGATCGCTTACCCGGTGGTTCTGGGAAGCAATTGGTTGGCGGGTCACAATCCCAGCATTGACTGGGCACAGCGCCAAGTAGTGTTTGAGTCCCCCCAATGCAGGTGGCATTGCAGGGAGGACATGCCCAATGGGGGGAGGGTGACTGCCACGACGGCAATTCCCGTAACGCTACCCCCAGAATATCAGAACTTTGTGGAAGTCTTTGAGGGGAAGGATTGTGACTTGCTACCCCATCACCGCACCACGGACTGTGCCATTGAGTTAATGGTGGACATGAAGCCCTCCAAGGCTTGGGTTTACCCCATGAGCCCTCAGGAAAAGACTGTATTAAGGGAGTTTCTGGATAAGAATCTGGCCAGGGGGTTCATCCGTCCGTCCAAGGCTGCATTCTCCTCACCCTGCTTCTTCGTGAAGAAGAAGGGGACTTCGGACCTCCGGTTATGTGTGGACTATAGGGGGCTTAATGCAGTTACTGAAACAAACGCGTACCCCATCCCCCTCATCCCTGACCTTCTCAGCCAGCTACAAAAGGGCAGGGTGTTTTCTAAACTGTACTTGGCGGAGGCCTACTACCGGGTCCGGATTAAGGAGGGGGATGAGGCTAAAACAGCTTTCTCGTGTTGCTTCGGTCTTTTTGAATTCTGTGTAATGCCTTTCGGGTTGTCTGGAGCTCCGTCCTGCTTCATGCAACTTATCAACGAGATTTTGCATGATCTGTTGTTTCAGGGGGTCATCGTATACCTAGATGATATTTTAATTTATTCACGAGACCCGGAAGAACACCGGAAATTGGTGCGGGAGGTTTTGCGCCAGCTATCACCCCCAGACGGATGGGCAGACTGAAAGGGTGAATGCTGTGGTTGAATGCTATTTGCTCTGCTTCACCAATTATCACCAGGATAATTGGGTCGACCTGTTACCCCTGGCGGAATACGCCTATAACAACTCTGTGCACTCTGCTACTGGGCAGAGTCCCTTTAAGACTGTTTATGGGATGGAATTCAACCCTTTGGGGGTGGTCCCCCTCCCGCCGGGAGGCGACCCCCCCAGAGGTGGTGGCATGGTCTAACACCGTCAGAAATACTTGGCCGGGACTTGTTAAACAGTTGGACCAGGCTAAGGAACGATACAAGGCGCAGGCTGATAAACACAGAGCACCTCAGTGGGATCTAGTGTTCGGGGAAAAGGTGTACCTTTCCACCAAGAACTTAAAGTCCCTGCGTCCGTGTAGAAAACTATGCCAAAAGTACGTGGGTCCGTTTACCATATCCCGAGTAATCAATGAGGTCACTGCCGAACTGGACCTCCCCAAGACTCTGCAAGGGGTACACCCCGTGTTCCATGTGAGCCTTTTGAAGACCTTTTCTCCCGCTCCCGGTTGGCACCCCGAACCCCTGGCAGCGACGCCCATCATGGTGCAGGGGGAACAGCATTTTGAAATTTCCAGGATCCTGGACTCCAGGCTGCGGAGAGGTCAGCTGGAGTACCTGGTGCACTGGAAACACTTGAACTCAAGTCACGATGAGTGGGTCGCAGCAGAACACGTGATCGCCCCCTCTCTGATCACCGAGTTCCATCAGTGTTGTCCTGACAAGCCTGGGAACCCGGGGAGGGGGTCTTTGGAGAGGCGGGATGTCAGATAGGGCTTCTGTCAGCTCCGGTCCCAAACAAGATGGTTTCCCCGCAAGCAAGATGGGGTTCTCCGTGCACTCCTCCCCCCCCCCGTTTTGCACACGAACTCCGGCCAGGGATTTACATTTGTATTGGGACCCGCCCGTGTAAATCTCCCATCTGATATCGGGTCCCGCGCACAAAGCCGGGAGCTCAGCCATCTCCTCCACTGATTGCTCTTAATGGTTTCTGTTTCAGTTTTACTTAAGTCGTTACCGGCAGGAAACGACTACATTGTCTCTTTGTTCCTATAATCCTATTGTATCAGTCTATATATGTATCCTCTCCACCCCAGTCATGTATTCCAGCCTTGTTTGCCTCCTTACTGAAATCATTGACTTTCGGAATAAATTTTTGAATCGCTGCTCTGCCTGGATTCGAGTTCTATTGCCTGAAACACCGTGTATTTGCTGAAGCCTGACACATGCCAAGCAGAAGTTCTGCCACCGAGCCACAACCCCTCTCCATGGCTCTCCAGGGTCTCAGGCAGAAGTCTTTCCCATCACCTACTTGCCTGCTCCTTTTAACTGGAGATGCCGGGGATTGAACCTGGGACCTTCTGCATGCCAAGAAGAGGCTCTGCCACTGAGCCATGGTCCCTCTGTGATTTGGGGAGCCGCAGCCCCCCACCACCACATCCCATTCTCGCTTACCTTGGTCATCTGCAGTTCTTGCACCAGTTGCAACTTCTCCATCTTGGGACTTGCATCCTCTGCGGGAAGAATGCCACACAAAGCTCTCTGCACCTCTGCTGCTTTGACTCCGATCCCTGCATTGATTCTGGCCGCCACAGAGTCAGCCCCAGGCAGAGTCCGCTGTGTGGGCAGCTTCAGGGAGCCCTGTTCGGCCTTCAGGCGCCGGATATACTCTTGCAAAACCTCCCTTCTGTCCTTCGCCAAACCACTTGGCTCTGTGGAGCTGCAACAAGAACCCACTCTTTCCAAGTTGTGATCTTCCGATAACAGAGAAGCCTGCTCACCAGCGAAAAGTCGAGGGTCAAGGGCACCTGGAGGACTTCCTCAGTGTGGTTCCTCATTATCTTATTCCAACAGTGATCGTTTATGCATGGGTACTTTCACTCACGTTCACCCTTCCGTCTGTCTTGGTTGTTCCTTAGAGTTATGCATGAGTTTTCTGTCCATTAGAGATAACCTCGCTGCCAGCCCTCACAAATCCCAGGACTTCCCGTACCTCTGTTAACCCGATTCTTCCCTCTCCCCTGAGCTCAGCCCGGGTGAAATCCCTATGCATAAGGCAAAGCGTGGGACACACAAGGTTGGTTTCTCTCACAGCCAATTACAAAGCAATGTGTAAAGAGGCGGGGATTCAAATGCTTCCTGGGAGCTCTTTCTGAGCAGAAGAAAGGCTTTTTAAAACGGAAGCTTGGATTCACTCCCCCCTCCTTTTCAGATTGCTCCTTTTTTTGTTTTTTGTTCTTAAAATACTTTTTTATGCAGCAATTGGGTTTTGGGGGGAAATTTTTCTCACAGTAAGCTCTACAAGTAAGCCAACTACAAAGCAGCATGAAAGGGGCGGGGACTTGATTTAAGCTTGGAGACTGCTGGTGCATAGATTTGCAACAGGAAAGCGTGGGTCCAGCAAGCAACGAACCTCGGGTAAAACTCCCATGCATAAACGACCAGTAAACCATGAGCACTTTCCCAACAGAGTTCAGCTCCTTTGCATCTCCCTCCCTCCCTCTTCCATAAGCTTTGATAAAGCAAGGCAAAAAAGCAATCTCAATGCAACTGTGCACAAGGCTACCCAAATATTCTTTTTGTGCAGTGTGTTATGCTCATGCACCTCAGTAAAACACAGTACACAAACACAAAATATTGATGCAATGGTATGTTAAGGTTGATCCATTAAGACCGCCAAACTTCCATCCCACCCATAATTCTGATGCAATCGTAAGGTACTTTTGTGTGTGTGCATATGATTGCCCAAAGAATTCTTTTTTTGTGCAATATGTTAGCACTTGCTGGATGCGAAGAAGAAGAAAAAGAAGAGTTGGTTTTTATATGCTGACTTTCTCTACCACTTAAGGGAGAATCAAACTGGCTTACAATCTCCTTCCCTTCCCCTCCCCACAACAGACACCTTGTGAGGTAGGCGAGGCTGAGAGAGCTCTAAGAGAACTGTGACTAATCCAAGGTCACCCAGCAGGCTGCATATGGAGGAGTGGGGAAACCAACTTGATTCACCAGATTAGAGCCCATCACTCATGTGGAGGAGTGGGGAATCAAACCTGGTTCTCTAGATTAGAGTTCACCACTGTTAACCACTACAACATTTTCAATGCAGAACATTGAATAATCGTTTTTAAACATTCAAGGTTCCAAGATCTTCCAAAATCTCATTCTAAACCCACTCAGGAGGGATTGACAGCCTGTGTGGTGTAGTGGTTAAGAGCAGTGGTTTGGAGAGGACTCTGATCTGGAGAAAAGGGTTTGATTCCCCACCTCTCCACATGAGCGGCAGAGGCTAATCTGGTGAACTGGATTTGTTTCCCCACTCCTGCACACGAAGCCAACTGGGTGACCTAGGGCTAGTCACACGCTCTCAGCCCCACCCACTTCACAGGATGTCTGTTGTGGGGAGGAGAAGGGAAGGTGATTGTAAGCCGGTTTGATTCTCCCTTAAGTGGTAGAGAAAGTCGGCATATAAAAACCAACTCTTCTTCTTCTTCAGCTTCCCAGCTAAGAACCCAGCCAGCAAGGGCTTCAGATTGACCCTTTCTGTGAGTCTCTCTCCAGTTCTGACTCAATCCTGCTGGGTTTGGCCCTTCAGCCCACCCAGCTATTCAACCGAGGACAACCCACCCTCGGCATCTCCTCCCTTGAGTACCTCTGCTTGAAGTCGGCACAGCCGGACCCCTCACTGTCCACGCTGCATCGTTCCCAAGACCTTAAAGCTTCGTTCATCACAGCCACCTCCATCTCATGACAGACGCCACCAGGGTCACCTGGGGAGGGGAGACACACAACAGGACAGTCAATCAATCAATAAGTTTAATACGGTCCAAGACCAGCAAATAAAAGATATACATAAATAAACATATACATACATAAAAAAGGATAGCAAGTATATACCCCGATAAATACTTGTCACGAGTAATCACTCACTCATAAAAAGCCGTTGAGAGCGTGGTTTTAAAATATAAGACGTCATTGGAATCAACATAAATATAAGTCTAAAATCGCTCAACCATTGAGTTCAACCCATGCACGCCTAGTCCTCATAGCTCGCCATCCAAATTTGGCCACTTTAAAGGTTAGCTCCATGTCTTTATCTGAGAGCATGTTAGAGAGACGGATTGCTCTGGATCTCCCTGGGAAACCAGCTATTACAGAGGAAATGGCTTCTCGTATCATACTATAAATTTTACAGTCAAACATGACATGTTCGAGGGTCTCTACACTCTATCAGTACAGGGGCATAAATGCTTACCATAAGGCAACTTTTTGTATCTCCCTTACAAAATAGCTGAAAGGAGAACGTTACAACAGGACAGTCACTGTGGCAGTGAAGAAGAGAAGGAACTGTTGACTTCAGCAGGGGAGAAGTAGGGAAAGCTGCATGTTGCAGAGGAAGGGTTGTTTTCATATGGGCTGAAAAGGCCTTTTAGCACCCAGGGCAACAGCACGGCTTTATACCCCCACGGTCCTCGGAACAGGAGGAAGGGGCTGTGGCTCAGAGGCAGAGCATCTGCTCAGTGGCAGAGCATCAGACGGTCCCCAGGTTCAATCCCCGGCATCTCCAGTTAAAAGGACTAGGCGTGTCGGTGATGTGAAAGACCCCTGCCTGAGACCCTGGAGAGCTGCTGCCGGTCTGAGTAGACAATACTGACTTTGATGGACCAAGGGTCTGGTTCAGTATAAGACAGCTTCATGTGTTCATGTGTTCAAGTTCCAGCACCGCTTTATTTATACATTGAGTCTGCACAGTTTAGACCAGGGAAGTTGAACTCATTTGTTACCCCCTGCACAATGCAGGAAATTCACAACTACCTCCTCCCTCACCACACCCCCAGTGACCCCTACGCCATGCCCAGAAGATGGCCAAAAAAAACTCCTCCAGGATCTCTGGCCAACCTGGCCTGGAGGGAAATTGTTTCCTGACCCCAAAGTGGCGATTGGCATTACCCTGGGCATGCAAGAAAGGGCCACTAGAGCTAAACACTGATGCAACCCTTCCTGCTCTCCCTCTCATGATCTGTGATAAATGACACTTGGTGTGTCTGAGCTATGCCTCGCCAGCCCAGATCCAGAATGGGGAGGGTTGCCTCGGCTGGCTCGCGGGACAGATACAGGGTTGCCAACCTCCAGGTAGTACAGGAACAGTATAGTACAAAATGACAACAACTATATTGTGTTCAAACATGCAAAAACAAGCAAGTGGGAATACACACAAGTAGCACCTATAACAAATATATACAAAATATACAATCAATGTTCAATGCAGTCTCAATGCAATATAATTTTCTTAATATATTTGTAGGAATTCTCATTAAAAAAGTCCATCAGGTACATGTATGAATAATCATTGGATCTTCATAATAGAAGGTGTAGATATCCTTGAAACAGCCGTCCCCCATCTACACCTTCTATTATGAAGATCCAATGATTATAAGTGCTACTTGTGTATATTCCCACTTGCTTGTTTTTGCATGTTTAAACACAATATAGTTGTTGTCATTTTGTACTATACTGTTCCTGTGCTGTTTTCCAAACCTTGCGGTATTGGCACAGAAGTGCTTTGATTTTGGGTTGCTACTTGCTGTGGCACTATGGACAAGCTAACAGAAACTTTTGCATTCAGTATAGCTGAGAGAGATAGAATTCTCAAGGGCTTACCAACAGTATGTGATACAAGTACAGAAGAAATTGATATTTCTGCTTTATATTATGTATGTAAAAATTTACTAGATACGAACTACATGCTGCAGTACTGTCTGATTATGTTAAGTCTAATATTATACCAAGGGGACTTAGAATGAACAAAGTTCCGACATTGTTCAGAGAAAATGTGGAATTTAAAGAAAAGTGGGTAGCAATATTGAATCGTTGCTCTGTTCATATAATGCTGCTAATTATTGACCAGGCTAAGAAAGAGGCTGGCAATGTTAAAACAGAGATTGCTACTTTGAAGCAAACGTTGGGGAATCAATTTTCACCTGAGTCATTTAGTGTGCAAATGGAAAAATTGGAACGTGATGTAAAGGCTTATACCAATGAACTTAAAGACTTTAAGGCAAAAAGTGAGATAAAGACGACTATGCGACCAAAAAGGTATATACGTGGTACTACTCACAAGAAAAATCAGAAAATAATTGGAGACCAAGAAAATATCAGAGAAAGACAGGACGCCGTAATGATGGCTATTCTGATGAGGGCGAGTCTAATAGTGATTCAATGGCTAGCTCCAGTTCCAGTCGGAGCTACACTCTCCGCCCTAGGGACAAGAATCAGCATTTTTTTGTGAAGCGCCCGTACAGGAAAAAGACAAATTAGTAGTGAACCTATCCTCTAGAATTCTGACCCCGATAGAAGAAAGAGTATTAAACTTGGGGCTTGGATATGTACCCACACCTGTATATTCTTCATTTCAAACCCAAGTGGACTTATTTAAGTTATTTCGCATAGTAAAATTAAAGGATCACTTTAAAACTCAGACCTCATGTTGTGTTCCTTTCCGCCCAAAATCGAGATTTAACGCCTCAAGTAATAATAATCTTATCAGCGCCTTCCAATCGGTAGTTCTCAGAGATGTTCAACAAATGGAGAAAGAAAGAATACCGAAGTATTCCAATCTTACTGTGATGGAAAGACAGGCTTTGGATGGCTTAGCTTCAGATAAAAACTTGATTATTAAACAGGCTGACAAGGGAGGGGCTATTGTGCTGCAGGACAGAAAGGACTATATATGGGAGGCTACACGACAACTTGACCAAACTGCGTTTTATAAAAAACTATCTAGAGATTCGACTAATGAAATCACTTGTACAATTAAAATCACAATTAGTAATGCCTTATAGGACAATCTATTAGACAAAATGACAGCTGAATTTTTAATAAATCAACATCCCCGAATGCCAATATTCTACCTTTTACCTAAAATACACAAGCCTGGAACCATACCTCCAGGCAGACCCATAGTCTCTGCCTCACAATCTATAACGGAACCCCTAGCTAAATTTTTAGATTTTCACTTGAGACAATTTGCCATTAATACAGAGTCATACATAAAGGACACAGGAGATTTTATTAGATATGTTGAGAATATAGAGATACCCTCGGATTATATATTAGCAACAGTGGATGTAACATCCCTCTACACTAACGTTCCGATTTTGGAAGTGAGAAATATTATTCAAAAACGTCTAGCATCACGTGTAGAAGCAAGTCCTGATTCCAATCTTCTCCTTAGTCTTTTAAATGTTATTCTGGAGTGCAATTATTTTAGGTTTGGTAACCAAATGTATTTGCAGACAAATGGCATTGCCATGGGTTCAGCATGTGCACCTACAATTGCCAACATTTTCATGACGGATTTTGAATATCGTTTTATATAAGACAATAATCCCTTTAGTGAATCCATCATTGGGTACCGTCGGTACATTGATGACTTGGCCTTTATTTTGACGGCTGACACGGATTTTGACTGTTTTTTGAATTGGTTGAACTCACGTTCCTCTATTAGATTCACAGGCACTTACAATAGAGACTGTATTCCTTTTTTGGATACAATCGTCTACCATACTACATCGAATAAATTGGCAGTGAAAGTGTATAAGAAACCCACGGATCGTAACGCTTTGTTACATTTTGAATCATTTCACCCTAAACATCTCAGGGAAAACCTACCTTATGGGCAGTACATCAGGCTCAAAAGAAATTCCACCAATGATCAGGATTACCAGCAGGCAGCAGATCATCTATCTACCTCACTCTTACATAAAGGATATCCAACTAGAGTGATTCAAAATGCCCGCGTTAGGGCACAAAATACCAACAGATCAGAGCTAGTATATAGGAATTCTAAAGCTACCACTGATGTGGGTAGACTTACTTTTGCTTTACAACATTCCCACATCAGGTAAGATCAGCCAGATTATTAAAAAACACTGGCATTTACCGGGTTGCCAAAATATCCCTAGATTTGGCTTCAGAAGAACGAGCTCCATCAAAGATAAACTAGTTCATACTGATTTGACAAGCATGACAAATACATCAGATAGGGTAGATATATGTAGGGGATATTATAAATGTCATGGCTGCCTAGCGTGCAGCCTTAGCCTAGAGGTGAAAGAATTTAAGCGGGTGGATTCGCAGTTCACTTTTACATTGAAAAATTTTACCAATTAAACCAACCAAACAAGATCAAACTAGAGAACCTACAGAGGAAGAAAAGGCATCTGAAGCATCAGGAGGTGGAGAATTACCTATAGATCCACCAGAGGACTCTCTAAGTGATGATCCTGAAGGCTGAACTAATTAACAAGGGGGGGGGAAGGGAGGCAGTGGGAAATAGGGATTTTTAATTTGTTTAGTGGAAGAATATGGGATCTAATTGAACTTTGATATGTTACAGGTTTTATCTTGGAATGTTAATGGATTGAATTCGCCTAACAAAAGAAGGAAAATATTTCACCAACTACAAAAGGTTAAAGCTAATGTTATTTGCTTACAGGAAACGCACATACTTCCAAAAGATATTTTTAGATGCTGAAAAAGCTTTTGATAATGTTAATTGGCAGTTTTTGATTAAGGTATTGAATTATATGGATTTTGGCGAAAAGTTTAAAACTGCTATAAATGGAATTTACACACAACAAACTGCTAATTTGATTATAAATTGATCATTATCACCAAAGATTGAAATTCAAAGGGGAACGAGACAGGGGTGTCCTCTTTCCCCTTTATTGTTTATTGTAGTATTAGAATTATTATTGAATAATCTTAGAAAAGTTGAGGATGTAGTTGGAATACGAATAGGTAATAATCATTATAAACTTAAGGCATATGCAGATGATTTAGTATGTTTTTTGACTGATCCAATTGAACAAATTGACAGATGGAAGGAAATTTTGGAGGTTTATGGAAAGCTTTCAGGTTTTAAAGTTAATAAAACTAAAACAAAGATTTTAACCAAAAATATGACTCTCTCACAACAACGACTATTAATCAAAAAGACGGGGTTTAATATTGAAAACAAAATTAAATATTTAGGTATATGGATATCGAATAACAATCTCAATTTATTTCAAGACAATTATGTAAATCAATGGCAAAAGATAAAGAAAGACTTGATAAGTTGGGGAAAATTGCCATTATCATTGTGGGGAAGAATTTCGGTAATCAAAATGATGTTACTACCCAAAATGCTTTTTCTGTTTCAAAACTACCAATATTGAAGGGTGTACAGATATTTGAAGATTGGAAAAAAGATATTATTAGATTTTTGTGGGGTAAAGAGAGACATAGGATTGCATACAATAATTTAATAGAATTAAAGGAAACAGGAGGATTGGGATTACCAGACTTGAGAATGTATTACCAAGCAGCGTGTTTCACCTGGATCAAAAACTGGATCTTTTTAGAGAATCTGAAGTTATTAGAATTAGAAGGATTCAATTTGCGATTCGGGTGGCACGCCTACTTATGGTATGAGAAGGAGAAAGTAAATAAAGATTTTAATTTTCATATTATTAGAAAAAAAATATTAAAAATATGGAATAAATATAAAGTAGCTTTTGAAAGTAAAACTCCTGGTTGGATTAATCCTATAGAAGCATTTTTGAGAAGAGGTGCACACTTAAATTTGGATGGTAAGGTTTATAGGGAAATGATAGAATTTAAAGATGGGAAGTGGTTACTGAAATCGAGAGAAGAACTTCAAATTAAAGACTGGTTTATGTATTATAAATTAAAGGATGTTTTTAATAAGGACAACAGGTTGGGTTATAATCAAACTAAATCTAACTTTGAGATTATATTAGCCAAGGGCAACAAGGGATTGATAGGTAGGGTTTATAAATTACTTATAGAAATAAATTTAGAACAGGAAAGGATTAAACCAGTGATGGTGAAATGGATGCGAGATTTGGTGCATAATATAGATCTGGAAATATGGGAAAAGTTATGGAAAGAGTTTAAGTTTACCATCTCAAATGAAATAAGAGAAAATTTATATAAAATGTTTTATAGATGGTATATAACTCCAGTATTATTAAGCAAAATGAAAAAAGATGGTAAGGCCTCTTGTTGGAAATGTGGTACGGATATAGGTACATTTATGCATGTTTGGTGGTTTTGTAAAAAAATTAGGAGGTTTTGGAGATTAGTTTTGAATGAAACAAATAATTTGATTAAGTCCAAAATTAAGAGAGATCCCGCTTTTTGTTTATTGGGTATTTCAAAACAAGATTTAGATCTAGGTGACAGAGTCATATGTCAATATAGTTTTGCTGAGGCAAGAATCACAATTGCTAAAAAATGGAAGCAAATAAATAAACCTTCAATTAAAGAGTGGAGAGAAAAACTATGGTTGTATATGCGGATGGCCAAACTTACAGCTTTTTTACATGATAAAGATATGGAGGATTTTAAATCTATATGGTCAAAGGCCGCCGCATATTGGGATAAATCGGCAAAAACGGATTTTGAAACTGTATTTAACGAATTGTAGTATTATGTGATTCTTAATTAATTATAAGATGAGAATTTTTTTTATGTAGTGTCATAACACCCCAACGGAAGTCCAATGGTGATGGGCACTGAGGTGGGGGCTGGGACTCAGGGCACTATGGAGTCATATATTAAGAGAATGTATCTTTTAATTATTAGATAATTAGTGCTCTTTGTATTTTTGTTTGGTTGTTTTGCTTGTATTTTATGTTTTTTTTCTTTTTTGTATGTTTCATTAAAAATTTAATTAAAAATTTATAAAAAAAGAAAAGAAAAATTTTACCACTTGTGAAACAAGAAACTCTGTCTATTGCCTTCGATGTCCATGTGATCTTTTTTATATAGGTTCTAGTATTAGACCGGTAAAAACGAGGATCCTTGAACATAGAGTGAGAATACGCGCGAAAATTACCACAGCGCCGGTGGTCGATCATTTCATAGAGGCGCGCCATTCTGAAAATGATTTGAGATTCTTTGTCATCTGGAATTTGATAGGGAAACGTCATGATAAGAGAGACACTGAAAGGATTTTGAGGCAGAAAGAAACTTACTTCATACACCTCTTCAACACGATAAAACCTAATGGCTTAAATCTGGGCAATGATTTCTCTTGCTTTATTTGAATATTATACGGTACTGGTGACTCCTTTGGGAGTATTAGGTGGACTACGGTAAATTGCATTGGAGACGCGAACAGACAGATCCCTTATCTGCAGCTGTGAGTGTCAGGTGGATTTTAGACGAGCAGAGCTGTTGGCTACACTTGGGAGTATCCTACGGGAACCAGTGAACTGACTAAAGGTTGCATGATACTTTATTACTTTGGAAACTTGTAAGTATGCTAAACTTTATGCTATTTTAAGACTATTTATAATGTTAGAATTTATATCAACATGTTGTATTTAATGTAGGAATAGAATTGGGGCTGAAGAAATATCCTTGAAACGGCCATCCCCCATCTACACCTTCTGTTATGAAGATCCAATGATTATTCATACATGTACCTGATGGACTTTTTTAATGAGAATTCCTACAAATATATTAAGAAAACTATATTGCATTGAGACTGCATCGAACATTAATTGTATATTTTGTATATATTTGTTATAAGTGCTACTTGTGTGTATTCCCACTTGCTTGTTTTTGCATGTTTAAACACAATATAGTTGTTGTCATTTTGTACTATACTGTTCCTGTGCTGTTTTCCAAACCTTGCGGTATTGGCACGGAAGTGCTTTGATTTTGGGTTGTAACCTCCAGGTAGTAGCTGGAGATCTGCTATTACAACTGATCTCCAGCCAATAGAGATCAGTTCCCCTGGAAAAAATGGCCGCTTTGGCAATTGGACTCTATGGCATTGAAATCTCTCCCCTCCCCAGACCCCACCCTCCTCAGACTCCGCCCCAAAAACCTCCCGCTGGTGGCGAAGAGGAACCTGGAAACCCTACCAACGGCCTTGTGGGCTGACCTCTTCCGGGGACATCTCCATCCTCTGCTGACTCCTTCCAGGGATGCCGCTGTGCTGCGGCCAGTGACCAGAGAACCTCATAGGCCTCCAAGCACTGTTCACTGACAGGTCCGAGAGAGAGAGAACAAAAGCGAGAAATGTTAAATACACCCATTCAGTCAAATGCTTAGACTGAAGCGAAACTCCACCCTTGAACAAGATTTCCATTACTCTTCTGATCAATTAGAAACAGCTTTAGCCCATAGAGGCTACCCGCAGCATGTTTTGAATAATGCCAGACAACGTGCTGCCCGCATTGACCGTCAAGATTTATTTAAAAAACATCCTCAAAAGGCCAATCATAAAATCTTTTGTTCATTAACCTATAGTCAACATTCCCATGCTATACAGCAATGCATTAGGAAACACTGGCATTTGTTGAATACAATTCCGGGATGCAGTGAGCCGCCTACTTATGGCTTACGTCGCACATCCTCGTTAAAAGACACCCTGATACGATCTGATTCTTGAATACTAGTAGACGTCCCACAACAGTTGGACACTTCAAATGTGGTGGCTGTTCCATTTGTCCCCTCTCTTTACCGGTTAAGGAATTCCATTCTCGCTTAAGCATTTTTCTAATTGCTCAACCAGCAGGGTCGTATACGCCGTCTCCTGTGGATGCTCTTTACTTTACATCGGTTCCACAATGAGACAGGTTCGCCTACGTATAGGTGAGCACAGGTCCCGGATTAGGGCACGCAATTTTGAGGCACCCCTCACCAGCCATTTTGTGGCAAAGAAACATTCTGAAAACAATCTGCGTTTTTTCGTTCTTTGGGCTTACAAAGATCACCCCCATAATACCAGTGATGTTCAAAGGATTTTGTTACAAAACGAAATGTGCTTCATTTTTCTATTTAATACCCTTACCCCAAACGGATTAAATACAGAATTCGACTTATCCTGTTTCATATGACTTCCCCTTTAAGAGTCAAGTTCTACTTTACAGCTGTTTCCACTTTGTTTTCTTACTTGAGCTTCTTATTTGAGCCTGATATTTTCACAGTCTTTTCCACATATGAATTTTTTGCTAGCAGCCCGTTCGGGAGCTCCAAACTTATCCTAGGAATTGTACAATTAAGCCCTCGTGGTGAGTTATAATATTTATTCAAAATGTCTGTAGTTTGTTGTAGAGGTCTTTTATATATTTTTGTATTCTCATGTTTATAATTTTGGACTAGGCTGATGAAGCTACCTTGTGTAGCGAAAGCGCTGGAATACTTCCGGAGCCGCGTTACCACCACCTACTTCTCCGTTGTCTGAAGAACATGAAACTGACTAGAACGCAACTATATGCTTCACATGAACATTTGCATATTTATTAGTATTAAGTTTATTGTTTCTACTATTTTGCTTTGTAACCTCGGTTGCTTAGCTTTGCCTGTTTATCTTGTTACACCCGTGTAATACAGTGATTGCACTTTTTTATTTTTTTTTCCTTGCTTGTTTACTTTTGCCTACTACTGTCTTATTTGACCAACCTCCAGGTACTAGCTGGAGATCTGCTGCTATTACAACTGATCTCTAACCAATAGAGATCAGTTCCCCGGAGAATATGGCTGCTTTGGCAGTTGGACTCTATGGCACTGAAGTCCCTCCCCTCCCCAAACCCCGCCCTCCTCAGGCTCCTCCCTCCAAAATCTTCAGGTATTTCCCAACCTGGAGGTGGCAACCCTAGTACCCCACCTTTCTCCCCAATGGGGACCTAAGCTGCTTATATCCTTCCCCTCTCTTCCATTTTATCCTCACAACAACTCTGTGAGGTAGTTTTAGACTGAGATTGTGTGAAGAAGAAGAAGAGTTGGTTTTTATATGCCAACTTTCTCTACCTTTTAAGGAGAATCAAACTGGCTTACAATCTCCTTCCCTTCCTCTCCCCACAACAGACACCTTGTGAGGTAGGCGGGTTTGAGAAGGTTCGGAGAGAACTGTGACTAGCCCAAGGTCACCCAGCAGGCTTCATGTGGAGGAGTGGGGAATCAAACCCTGCTCTCCAGATTAGAATCCGCAGCTCATGTGGCGGAGTGGGGGAATCAAACCCAGTCCTCCAGATTAGAGTCCACCATTCTTAACCTCTACACCACTCTGGCCCATGGTCACCCTGTGACCTTCCATGGCACAAGTGGAGATTTGAACCTGGGTCTCCCAAATACAAGTCCAACACTCTTAACCACTACACACCATGCGGGCTCTCAATTACTTGAAGTTACTGAGCAGAGAGTTATAGGGTGATACCCAACACTGAGCCCAGGAGCAGATCAACACCAGCCGACCTTCACCTGTACTGCACAGCCAAGCGGAGGGCGGTGGTATCGGACTCTCGGCGGCCGAGCAGCATGCTGAGGCGTTCCGAGTCACTCTTGCATTCCTGCAGCGTGGCCGAAAGGAGCAGGTTGAGTCCTTTCAGTTTCTCAATGAACCTGAAGGTGGGAGGACAGACACGCATTGTGCATGGGCAACGATCCCATTAAAACTGGAGATACCGTTGAATGAAATGCTTGGGGCCTTCTGCAGGTAAAGGAGGTGTTCTCCCGTGCTCCCTTTGGCTAAAAGATGGTCAATATTCGTTTTCTTTGCTCGTGAACATGCCAAGGGAAGTTGCTGTATGCTAAACCAGTGTTGGACTGAGAGCAACTCAGCATGCCTGAATATTGGGATGGGGGGGGGCTCTAATTCACTCTAAGTGTACAGGTGTTATCTCTTGAATGGGATGCTCCTCTTTGCCTGAACCTGGGGGATGCCCTCTGACCCCTCCTCCTTCTCTCTTAGTAGCCACTGTTTCTCTTCTTATTCCACATGGACCTGCATGGAGGCAGTCATATCTACAGTTCTCTCCTGTAGAAACAATATATCATACTTGCACTCACGTGATGCTGGATTAGCTGGCCACTTGTTTAGGGAAATGTATTCTTTAGATTAGGTTTTCTATCTATCGACTGTAACAAGAATGTGAACAGAAATCTACTTGAATAAATGTAAGTTTTACTTTTTTGCAATTTACTTCTTGAGAGGATTGATTTTACTGCACTCAGTATCACACTTCCATGACTGGGCAAACTCTGCTTTATATAAATGTACTCAAAAAGCTGCCTTATACTGAATCAGATCTTTGGTCCATCAAAGTAAGTATTGTTTACTCATACCGGCAGCAGCTCTCCAGGGTCTCAGGCTGAGGTCTTTCGCATCACCTACTTGCCTAGTCCCTTTAACTGGAGATGCCGGGGATTGAACCTGGGACCTTCTGCATGCCAAGCAGATGCTCTGCCACTGAGCCACGGCCCCTTCCCCAACAACCAGAACCATGCTCCCTCTCGAGTAAAGTATTGTCTGTTCTGACAATCCTTCTAACCGGAGACAGCAGGGATTGAACCTGGGACCTTCTATGCACAAAGCATTTAGGGGCTCCACCACTGAGCTATACTACCAAGTGTGATCCCACCCCAAATCTTCTCTCTGTTTTGGAAATGAATAAAATGACTTTGTATTGAGATAAAGGGGGGGGGTTGCAAATTGTAACTGCAGGGTACTGGGATACCCTGTTTTGTGACTGCGAGGGTACTGGAAGACCCTTACCCACGGAGCTGCTGGATTTGAGCTTCCATGTCTTTTGTGTGGCTCTCCATGGGCTGTGGGCCCTGCTGGGGGAAGAGGCAGCAGAGGGGGTGGGTGCTGGGGGCACCCTGAAAGCAGCGGATCAAGTTCTGGGCCACAGCTACTGGGTCCTGCAAGGAAATGAGACACAATTCTGTTACGTTCACACCCTCTCCTTACCTGTTGGGATTAAGGCACTTGCAAGGTTTAGGAATCTCTTCCCACATGATTCAGTATGATTTTTAACTAAAGCTAGAGATATAACGCTGAAAGCAGAGGCTACATCTCACATGGGTTGGAATGCAGGTGCCCGTCCTGACTCTGGCCTTTTATGCAAGCCGTGAGAAAGTCATAACACCTCAGAGGAGCCGAGGAGCCGAACAGGCCCGCTCCTGACAGGTTGTTTCCTTTGCGATCACCCCTCTAACGACTTCGGGTCTTTGTTTTGATTATGCATGGCTGTTTCTGGCCGTCAGTGGTCGCCTCGCTCTCCCCCTGCGTTTCCCCGCCTTTTGCCCGCCTTCTCAAATCTGAGAGAAAACAGCTCTCTGAAAACGCAGGCAAAACATGGGGAAATGCCGGGAGGGGTGAACAAGGGTACCTCTGACTAGGGCTGTCGATTCGGTTCGTCCCAAACCGAAAAACCGCCCAATTCCCCCCGATTCGGCGGTTTTCGGTTCAGGTGGAACCGAACTAAAAAAAAAGGCGGGAAAAGGACTCGCCAAATTCGGCGAGTTTGGGCAAACGCCGAATAAATTCAGCAGGTTCGGCGTTCCTGTCAAGCCTGCTCTCTGCTTTTAGAGATAGTTGTGGTTTCTCACAGACGCCCCACTCAAGGACTGTTTTCCTAACGATTGCATTCCTTTTTGGCTTTGAAGCTTGCGGGAGCTCGTGGGAGCCTGCCCTGTCGGACTGAAGGGTTACCATGCCAACCTGTGCTATCATGATTAGAACTATTCCCCCATATATTCCATTGTATGTTCCTTTTGCTCCATTCCTGCCTTTTTATTACTGCAAGCTCTGCTTACCTGCATGTTTTCCATTAATGTCAACTTTCTTAAGGACTACCTGCCTGGGTTGTTGCTTTTGGGAAAAGCTATGGGACAAGTGCTTACATTAAGGCAGGAATCGTGCAATTTGCTCAATTCCGTTTCGTGCTCAAGCATGTCCCCGGTAAACAAAATGTACTAGTGGACGCCCTATCTCGACTTCCCCAGTATCCTGCCAAGGTGGACCGCCCCACAGAGTCACTCTTCTCCCCTGAGCACCGAGGGGTACTCCCTACACTAGCTGTTCAAACCAGATCCCAAACCCAACTCCGTTCCCGTCCTAGACTGGCCGACATGAATGCTCGAGGGGGGGAGGCCGCCACCCATAAATCGGACCCGACTCCCTTGCCTACTCCATCCACTCCGCCGGCTCCCGGGAGCCAGAACAAGCCGCTCGTGCAACCCCCCTCCTCACCTACGAACACCCCCCCCACTCAACCTGACCAAGTCCCACCTGCCTCTCAGGGTAAGATGGATCTGCCTACTTCTTTTCTAGACTCTCTCTGTTCCCACTGCCAAGCAGAACTCTCTGCTCACACACTCCCCCCTTCTCTGCTGGAACGAGGGGGTTGTTGGTACAGAGACTCAAAACTGTATGTGCCTAAGGCGTTACGAAGAGAAGTCCTGCAACTAGCTCATGGAGCCAAAACCACGGGGCACTTTGGGTTTCTGAAAACGCTCCACTTGTTACGCAGGCAATTTTGGTGGGCGGGCATGCGCACCGACGTGGACTCGTTCATCCGCAGTTGCCCAGTCTGTGCCACTGTCAAACGATCCCAAGGGAAGCCCCCTGGACTATTGCAACCGTTGGAAGTCCCTTCTAAACCCTGGGAGGTAATTGCTATGGATTTCATGACTGATCTCCCTCTCAGTGAGGGAAAAACGGTTTTGTGGGTTATTCCGACTTGTTTTCTAAACAGGTGCATCTCGTTCCGTGCGCTGGTATTCCCTCCGCCCCAAAGTTGGCCCGCCTCTTTGTGTCACATGTCTTCTGACTACATTCGTTTCCGCGCAAGATTGTGAGCGACCGCTGAAGTAGTTATGTTGCCAAATTTTGGAAGGCTTTCCTCAAACTGGTCGGGGTGGAACAGGGTCTCTCTAGTGCTTTCCACCCCCAAACTGATGGACAAACTGAACGTGTTAATGCAGTATTGGAATGTTACCTCCATTGCTATGTAAACTACCACCAAGATGATTGGGTTGGGTTGTTGCCTTTTGCTGAGTATGCTTATAACAATGCTGTACACCAATCCACAGGTTTCAGCCCATTTCAAACTGTATATGGCCAGGACTTCAGTCCTATTGGCCATATCGATGTTTCGGGGGAGGAGGGTGGCAAAGATGTGGCAGCTTGGGTGGATGCGATTCACACCACCTGGCCCTGGCTAGTGAAAAATCTGAAGCGGACTAAACGTAAATACAAGGCTCAAACCGACAAGCACCGGTCTCCTAGCCAGGACTTTAAAGTGGGAGAGTTGGTCTACCTGTCAACCAAAAACCTCCGGTCCACCCGCCCGTGTAATAAACTCAGTGCCAAATACGTGGGTCCCTATCCCATTTCTCGGATCATTAACCCAGTAACCGTGGAACTTTCCCTTCCAAAGACTCTGAGACGCATCCATCCAGTTTTCCATGTAAGCCTCTTGAAACCTCATGTTGCATCCCCGGAGTGGCATCCCGACCCACTTCCGGAACAACCAGTGATGGGGGGGGGAGCATTTCGAGATTGCTAAGATCCTGGACTCCCGTATTCGTCACAGCTCTCTCCAGTACCTGGTTCATTGGAAACACTTCCCCCCGCCTATGACAAATGGATTCATTCACGTGATGTCTCCGCCCCGCACCTGGTGCGTGCCTTCCACACCGCCTACCCCCACAAACCGTCCCCCTTGCAGGACGGGAGGGGGCCCTAAGGGGAGCAGAATGTCAGGCCTGCTCTCTGAGTTTAGAGATAGTTGTGGTTTCTCACAGACGCCCCACTCAAGGACTGTTTTCCTAACGATCGCATTCCTTTTCGGCTTTGAAGCTCGCGGGAGCTCGTGGGAGCCTGCCCTGTCAGACTGAAGGGTTACCATGCCAACCTGTGCTATTGTCATGGGCCCTGCCTTGGGAGCTGAGGACTCGGAGGACTCAGAAGCTGAAGTGGAGGAACAGGTTGCCTCTGGGCCTTCAGTACCTCCATTGCAGTCAGTAGCACAGGAGCCTGAAACAACTCAGCAGGAACCACAGCTCGGCAGAGAGATGGAACAAGGGCAGACAGAAGCTACTCTTCCCCCAACCCCTGCAGCAGAAGCTGAGAATGGCAGCCCTCCAAGCTCACCTGAACCTGATAGGCATATCAGGACTCGGCAGCGTGTGGTTTTGCAGGGTTAAAGGAGGAGTGCTCGCTTGGAGAGGCTAAACAGACAGAGAACTGGTGCTGAGTCTTTTCAGGATGAAGCCTAGCTTGGAAGTGCACTCACTGATAAAGGCAGTGCAGGCATGCTTTCACTTTGCGGAAGCAACCGTGCAGTTTCTCTGTGTTCCTGCTATTGCCTCTGATTAATCTTTCCGGCCGTTGACTCCTGCCTGCTTTGACGACGCCTCTGACTTCTGACCCTGGTAGATAGCATAATCTTTGTCGCCTGCTCCGAAAGGGGCTAAATACCTCCCGCACGTCTGAGGGCTGCGGGCACTGCCCAGCCCTTGGCCTACGCCGGCACAGCTATCATGATTAGAACTATTCCCCATATATTCCGTTGTATGTTCCTTTTGCTCCATTCCTGCCTTTTTATTACTGCAAGCTTACCTGCATGTTTTCCATTAAAGTCAACTTTCTTAAGGACTACCTGCCTGGGTTGTTGCTTTTGGGGAAAGCTATGGGACAAGTGCTTACAGTTCCCCGAACCTGCCTTTTCCAGCCTTTAAAGACCACCCCACCCGGTTTCCTTGGAGTCCCAGGAAACTGGACGGGGTGGTCTTTAAACTGGGAGTCCCTGGGAGTCCCGGGAAGGAGGGCGGTGAGTCTTTAAACTGCTCTGTGCTGCCTGCCTAGGCAGCGCAGAGCACTTTAACCTTCCCCCCCGCGCTTCCCGGTCCCGAGGCTCAGCTGTTGGGCGGGGACGGGACCGGGAAGCGCGGGGGGAGGGGGGAGGTTAAACTGCTCTGCACTGCCTGGGCAGGCTGCGCAGAGCAGTTTCAATACCCCCCGCCCGGCTTCCAGGGAGTCCCTAGAAGCTGGGCTGGGGGGTCTTGAAAGTTCTCCACGCTGCCATCCCAGGCAGCGCAGAGGAGTTTAAAGACCCCCCCGCCGGGCTTCCAGGGAGTCCCTAGAAGCCAGGTGGGGGGGGGTCTTGAAAGTGCTCTGAGCTGCCTGGGATGGCAGCGAGGAGGAGTTTAAAGACACACACCCCTGCTGGGCTTCCAGGGAGTCCCTAGAAGCTAGGCGGGGGGTCTTTAAACTGCTCTGCGCTGCCTGCCTAGGCAGCACGGAGGAGTTTAAACTCCCCCCAGCGCTTCCCCGTCCCAAGGCTCAGCTGTTGAGCGGGTCCCCGCCCAACAGCTGAGCCTCGGACCGGGAAGTGTGGGGGGGGAGGTTAAACTGCTCTGCGCTGCCTGAGCAGTTTAAAGACCCCCCCCCCATTTTCCAGGGACTCCCTGGAAACCGGACAGGGGTCTTTATTCGGCCGAATTGATTCAGGAACACCGAATCTCGTGTCGAATTCCCTGGATCTAAATGGGGGAGTTCGGACTTCGGCATTTCCCGAATCAAAACGGGCCAAATTTTGCCGAATCCAAATTTTGCTGAATTTTTTTTTCAACAGCCCTACCTCTGACAGTCGGAAACGGCCATGCATAATCAAAACAAAGACCTGAAGTGGCTGGGAGGGTGAGTACGAGGAAAACAGCCATGCATTAAAGACCTCTCTGTCACACAGCAGAATGGGGTCTCTTACCTTGTCTTTCCCAGCACACATGCAAGCAGAAGGGTACAAGCAACCCCCACCCCTAGTTGGCCATTTCCACTGGCAAAAATGGTGCGGGAGGGAACCTGTAAGCCCCTCCTCTCCCCTCACAGCACTCTGGAGCCAAACAGAACAATGGAGAACTGTTAAAAGCATTCTAAGAACATTTTAAGAACAAAAACAAAAAAACTGAGCTATTTGAAAGGAAGGGGAAAGAAACACAAGCCTCATTTTGCTCAGAAAGAACTCAGAGGAAGCAGGAAGCATTTGAATCCCCACCACTTGACAAGCTGCTTTGTAATTGGCTGTCTGTTTGCTGTGAGAGAAGCCAAGCTTCTGTGTCCCGCGCTTTGCCTTATGCATGGGGATTTCAAGCAGGCTGAGCTCAGGGGAGAGGGAAGAATCGGGTTAATAGAGGGATGGGGACTCCCGGGATTTGTGAGGGCTGGCAGTGAGGTCACGTTCTTCTGTGTGACTGCGAGTGTGGACAGGCCTCCGTGTCCCGACCCGTGCAAGATGTAATGTCTAAGTTTGAGCCTTGTGCTGAAAACAAGGTCATGCAGAACTGAGCAAAGAGGAAAAGAGAACAGAATTTTGCAGTACAGGCAAGGAGAGATAGACAGTGGCTGTCGGCCAGTTAATCTGCAACCCCTTCCTGGTTCTTTTTACAGGGGTTTTCCACGACACAACACATACACCCCATGCTCACCCGAAACCCCCTCAGCTCTCCTGCCCTAGTAGGGCTGGCGAATCCATCTTCAAAGTTCTCAATCGTACAGAGAGCGCCCTGCAACTCCTTGACCTGCGGTGATACACAATAAGCACACATCATGACCTTGCTGCTTCTACGCCCTGTCCTGTCGAGTCAATTCAGGAGAGGCCGAAGGAAGCCCTGCGTCATGCGATGCAAAACCAGCTTATGGAGCTCCCTGCCGCAAGAGGCGGCCACTGGCTTAGTTGGCTTCAAGAGAGGATTAGATACCTTTAGGGAGGAGAAGCGGTGTACCCGTGGCTACTAGCCACGATAGTGGAAGAAAAATGAGGGGAATAAAACCCAACCTGAAAACAAGTGCTAAGTAAAGATTAAAAATACTTAAAAACATTAAAATAGCACAATGGCATTTCCTAGGGTTGATCTCTGTAACCACATACCAAACGCATTTCGGTCTATTGGGCCTTCATCAGTGGTTAATTAAAACACATGTGTGAGAGATCCCCTCTCTCTGAGTTTACTTCTCCAAATCAAATGTTCAGACGTTGATAAAGAAACAAAGGATTTATTGAAGACATCAGGAGATGAGACAGGCACAGGTAGAAAGCTGCAAGTGAGGGGCTATTCGGGTTTACAGAATATATTGACTCCAGGGCACTGGGGCACTGGGGTTCACACTTATTGTTATGGGAAGTTACAAGCTTGGCATAATACAAAACATCAGACGAGTCCCAGGAAGTCTGGTGAAGCTATCACACTTCCAAGGCCGCATCGGCCTGAGGGAGTACTGACAGGAAGAACAGCGGGGGGGAAGATACTAGGGGCAATCAGGCCTGGCGCCTGAGACCAGAAGGTGTGAACTGCTTTTACGAGTTCACTGATAACAAAGCAAAGGCAGGTGATGGAAAGCAGAGACACATAGACAGAGACCCTCACATTCTGCCCCCCTTAAGGCCCCCCTCCAGGGTTCTCGAGAGGGCGAGGCCTATCGGGATAAGCGAGGTGGAATTCTCGGATCAAGCGAGGGGCCGCCATGTGGGGTGCGGCCACCCACTCGTCGTGAGCGGACCCAAGGTTTTTCCACCGAACAAAATAAAACAGTTTCCCTTTTTTCCATTTGGAATCTAAAACCTTGGATATTTCCAAATGGGTATCTCCCCCTACCACGGTAGGAATCTCGTGTGCGGGAGGGGGGTGGAACTGGGGAGCTGGCACATAGGGTTTGAGAAGGCTTATATGAAAGACTGGATGGACCCCCTTGAGGGTCTTTGGGAGTTCCAGTTCCACTGTAACCTCATTGATTACTCTGGTAATGGGGAAAGGTCCCACATAACGGTCGCTCAATTTTTTGCAGGGACGCAGAGAGCGGAGGTTTTTAGTGGACAAATAGACTTGCTCTCCCACCTTAAGTTCCCATCCCAGAGACCGGTGTTTGTCTGCCTGTTCCTTGTACTTGCTTTTTGCCCTCTCAAGATTCTTGAGCAGCCATGGCCAGGTAGATTTGACTACCTGAATCCACTCCTGAAGATCAGGGGTGGACTGGAGCTCTGGCGTGACGGGAGCGGAACCGAAAGGACCGAATTCCGTCCCGTATATTACTTGGAAGGGACTAAAGCCGGTAGAGGAATGAGGCGCATTGTTGTACGCATATTCGGCAAATGGCAGCAGGTCGACCCAGTCGTCCTGGTGGAAATTTACATAGCAGCGCAAATAACATTCTACCACCGCGTTTACTCGTTCCGTTTGACCATCCGTCTGGGGGTGATAGGCGGAAGAAAGGCCCTGTTCCTCCACCCCCATTAGCTTCAGGAAGGCTCGCCAAAATTTGGCAACAAACTGGACCCCCCGGTCGGAGAGGACCTTCCTCGGGATCGAGTGTAGCCTGAGGACGTGTGTGACGAACAGTTTAGCCAAGCCCTGGGCTGAAGGAAGACCTGCACATGGAACGAAATGGACCTGTTTGGAAAAGAGGTCCGTGATTACCCAAAGAACCGTTTTTCCCCGACTTGGAGGTAGGTCGGTGATAAAATCCATGGCGATGACTTCCCAGGGTCGGGAGGGGTTCTCAAGTGGTTTGAGGAGCCCTGGGGGTTTTCCCATCCGTCTTTTGGCTGTGGCGCAAGTGGGGCAGCTGCGCACGTACAGCTCTACATCGGATCTCATACCGGGCCACCAAAATTGCCTCCGTACCAGGTGAAGAGTTTTTATGAAACCAAAATGACCCGCCAACCTGGCACCATGTACAAGTCCCAATACCTCTTTACGAAGGGAGGATGGGACATACAGTTTTCCCCCTTGCACCCACCAGGTGTTGGTTCGTTCCAAGCCCGTGGGGAGGAGATGGTGCTCCTCCTCCTGTAAGGAGGCGTCCCGGAGTCGCTGTTGGAAGGCTTCCAGGATACCTTTGAGTGTAGGGGGGGTGTCGGGTTGTTGGGCTTGGGATCGGGTAGTGACGGCTAAGCTAGGAACCTCCCCTCGCTGCTCGGGAGTGAACAGGGAGTCGACTGGGCGATCGAAATTGTTGCGATACTGGGGAAGTCGTGACAAAGCGTCAGCTAGAGCATTCTCTTTACCAGGGACATGCTTGAGGGTGAACCGGAATTTTGCGAAGAATTGGGCCCACCGAATTTGTTTGGCGTTGAGCTTTCTAGCTCCCTTGAGAGCCTCGAGATTCTTGTGATCGGTACACACTTCAAACGGCAGCTCGGCACCTTCTAAAAAGTGCCTCCATATGGTGAGGGCATGTTTGACCGCCGCCGCCTCCTTCTCCCAAATAGCCCAGTTGATTTCGGACTGGGAAAACTTCTTGGAGAAGTAGGCGCAAGGTCTCAACCGCCCCCCTTCATCCCTCTGCAATAGGGCCCCGCCCATGGCCACATCCGAGGCATCCACTTGCACCACAAAAGGCTTGGTGCAATCCGGGTGGGCCAAAACGGGTTCGGATGAAAAAAGTAGCTTTAAACGTTCAAAAGCTTGTTGGCACTGGGGGGCCCATTGCAAACGGGCTGAGGGAAGCGCGGCGCTAGCCCCCTTGTCCTTGGTACGCAACAGGGCAGTGAGGGGAAGCGCAACTTGGGCAAAGTTGGGAATGAAGTTGCGGTAAAAGTTAGCGAATCCCAAAAACTGCTGAAGCTGGCGGCGGGTAGTGGGGGGTTCCCAATCCCACACCGCCTGGACCTTTGCGGGGTCCATTTCTAACCCTTGGTGGGAAATCACGTACCCAAGAAATGTAATGGAAGGTTGGTGGAACTCACATTTGGACACCTTAGCATATAGTTTGTGCTCCCGCAGCCGCTGGAGCACTTCTCGCACTAGGCGCACATGTTCTTCCATGGTTTCAGAGTAAATAAGGATGTCATCGAGAAATACCACCACCCCCCGAAACAGCAAATCATGCAAAACCTCATTAATTAATTGCATAAACACACTGGGAGCCCCCGAAAGTCCGAAAGGCATGACTAGGTATTCAAACATTCCAAAACAGCTGGAAAAGGCTGTTTTGGGCTCGTCTCCTTCTTTAATGCAAATGCGGTGGTATGCTTCCACTAAGTCCAGTTTGGTGAAGATTCGGCCCTCCTTTAATTGTGCTAGAAGGTCGGGAATAAGAGGGAGAGGGTAAGCGTTAGACTGGGTGACGGCGTTTAGCCTACGAAAGTCAATGCACAGTCTTAAATCTCCCGTTTTTTTCTTCACAAAGAAGGCTGGGGCCGAATAAGGAGCCTTGGAAGGGCGTATGAAACCCCTCGCCAAGTTGGCATCCAGATAGTCCCGTAACACCGCCTTTTCACTAGGGCTCATGGGGTAAACCTTCCCTTTAGACAGTTTGCCTTCCCCCACAATGTCGATGGCGCAGTCCGTCTCTCTGTGGGGGGGTAGTTCGTCACATTCCCTAACATCAAAGACGTCCGCAAACTGCGAGTATTCGGCGGGCAGTTGAGGAGGAACGGTGGCTGGGGGGGGAGACCCTACCACGGCGGCGGCCGGAGACCGGACAACCCGTTCCTTGTCATGTAATCTACAGGGGTTTTCGGGAAACGAGAGCACCCGTTCAACCCAGTCGATGGACGGGTTGTGTCCCCGTAGCCAGTTCATCCCTAACACCACCGGGGTTACTATAGGGGCGATGGTAAAATACAAACGTTCCCAATGTTCCCCCACGGACATAATCACGGCTGCAGTTCTGTGGGTCACCGGGCCCCGTTTAAAATCACTCCCGTCCATTTGGGAAAAGCGGAGGGGTCCCGGAAGCCGCTTGCGCCGGACTCCCAGTTTCTTGGCTGTGTCCTCACTAATCATGGTGCGGGCACACCCCGAGTCAACCAAAGCGGGGAATTCTAAACTGGGACCCCCTTTTGGTAGGGAAAGGTGAACACGCACATATACATTGTCCTCTTGGGCGCTTACCATCGGTGGAGCTCCTTGCACAACAACAGGGGCGGTCTGCTGCGGAGCCCCCTCTACAGCAGACCGACGGCGTTTTTTGCCGGCTGTTCCCACTCTTCCTCCTCGCTGGAAGAGGGGGAAGGAGTGGTGGCGGTCGGGGACCCGTCCGAATCAAACGTGGCACTTGTAATCCGGGACCCCGTCGGGCCAGTAGAAGTGGAGGCTCCGTCCTGGGGGCGCGCATGGAGAGCGGAGGGTGCGCCGGAACGTCGGCCCGGCGGTCCGCTCCTGCGGCGGGGCTGGTCCTCGGCAGTCGCCTTCTGTGGTTCAGTCGGGGCTTGGCGTGGGGGGTTGGGACGGCCTGAACGAGAGGGGCACTGTGACGCAAAGTGTCCCTTACCTCCGCAGGTCAGGCAGACACCGGTCTCAAAACGCTTGCGGCGTTCAGCAGCCGAGGGACCCCCGCTGCCCCCCAGTCGGAAGTCTCGGCCCCGGTCGCTCCGGGGTCTCGGGTCTCGTCCGATGCGTTGTTTGGACAAGGTCAAAAGTTGTTTGCGATTCTCGATGTCGGCAGCGTGGCGAACCCAGCCTTCCACATCCGGGGGGTTCCCTTGCATGAAGGCCCAATGTTGGAGGTCCGGGTTGAGGCCCTCCCTGAAACACTGTACCAAAGTGGCCTCACTCCAGTCCAGGATTCGGCTGGCCAGTGACTGGAACTCACTTGCATACTGCGCCACCGACTTGGTCCCTTGGCGCAGTTGCATCAGGGAGGCTTTAGCCCGCTCTCCCAGAGTCGGGTCCTCAAAGCGGTTTCGGAGTGCTACCATAAACTCGTCCAGGGTTCGCAGCACCGGCGAGCGGAGTTCATACTGCAGCACCATCCAGGCGGCCGCCTCCCCTTGCAGTAAGGAAGCCACGTACTGCACCCGGGACTCCTCGGAGGTGAAGGTTCGGCCTTGTTCTCGCATAAAAATGTCCACTTGGACCATGAAAAAGGTCAACTGGTCCCCTGAGCCGTCATACGTGACTTTCAGGTCCCGACGGGCCGGGAGGCTAGGAGGCGCGGGAGGGGCTGCCGGTGCTCCGTCCGGGAGATTGCCGGCGGGCGGTTGCACTTTCAGCGCGTCTAGGGCCGCTGCCATCTCACCCATCACACGCTGCATGGTTTCCATCTGCTCCTGCATAGCTTGGCGATCCTCCTGCCACTGCTTGCGTTCTTCCTCCATCAGGGCCTCCTTGCGCGCCGGGTCCCCTTCGAGTCCCGTGCTGGGGAAGGCCAACCGGCGATCCTTCGCCGCGGTTCGGGAGAGAGACCAACCCTTGGGGGAGTCCAGCCAATTGTTAAAAAGTCCTCGGGGACGTCCGTCCCGGCCTTGGTCGGGGATGGGATCCCTAGGCTTCTTTGGCTTGGCACCCTCCTCCTTGGGGTCCGGTTTCTCCGGCACCACCGGTTCATTCGGTGCGTCAGGGGTAGTAGGGGTGTTTTCCTCGTCGCCTTGCATTCTGTCCCAAAAGGTACAGCAGCAGTCCGAGAGGCAAAGACTTGCAGCTTAATGTGAGAGATCCCCTCTCTCTGAGTTTACTTCTCCAAATCAAATGTTCAGACGTTGATAAAGAAACAAAGGATTTATTGAAGACATCAGGAGATGAGACAGGCACAGGTAGAAAGCTGCAAGTGAGGGGCTATTCGGGTTTACAGAATATATTGACTCCAGGGCACTGGGGCACTGGGGTTCACACTTATTGTTATGGGAAGTTACAAGCTTGGCATAATACAAAACATCAGACGAGTCCCAGGAAGTCTGGTGAAGCTATCACACTTCCAAGGCCGCATCGGCCTGAGGGAGTACTGACAGGAAGAACAGCGGGGGGGGAAGATACTAGGGGCAATCAGGCCTGGCGCCTGAGACCAGAAGGTGTGAACTGCTTTTACGAGTTCACTGATAACAAAGCAAAGGCAGGTGATGGAAAGCAGAGACACATAGACAGAGACCCTCACAACATGTTAAGCCCGCACACATTTACAGAAATAAATAAATAAATACATACATATACAAACAATTCAAACCCAACCAGGCATGTGTATAGGTTGTAAAATCTATTACCAGTTACTCAAACATCAGGTCAGATTGGTTCTAGTTGTGATACAGGTTAGTATATGTCTCTCATATACGATGTGTGCAGGTATCAGCCTAGTAGAGCATGTGCCATTGTGCTATTTTAATGTTTTTAAATATTTTTAACCTTTACTTAGTGCTTCTAATAAATTATATTTGTGTGTGTGTGTGTGTGTGTGTGTTAAGTGCCGTCAAGTCGCTTCCGACTCATGGCGGTTTTGAGAATACGGATGGGGGAAATGTGCATCTAAATATTGTCGAAGGCTTTCACGGTCAGAGTTCATTGGTTCTTGTGGGTTATCTGGGCTGTCTAACCGTGAGACCCCCTCACCTCTGCAGGAGTATATCGTATACCTTGCAGCTGTAGACAAGTTTACATCGGGACAACAAAACGCAGCATACAAACAAGGATAAAAGAACATGAAAGATACTGCAGACTTGGCCAACCTGAGAAATCAGCAGTGGCTGAACATGGACTGACACAAACTGGACACAGGGTCTTATTCCAAGACACTGAAAGACTGGACAATTCTACCAACTATTTTGTCAGATTGCACAGAGAAGCCATTGAAATTCTTAAACATCAGCACAACTTTAACAGAAAAGAAGAGAGTTTAAGAATGAATAAGGCTTGGCTTCCTGTCCTGAAAACCTCCAGACTAACAAAGACTACAGTCAACAATAGCCATGCAGATTAGCTTTGGATTTCACACATTAACAGATCACTTCAGGATACAATGGTTCCATATTAACATACCACACCCTCATTAGCACATTATCTTGATACTTACAGGACAATGATTAGCACATTACCTTTGATACTTTTCGCAGGACAATGATTCAGCTCAACCCAACCCCTTTCTGACTATATATTACTCTTCCTACACACTTTACACTGAGAGACACTGTCCTTCAGTGTTACTCCTCTGAAGATGCCTGCCACAGCTGCTGGCGAAACGTCAGGAAAGAAAATACCAAGACCACGGTTACACAGCCCAGATAACCCACAAGAATCAATGTGCATCTAAAGAGTGGCAAATCCAAGGCAAAACTTTCCATGCATAAATGGGCTATATATTCATGCAAGGTTTTGCCTTGGATTCGCCGCTCTCTAGATGCACATTTTCCCCACCCGGACTGGCAAAACTCTGCATGGGGGGCTCATTGTTGAGTTTTGAGAATATGGATGGGGGGAAAGTGCATCTAAAGAGTGGCAAATCCAAGGTAAAACCTCCCATGCAGAAATGGCAAGTAGAATGTATTGAAAGTGGATTAAAAGTGCATTATTCGGCAGGTGTGAAAGTACCCAATGACTCTTTAATGTGTAGATGGATGCTGAGACCCTGGAGAGTTGCTGCCAGTTAGAGGCAGGTGATAGGGTTGCCAGCTGTGGGTTGGGAAATACCTGGAGATTTGGTGGGTGGAGCCTGAGGAGGGTGGGGTTTGGGGAGGGACCTCGGCAGGGTACAATTCCATAAAGTCCACCCTCCAAAGCAGCCATTTTCTCCAGGGGAACTGGTCTCAGTCGTCTGGAGATCAACTGTAATAGCGGGAGATCTGGTGGCAAA